>NC_089597.1:38808064-39111667 GCF_019320115.1 Miscanthus floridulus
GAGCCAATTTGATTACATTTATAAGCAATACAAATATGTACTGGCATCAAAGTAAAACTTATCTTTGCAAAAATAGGATGGAGAAATGGCAATCGTCGCTGATGATGATGGAGCAATGACAAGCATAGCTGATGATGATAGATCTAAAATTCAACAATACCATTGGCAAACTGATGTATTCAATAACATGGACATTGATGAGGTACATAAAAAATGATCTCTTCAACTATTTTAGTCCACACTAAAAAAAATTATTTGTATTATAAATGACATTACTCATAAACTAAGACTGCTGCTAATATATTTACAGGTGCAGCATGAAAATCAAGATGATCAAACAATAATGGGAGAAAATGACTTGAGGATCATAGCAATAGAACCAACAAGTTCAGATGTTACATTAGCTATAACAGATGATAATGAGCATGTAAATGGTAGCCAGGAACTGACGGAGGAAGAGATTGAAGAATTCATAAAAATGAGCAGGTTGTAGCATCTGAAGGCAACAATACACCAATCAACGGCAAGTACACCCCACAACTATCGATGGAATTTAAGACTAGGGATGATGCTCACCATTTCTTCAACTTCTATGCGTTCCTAGCCAGATTTCAAGTTGCCATAACACATACGACAAGAACTCAAAGTAAGAAGAGAAATAATGAGGTAGTCAAAGTGACAATGAGATGTACTCGTCAAGGAAAAGAAAAGGAACCAAAGTCTTTAGAGCAAGAAAAAGTTGAAGTAGACAAGGATGTTGAAAAGAAACCGATAAGGAGAAGGAAAACAAATGTTCGGCAGAAGTCAGATTGTCCTTGTGTTATGATGGTGAAAGAAGAAGGAGGTGTATGGAAGATTAAAACTCTTGATTTGGAGCATAATCATGAGCTATGCCCTGGAGATAGGGATCAGCTATTTTCTGGTCACAAGTATATGACAGAAATGGAAAAAGGACTTATCAAGACTCTGAACGATAACAATATCCTGACTAGGAAGATGGTTTCTATTCTATCGTATTTGAGAGGGGGGCTTACAGCTCTACCGATAAAAAAGAAAGATATCAGCTACTACAGGACAAAGTTGAATAGAGAAGTTAAAGGATCAGATATGACACAAGTACTGAATTATTTCAAAAAGAAACAAACTGAGGATCCGTCTTTCTTTTACAAGTTTGATTTAGATGAGGACAAGAGAGCGAGAAACTTATTCTAGACAGACTATTCTTCTATGAAATATTATGTAGATTATGGAGAATGTGTAAGTTTTGACACGACATATATGACCAACCGATACAACTTACCTTTTGCACCATTTGTTGGAATCACAGGACATGGGCAAAGTTGCCTTTTCAGATGTGCTTTCCTGCATGATGAGACAGTGGACACTTTTAAGTGGGTATTTCAAACTTTCCTTGAAGCAATGGAAGGAAAACACCCTCAAACGATCATCACAGACCAAGACATGGCGATGAAATCAGCAATAGAGCAAGTCTTCATAAACACAAAGCACATAAATTGCTTATTCCACATAAAGACCAAATGCTACAATAAGAATGTCAAGGTCTTTGCAGCAAACGAAGGACTATATGAAGACTTCAAAGATATAGTGAACAATAGTCTAACAGTGGAAGAATTTGAGCGACTTTGAAAGAGAATGATTAAGGAAAGAAACCTTCAAGGGAATCACTACTTTTCCAAAATGTGAGAAATGAGGAAAAGGTTTATCCTAGTCTACTATAAAAATGACTTCTTCCCTTTCATACAGACCACATACAGAAATGAGGCAACAAATGCGTGGTTCAAAGATAATATAGGGCAAACCTATAGTATCATTAGCTTTCTGAAAGAGTACAATCGGATTGTTGATACCATAAATCGAGCAGAAAGGCTGGTGGACAGCTATAGCAAGTAGAAAAGGCCAAAGGAATTTATATTAGGCTACAAAATAGAGCAGCAGGCACAACAGCTATACAACAAAAACATATTCAAAAAGTTCCAGCTACAACTAAAGGCAACATCAAGGCTAAACTATAGGGAAAATAAAGATGGGAAAACATTTGAGGTGTGGCAAAAAAGTAACCAGATTCAGGAGGTTCATAGGTTCAGGAGATATACAATAAACACTAACCTAACAGAAGGCGAAGAATAATTTACCTGCATATGTGTAAAATTCAGCAAAGATGAGATACTCTGCTCTCATATCCTAAAAATAGTCATTGAAAAGGAAATCAGCACAATTCCAGACAAATACTTCTTAGACAAGTGGAGAAAAAAGGATATGAAGGTACATAGTGAAAGACAAGAAGAAGAAACAGTTACAACAAACTCATTATTGAGATTCAACATATTATCTAGGAAGTCAACAATACTGATTTCAAAAGGATCAAAAAATGAGGAAGCCATGGAATACCTTATGGCAGAATTCGACAAGATGGAAATCAATTTAGATCGAATGTTATCTGCTTAGCAAATAGGTGAAGCACAAAATGACCAGCAAGGAAATGAAGGAGAAACTATGGCAGCACAAGCTGGAGATCCACCGACTGAAATAGATGATCCAGGAAGAATTCATAGAAAGGGAAGGTCACCTAAACCTATCAGAACGAAGACACATATAGAAGAAATAAAGAAGAAACTGGTGGCGGCAGAAAAGAAGAAAACAAATGACACAGACAGTGCAGGTAAAAAATTTGAGTACATACAAATAGAATTTCAGTACATACAAATAGAATTTGAATCCAAATGCAAAAATTCTTATTCATGTGAACTAATAATGTCTTGTAGGCTCCTCGGTGAAGCCAAAAAGAAAGAAGAGGAAGGAAATATCAAATGGTAGCATTGATCACCAAGCAACAGAACGCTGAGGATATGGTAATCAAAGATGATCAACAGAAGGAAAGTGAAATTTATCAATCAGAAGGAGGGATGCAGTCAAATTCAATGGCCAATTAATTTATGTAATTTGTTTAATGAACAGGATGTTATATTCTTAAATTAAATTATGCCTAGAACTACAATTGCATATGCTGAGAACTAAAGTTAAAGTGCCCAGTAGCTGCAAAATACATTGTTGGTGATTGCAATTGTGTAACCTAATATTTTATTTATTTTAGAGGACAAAAAATTGGTGTGTGCTGACACAAATCATAAAAAAACAAACTTCAATATGTGTTAGCACAAATCATATTAAACAATTTTTTTTCTATATAAGGACAAGGACAAAAATGAGATGTGCGTTGGCACAAATCAAAATTATTAAAGTTCATGAAGTGTTAGCATAAATCAAAAGAGACATTTTTTTCTATGAAAGGACAGGGACAAAAACTTGGTGTATGTTGGCACAAATCAGAATTATCAAAGTTCATGAAGTGTTAGCACAGATCACAAGAGACATTTTTTTTTCTATGAAAGGACAAGGACAAAAACTTGGTATATGTTGGCACAAATCAGAATTATCAAAGTTCATGAAGTGTGAGCACAGATCACAAGGGACAATTTTTTTTCTATGAACGGACAAGGACAAAAACTTGGTGTATGTTGACACAAATCAGAATTATCAAAGTTCATGAAGTGTTAGCACAGATCACAAGAGACATTTTTTATATGAAAGGACAAGGACAAAATCTTGGTGTATGTTGGCACAAATCACAAAAAATAGATTTCAACATGTTTTAGCACAGATCACAAGAGACAATTTTTTCCTATGAAAGGACAACGACAAAAAAGAGGTGTGTGTTGGCACAAATCAAAATAAACAGATTCAAAAATGTGCTAGCACAAATCACAAATGATATTAAATTGTAATCACTTGTTAAAAAGACTAATATTGACCTATATACATAGTTCACTGCAAATAATATACAGTCGCACAGAACAAGTAAATGGAAGAACACATACCAAACTATATTCGTATCAATGTGTCAATGATCTCAATCTATTTTGATTTGTGCCTGCCCACACCAAGTTTTCTAGATTGAACACAACATCAAAGGAAATCAGTACAAATAGTGCAAGATGGAGTCAAGTTTAGGAACATAAGTATCAACTCCATGATACCTTCTATTTACACTAGCCCCATTCGTTGGAGGTTCCATCAAGCTGTTGGACCATGAAGTTGTCAATCTCAACCTGCTTAGTGGGGTCCTAAAATATAATTCACCACTAAGATAGCTATCATGTGTTTTGGGTATCATATTATAGAAATCAAGTAACTTTAGAATTGAGATATCACACTATCATGTGTTTTGGGCATCACATCATAGAAATCAAGTAACTTTAGAATTGAGATATCACATCAATGAAACCATGTAACTTTAGAATATGACTTATTAGTCCAACAATGCTATTTACATTGTTCACAGCCTAGCAAAAGACAATATGACTTATTAGTCCAATGTGAAATGAGAAAACAACCCATCAAAAAGGTAGCAAATTCTAGGTACAGAATCAAATTGGCAGTTTGAACATAAGGTTTTCTTGTTCCAATACGATGCATTCATGTTTCTTTTAGATGTTTGACTTGGGACAACTACAATAACCTGCAGGTGCTATTCCTAACATATGATATGTGTAGTAGTCTGTATAATTCATCACATCATTCTACATAAGATAGACTACAGAAAATGCAAATAATATACAGTCACACAGAACAAGTAAATGGAAGAACACATACCAAACTATACAACTTTAGGAAAAAGCATCTTCCTCAAACGGGTTGCTGCTCCTGATAAGAGTTCCACCTCTAAGGGTGAACTTCCTCCATTGGTAACTGAAAACAACCAAATATTTACAACAAGTAATAGGAGAAAGCATGTGTCAATACAACAAACAGCACATTCAGTAAAGTATATCATGCTCAAACTAAAAAAACATAATGCATGTAAGATCACTAACCGGATCAGACCGTTATCTTTACAAGAACAAGAGGGACCTCCACAACCCTCAAGCTTGTCCTTGTCTTTGCTATCAAAGGCTACTACACTGACACATAGTGGACAAAAAAGACACACTAACACAGAAGGACATAAACTTAGAATAATGGTAAAAAAATAGTTAACATAAAGCATCCAAACAAACCATCCAACCAAATATTATCATCCACTTTAGTTTAGCCTCTTGACTATAGATTAATATTTACAACCATTTGAGCACCAACTATTCTCATCAACGTAGTTGCTTCTTTACAAAGTACCATGCACTCATAGCATGAACCTACACACTACATGACAAGAACCTAAACACAAGATCTAACACAACACGCAGGTCATGCTCTCGTATAGTACTATTTGTAGACCTGAGAAAAAATATTAGAAACAAAAATCAATTGAGTACATGATGGAACAATACACAAAGTGACATTGCAACTAGTACTACCTCAACATCATATTTCATCACTTTAGATCGACCATCATTAGAACTATTGTATTCATTGAAAATCATGTCATTGATGTACTTGATACGAAGATGCCCAATATCAGCTTCAGAAAACTTGTCCATCAAATAGACATTTAGCTCCCAAAGCTCTAGATTCTTCATCGTAAAGATACCACTATCATTGCTAAAGCTGAAACAAGATATGAGAAAGACAAGATAGAGTATTATAAGCACCACACAAAATGATATGATCTAAAAAATTAAAAAAAGACTGTACATTACTTACTTCTCAGTATGCTGAGGTGCATCTAGATAGATAACTTCATATCCATGGAACCCAAAGTCAATTTGAACAACTTCACTCTAGATTGTGGTCAAGTTTGGTATCTAAAAGCAGGTAGAGGAAATAATTAGAGTGCAGATATATTTTTTTCTTATTTGAACAAAATTTCACATTGCATTCAAACAAAATGATGTGAATCCATGTGCTGCTGCAACTTACAAATTCATCACGAACAGGTTTATGGAAATGTGAGTCTGCTCCAAAATGTGGAGTACAGGAATCCAAGATTACAATCAATCTTTGAGTGATATACACAACAACCACATACCACCGATCATGGAAGAGAATTGGAAAATAAAGCTGACAAAATAACACAAAATAAAAAAGAAGGGATTATTAGCACAACTGCAATGCACACAACATATGTGCTAAAGCTTAAAAAAATTAAAAGGATGTGTTACTCACATATTGGCTATATGCTAATAACCTTGCACAACCAGCACCCTTAAAGCATTTCACTGCATTATCATATAGCTCATTCTCCTTGCTATCATTAGTATCGTGATTTCCAATAAAATAGTCCTACAAAAATAGATTGGTCAATATTATTTTATTTGATATAGTTACCACATGTAATTGAGAAAAAAATAAATAAATGACACTTACACTAACTTTAGAGAAGAAATAATGCTTGTAAGAATTCTTAGGGTGTTTCCTATGGAATAACAATCCGCACAAAGCATTCACTACAAAGTAATGGACCTTTCCTTAAGGCTTAAGAGAACTTGCAAGTGCACTTAATTTCACAACCACTTGCCCATAATTTATTACTGCAAGACTGAGACAAATGAAAACAATTCATAATTACTTGATTCAAGTGTACTTACGAGTGGTGAAAACGCTAAGGAGGTTGTAAACATTTAAAACTTACTCGGAATGTTCAGTTTCTGCCATCTTCAAAACAACAGCATACACGTCAGCTTCAAGCCTCAACACTGTCATCTTTGAATGAGGCATCATATGAGGGCTCAACTTGTATTTGCTTGGGAGCACTAGAAGAGTACCAAGGACCTTGGTTTGAAAAGGGCTCAGAGTCGTCTGATAAACCATTGATTCCCATACTTTTTGCAGAAACAGAAGTCCCACCTTGATGGGATGCAAGAGGTATAGGTGCCTGCAAAATTAGGAAAAAACATAAAGTTGTTCAAAAATTATAAAGTAAAAATTGACATAATAGGGTTTATACTATTTCATTCTATTCTCCAAATACCTAACAAACAAGCACACAAACAAACACGGCTGAGAGGTATAAAGAAAGGGACAACATAAATGCTTCTATTGCCTTTATTCGCAATATATACAGCACTAGTACCGCTAAGGTACACTAGAGTATGGATACTACTACAACTACTTGTACTAGCTATTACATGACTGAGAGCAGCCCCAACTACTAACAATTGTCCTTCCACTACCATGGCTGCACCAAAAGCAAAATAAACAGGTTATCTCACAAGACAATTGTTCCAAATTGATAAAACTAAAAATGTCAATTTACAATGTCATAGGGGGCTGATTGCAGCTAGAGGAACAACAACAGTTGGATCTTCAGTAGTTGCAGAATAATCAGTAAAAGGTAAAGACTCCATATGGACAAGGTCTTAATAAAAAAATACTACCATATTAGTTACAGAAAAGAGATAAAAGAGAACACAAGATGTGTCACAATACAAAATTGATCTAATCTAATAAATAAGCTTACAGTTTCAATATTGTCATTTCTTTCGGTCTGAACAGTTTCCTGATTGCTCACATTACCGCCTCCACCAAATGGATTAGACCACATCTGGTCAACAAACGTCCAACCCTCTGATGCAGGGCAAAATTGGAAGTATAAGCTGCTCTCGGATTGAACCTATCAAAGAGTGAAAGTAAATCAAGTGTTAGTACAATAAGACAAGTTACAAGAAACTCTTTTTTGTTCTATGAGATAATCAATGACAGAGCACTAGCATATTGACTTCAAACAAAAAAACCCAGAAAATACAAAACTCACATTTAGTTGGACATTCTGATGTGTAGTTGCAGCTTTAGAACGTAACACTCGAGCTTCTCTCTAAAGATTATCATCTGAAGTACAAGTTGTACTAGATACTAGACCGACATGACGCCTCAGTTTAGGATCTTCAACATAATTTCCTAAATCATCCTCATCATCAAACATTCTAAAAGATGGCATGCTAGGAGTATTAAAGTAGGGAGCCTTATTCTTCATACAAGGTTTCTAAACAGGCGATTTTCCTACTTTATCAAATACTAAATTGGTAAAGAAGGTTCAAACTTACAGGTGACAAAGAACATATATTGCACATGTCAAATACAATAATTGCAGTATTTGAAAAGTGCAATTTACTACTAATAAATGAGTAATCTAGAAATAGGTACTAACCAGTATGATCCAAAGTAGGAGCTGCATTTTCAGCCAATTGAGTTTCTTTTGAATGGCAGGGAATAGCTTTTGGGTCTGAAAACATTGTCTTTGCACTAGAAGCAGTTTGGACATTTTTCAATGCATCTAATTTCACATTGTCCTTGGACTAAAAACAAATAGGAAAAATGGTTGTCTACTAACACATGATCAGAACAGGGATGAATTAGCGAAAACTACCGAACTTGCAACCTTTTTTGAAAGCATTTCTTTTCAAAAAGAACATAAACAAGCCACATAGTGGATAAATCTATATTCTTAATACTATAAAATATCACCCCAACAGTTACAACTGTGCAATAACAACATGCTCCCAGAAGACAATAGATCAAAATAATTAGGTAATACCCTCTCAAGGAGCCTATATACCGAAAGCACTAGTTGCTTATTTGTTATTTGGGACACAGCAACACTCAAAATCAGTTTGGTGCCTATATTATATGAGGTGATACAAACTTATTTCTCCAACAGTTAGAACTGTTTGGGTTCTACCATATACTTTGGATAATAGAGCAGAAATCTAAAGACCTGGACAATGATAATAGATTTGGCAACATCTTATAGACACACAGGATATGTTTTTGCATTGCTTCCAAACCATCAACTATGTAAATCATATGATGAATGGCATCACTATGTAAAATGACATAGCTGATAAAATGGCTGATCAATATAGCTATGCAGAGCACAATAATGACATAGTGATCATGACAGACACAATAATGTAGCTATGCAGAGCAGTATGCTGCTGCCTTAAACAAGGCTGATCAATGACATAGCTGATAAAATGGAAGGAAAAAGATGCAACTTATGCTAAATGATGGACTAACAGGTGAGAATAGTGCACAACAACTAGACACATTATTCAGGCTATTTATATATAGCAGTGAGGTGCAAACATAGAAAACAAAAAATAGCAAAACACAGAAACTCACTTTTAGAACAAGCTTCTGACGTTTGGTTGCAGCTTTAGAAGCTAACATTGGGTTTTTTTAGAAAGTACAGGATTATCCTTTGTACCTCCATTTCCAGCATAATCCAGTACACTTTCCTAAAATTTACAAATACATATTATTTAGGGAAATAATTTGTGACTGAAATCTCTATTCAAAACACAAGAACATATTCAAAACATTGACCTCAGCATCATCATCTTTTCTGCAGCTAGGGGGGATTTTCCAAGACGTTGAGATAGTCCATGTCGTGTCCTAGAAGCTACACTATCAGGAGTGGAAGTTTGTGATGCATAGTTTTTCCTCTTCCTCTTCCTTCTACCTGAATCTGCACCTCAAAAATATTCATAAGAGTATGAACAAGAGATACAAAGTTAACTCAATGCTGAAAAATGCTACAAAAACACTTTATGTACCTTGAGCTTATGAGTTATTGGAAGAAATAATTACAGTTGCCTGAGAAACACCACAATTGTCACTACCAAAAACATTGTATGCACTATCTGAATCAACTTTTTCAGTCATAGAAACTTCTTCATCATTAATTTTAGTAGCAGTAGCCATTGTGGGATCAACAACTTCCACATTAAATACAGCAGCAGCAGGCAATGTGGTATCCAAAACATCTTCCACAATGGTATGAGTTGAAGCAGTAGGCATTGGGGCTTCAAATTCATGAGCCATTGCATCATCATCATTGTGACTAACATTGGCTGGAGAAGGGATTTTGGCAGTAGAATTCTCAAGCAGTGGATCATCATCAACTACATGACCATGATGGTTTTTCATGTACTGGAATATTGAGATGACAAGTTTGTTAGGGCTCCTGAAACCATGTGCTGTGTGATGTTCTTGGAAAATGCCACACAAAGCTTCATTGTCCTATCTTATCAAATTAATAGTAATTTAAAATAGCAAAAATTGCGGATTCTGCATATTAAAATAGCAATGAATTAAACCACACAAATATTAAACTAAATGAAATACTCATGAACATACTGAACAAGGCACCTACTTGTTCATCAAATAATCTACAATCAGTATACAGAGAATCCCTAAAAGAAGCACAAGCATCAACCGGTAACAAAGATTTAGCATAACAAGGTTTCTCAATAGATTTGACCTACACAAAATATATTATAGTTAATCAGTCAGTAATCTAAACAAGAACAAAACAAACATGACAACACTCATAAAACCTCAAACCAAGACTTATCGGACGCTTTCCAAATTTATCAGCAAAGACACAATCATATGAAGCATATTTTTTTATCATAGAACCTTTCCAACACAGAATTCTTGGCAAATTTGGGGGAAGCTGGTGACGAGATCCGAAGTTCAGGAAGTCTAGATAGTAAGCCTACAAGAAATTACAAAATCGTCAGTAAATACATTACATATAGATGACAAAAAGTAATTGTCGGGTTCATAAACCCGGGGTCCCTCGCGGACTGGCTTCCCAACAAAGGCTCAGCCCAAGCAGACAACGTATGTATGTTCAACACTTTTTGGTCACTTTCTGCACCGACAGTTGGCATCGTCCGTGGGGAAGACGCTGTATGTTCAACACTTTTTGGTCATCGGATGGCCCACTTTTCCGCCACCTTCACCATGGCGGGCTCAAGCGATACGACTCGCTTCGGCTCACTGGAGTTTCCCGCACTCCCATCGGTTGGGATGTGGGTTCCACCCATCTTCGAGCTGTCCTAGGCCTTCCTCTTTGGAAGCCTGGACTTTGTCGCCGACCGGCTCAGTGTACTACACCTCCACGAGGGGACCCTCGTTTCAGCACCCATAGGAGGGGCACCCTCCATCGGCTTTGGGACGCATGATGACTTCAACGATGAGGCATCTTCGCTTCATTCTGAGCAAACTCTCTGCTCGAACCCCGCTATGAGTGATATGCATACTGTTATTTACTCTCTATTTACTATCTCCCACCGATTATCTAGAGGGATCGTATTGACCGCATCACGGACACTGTATGATCGGTTCCCCTATGGCCTCACGTCCTACGTGGACGCATGCACTCGGGGGCTCTAAGGGACGCTGCTGCCATCCCCCCTCACATCTGAATTCGTGGGAATGGCGAGCTATGCTCCTACCACTTTCCACAAACTCCCGGATGACGAGGGTGAGAGCGATGGCTCTAGCATCAGCGATGTGGCACCCAGCCACCGTCCATCCTGAGAGTGCGCTATGGCAGACGCTTCGGGATAGCCGCCGATCGTTACAGAGTCTGCACAAACTCACACCCCTCTGGGCCCACGTGCGGGGGCCCTCGTGTTTACGCAAGGGCATGCCGAGGAACTACGACAATGGCGGCAGAACCAGCCGCTGCCTGCGGGCACGCTCAGTGCAGCACGTTGCGCCCCATGCGCATAACCCGGTAGGTGTCGCCTAGGGTCGTGCCCGCCAGGTCCAAAATGATATCATAAATGAGGGGAATGATCTCCCACAGTTTGGTTGGGCTAGCCAGAATATCGCTGCTACAGCAATGCTTCTACATGGCGTTCCCGAGCCCATCGACCCCTAGGAGTGGGTGGTCTACCGAAACCTCCGGGTTCTAGAAGAAGCCGATGCCGTTCAATAGGTGGAAAGCTCTGCATCGCGACTCCGACATGTGCCCTCTCTCCCCACTGGGGTAGCGGGGATGTGCTAGACGGATCGCTCCATCCGCTCACCGCTACAGCTACCAGGTGTGGCCCGGGAGGTAGTAGCTACACTGCGTTTTGACCTAGCGCCTGCTTTGCATCGACCACCGGTACACAAATGGCCCGGTCCACACCAGGACGCTCGTAGCTTCATTAGCAACCGGCATCAGGCCCGGCATGATGATGATGTCCACCGAGCGGCGGTGAGAGCAGGCGACACGGATCCCGACCAAACCATTGAGGGGAGCGGTGAAACGTGACCTAGGCATGGTCACCGGCCAGACGACCGGAGTCCTAGCCCTAAGGGCCTAGGACCATGGGCCTTTGACCGGCGTATCCGGAGAGCGTCATTCCCACAACGCTTCCGATTGCCCACCAACATCACCAAGTACACCGGGGAGACAAACCCTGGTATTTGGCTCGAAGATTTCTGGCTCGCCTGCCAAGCCGGAGGGGTGGATGATGACTATTTCATCATTTAGTATCTCCCCATCTACGTGGGGGAACATGTTCGGGCATGGCTTGAATTCCTCCCGCATGACAGCATCCGTGACTGGGAGGACCTCAAGAGGGTCTTCGTTGGAAATTTCCAGGGGATGTATGTCTGCCCTAGAAACTCCTAGGACCTCAAGAGTTGGCAGCAGGAGCCCAGCGAGACCCTACGGGATTACATCCGTAGGTTCTCCCAACGATGCAACTCCCTCCCTGATGTCGTCGACATGGACGTCATCAGCGCATTCCTCTTCGGGATGACCTATGAGTCTCTGATCCACAAGCTTGGATGCCTAAAGCCCCGTACCACCCACGACTTGCTCGATGTCGCCACTAACCATGCCTCCGGTAAGGAGGCGGTTGGAGCGGTCTTCAATGGGGGCCAGGACAAAGGCAAGGCCAAGTGCACAGACCAAGATGAGGGCCCCTCCACACAGAGGGGCAAGAAGAACAAAAAGAATCGGTGTCGATCGGACAACACCGCGTTGGTCGCCGCGGCTGATCGCACGGGCAAGCAGCCCCAACAGGGACTGCCTGACCACTTCAACAAGCTCATGGACAGTCCATGCACCAACCACGCCTACCCCATCAAACACCTTTACAAGGACTATGAGCTCCTCAAATGTTTCCTACGACAGGCCGACGGACTGAAAGAGGGAGACGGCAAAGAGGCGGCAGCCAAGAAAGGAGGCACGGTGGGCAAGGATGGAGACAACTTCCCTGACCCTAAGGAATGCATCATGATCTTCGGTGGATCCAATGCCATCTGGTCCAAGCGCTAGCACAAGGTGCGCTATAGGGAGGCATGCACCGTCGAGACGGCCGTCCCCTCCTTCCTTAGCTGGTCGAAATCTCCGATCACCTTTGATCAGAGGGACCATCCCTCCCATGTCGTGAGATCGAGACGTTACCCACTCATCATCGATCCCATCGTCCGCAAGAAGCGCCTCACCAAGGTGCTGATGGACAGAGACAGCGGCCTCAACATCCTCTACGTCGACACCCTCGACGCCATGCACATCCCCCGGTCAGAGCTCCGCCTGGTAGGCTCTCCCTTCCATGGGGTGATCCTAGGAGCGCAGGCAGACCCACTTGGGTAGATCGACCTGTCCATCACATTCGGCAACCGAGCCAACTTCCGCTCAGAGGTCCTCACCTTCGAACTGGTGGACTTTCTTGGGTCCTACCACGCCATCTTGGGGCAACCATGCTATGCCAAATTCATGGCAATCCCCAACTACACCTACCTCAAGCTGAAGATGCCGGGACCGAACAACGTCATCACCATGAGCAGCACCTTTTCACACGCCTTCACGTGCGACCACGAGCACTACGAGCTCGCCACTACAGTCATCAACTCGTTCGAGCTCCCGTGGCTCGGGGAATCATCGATCCCAGCAGTCCTAGACTGCAACAAACCAACCTCCTCGATGGCCTTCTGTTTGCTTAAGGAAACCAAGGTGGTGGGGATTGACCCCACCGACCCAATCCAAGATAGTGCGGATTGGGACCCAGCTCCTGGCCAAATAGGAATGCGAGCTCATCGACTTCCTGTGCGCCAATTGCGATGTCTTCGCATGGCAGCCCTCTAACATGCCGGGCATACCGTGGGAGGTCACCGAGCACGCGCTGCGCCTCATCCCGGGCTCAAAGCCCTCAAAGTAGCGCCTGCGTCGCTTCGACGATGAGAGGCGTAGGGCCATAAGTGAATAGATCGCCATACTCATGACAGTCGGATTCATCAAAGAGGTATTCCACTCCGACTGGCTTGCCAATCCTGTTCTTGTTAAAAAGAACACCAGAAAGTGGAGAATGTGCATTGATTATACTAGCCTCAACAAAGCATGTCCAAAGGATCACTTTTCTTTGCCACGCATAGACTAGATAGTCGACTCCACCTCGGGTTGCGAGATCCTCTTCTTTCTGGATGCCTACTCGGTCTATCACCAGATTGCGATGAAAGAGTTCGATCAGCTTGCAACCTCGTTCATCACCCTATATGGTTTGTACTGCTACGTAACCATGCCTTTCGGCTTGAAGAATGCTGGCACCACCTACCAAAGGTGCATGCAGCAATGCTTCGCTGACCAAATCAACCCGCTCGATCAGCCTGATCAAGCCGAGCGGCCAAGACCAACGATCGCCGTCTATGTTGATGACATAGTGGTCAAAACGACTCAAGCTTGCGACCTGATCACAAACTTGGCTACGACGTACATGAACCTCCGAAGATTCAACATCAGGCTAAATCCCGAAAAATGTGTTTTTGGGGTTCTAAAGGGGAAGCTGCAAGGATACATTGTGTCTGAGTGCGGCATTGAGGCCAACCCCAAAAAAATCATGGCCATCTCCAACATGGGCCCCATATGCAACGTTAAGGGCATGTAAAGGCTCACCGGCTGTCTGGTTGCCCTAAGCCGATTCATCTCCCGGCTCGGCAAACGGGGGATGCCGCTCTATAAGCTCCTCAAAAAGACAGACACTTTTGTCTGGATTGAGGAAGCTCAGCAGGCCCTGGAGAGCCTCAAAGCATCCCTGATGTCAGCCCCAATCCTCGTCTCTCCCGAATGGGGAGAACCCCTTCTCCTCTACTATCGCGGCCAGCAACCATGTGGTAAGAGCCGCGCTGGTCATCCAAAGGGAGGAGCCGGGACACCAACTTAAGGTCCAGCGGCCCATATACTTCCTCAGGGAAGTACTCACCTACCCCAAGGTCCGGTACCCCTAGGTGTAGAAACTCCTATACGCCATGCTGATGGCGACCCAGAAGCTCCTGCACTACTTCACCGACCATGAGGTTGCGGTCGTCACCTCATACCCGCTCGGGGACATCATCCGCAACCACGATGTCATGGGATAGATCTCTAACTGGCCACTCAAACTCATGAGCCATGACATCAGGTATATCCCCCATACCGCCATTAAGTCTCAAGCTCTTGCGGATTTTGTTGCCGGATGGACGGAGGTCTAGCTACCGACCATAGACGTCACCCATGAGTATTGGACAATGTACTTCGAGGGGTCCGTCATGGCGCCCGGATTGGGGGCCAGAGTGGTTCTGATCTCCCCAGACAGGAGTAGGCTCCGCTACACCATCTTCCTCCACTTTTTAGCCTCGAACAATGCCACGGAGTATGAGGCCCTCATCAACGGACTATGCATCGCCATCAAACTTGGTGCCACACGACTCTATGTTCGTGGTGACTCAGAGCTTGTCATCGATCAGGTCATGAAGGAGTCCTCCTGCAAAAGCCCCTCATGGTGGCATACTACCAAGAGGTGCACAGCTCAAGGACAAATTCCAAGGAATCGAGGTGCATCACGTCCCTCGAAAGGACAACGATGCCACTAATTTTCTCACAAAATTAGCCGCCAGGTGGGATCCATCCCCGAGCAGGGTCTTCATCAATGATCTCCATGAGCCATCTACCCGCGTCCTGGAAGGTCTGATCCAGACACACCCTAACTCCAAGCTGATGCCTGGGGGCTCTGACCCCAATGCCAAGCCGACACTCGAGGGCTACGACCCTAGTACCTCTATGACGACGTCACCAGCTGACGTTGCCATATTGGCACTCGATCAAACCGACTAGCAAGTGCCACTACTGGCCTACCTCCTTGAGGAGGTTCTCCCACCCAAAAGGACTAAAGGCCGATAGATCGCTCAACGCACCAAGACCTTCATCGCGCTCGGTGACAAACTCTACAAACGGAGTCCATCAGGGGTACTCATGAAGTGCATCCCCACCAACCAGGGGAACCAACTCCTTTTTGAGGTCCATGCCGGGATCTGCGGACATCACGTGGCCCCAAGGTCACTGGTTAGAAAAGCCTTCCACCAAGGTTTTTACTGGCCCACCGCACTACAAGATGCAGAGGAGGTCATCTGTAGGTGTGAGGGATGCCAATTCTATGCTCAACAAACTCATTTGCCGGCACACGAATTCCAAACCATCCCCATCACCTGGCCATTCGTGGTCTGGGGCCTCGATATGGTAGGACCCCTCAAAAAGGGCCCAGGTGGCTTCACTCACCTACTCATAGCAGTCAACAAGTTCACCAAGTGGATAGAGGCCAAGCCCATCACCAACATTCGCTCAGAAGAGGCGGTCCAATTCTTCCTCGGCATCATTTACCGATTCAGAATTCCTAATTGTATCATCACTGACCATAGGACTAACTTTACCAGAAAGAAGTTCCTAGACTTCAGAGATGGATACGGCATCAGGATCGACTGGGCCTCAGTCGGACATCCACAAACTAATGGTCAGGTCGAGCGTGCCAATGGCATGGTCCTCCAAGGACTTAAAATACGCATCTTCGACCGACTCAGCAAGTACGCCGGGCGATGGGTTGCAGAGGTCCCAGCGATCCTTTGGAGCCTGAGAATGACCCCAAACCGATCCATATGGTTCACACCCTTCTTCCTGGCCTACGGAGCTGAGGCAGTGCTACCCTACGACCTCGACCATGGTGCCCCAAGAGTGAAGGCTGTCGACCATGACCAAGCCGCAGAGGCTCAGCAAGACACAGTCGACCTGCTTGAAGAGGCCTGTGAGATGACCGTCATCCGCTCCGCTCACTACCAACAAACCCTCCGTAGGTACCATGAAAGGAAGATCATGGGAGGATACTCGAAGTTGGCGATCTCGTACTCCGGAGGACCCAATCAACGAAGGAAAAACACAAACTCTCTCCACCATGGGAAGGGCCCTATACGGTGACCGATGTAATCCGACTGGGCACCTATCGACTAGAGGACGACAACGGCAACGTTCTCACCAACACTTGGAACATTGAACAGCTACGTCGTTTTCCCCCTAAATTTGGTCTTACAGCTTTTTAGTCAACACTTGCTCCTATAAAGCACCCCAGCCCAAACATTTTCAGCCCGATCGCTTAGGGCTCCATGAGGGTACAATACTAAATACTACCTCTCTTTTTTACTATCACATGGTAACAACTTTGTCCCTGAATGGAAGCGCATTCCATTCCTTTGATTGCCCTACGTGACTTTGTTCTTACTCCCAACCAAACGCACCCCGCCACGACCTACGGTTACAAGTAGCCGAGCCCCGCAGGCCATGCCTAGGTTCTTAACAGTTGCAGCCTACTGAACTAACGGGCAGGTGCAAAAAAGAAATGATAAAAACAAAAGTTATGCCAGGATAAAAAAAACAAGGAGCGGATAGTGGTTCTATCACAAGAACAGAACTGACAGATTCATTGATACAAAAACTATTCACACGGGGGCTCACCCACAACTATTACATTTTCTAACTACTTCTAATCCAAATACTACTGCGGCCCCTCGACGACATCGCCTGACGCCAAAGGAGAGACCACGCACACGCCGCCAGATGTAACCACCGATATAGGGGCCCTGCCCGGTTCTGTTCCCTCGACTTCGGCAAGCACAACGGGTACCTCAAGGGACCCACTTGGTTCTGTTCCCTCAACTTTGGTGAGTGCAACGGGTACCTCAAGGGACCCGCCCGGTTCCGTCTGCTCGACTTCGATGAGCGCAACGGGTACCTTAAGGGCGTCGGACCCATAGATGCTTAGCAGAAGAGCATGGAGCTCCTGACCTTCTCATGCAGTCAAGGCAGCTCCTAGGCAAGGATGCTGCTACCGAGGTATGGCTGCCATGGCTGGAAGAGATCTCATCAAACTTTATGAACTGGCCAACCTGAGCAGCTACACGCGCGGAACCCTCCACCGGCACAATCCTGTGCAACTTCCCCTTCGACAAGGCTCGCCCGGCGAAGATCCACTGAAGAAAATCCTCACACGGCTCCATCCTAAAAAAGGCCTCGCAGATGAATCTAGCACGCCACCCCCTTCAACGAAAGCTGCCCCTTCTTAGGCAAAGACGGCCATCACTGCCCTGGGCAGCCTCCAGTTTGACATCGTGCTTTGGATTCATGAAAGGATCTATAAGTCCTCCCTCTCGCTTACCCTCTCTCTCACTTAGCAACCGCCACGGCATACAGGCACTCTCGATGAAGAGAAAGAGGAGGAGAGACAATAGTTGGAGAATAGGCAAAGGACTGCGACAAAGAGCCCTCTCCCTCCCCCTATTTAAGGAGAAAACACAATAGCTAAAGAGGGGCAAAAGATCAGAGCGAAAAACTCTCTCCCTTCCTCCATTCAATGTGGATGGGAAACGATGGGACGCACCCTGACCGATGGGAATCACACTGACCGATGAAACAACACCTGGTCAGATGGAACGCTGTCTGGTAAGATGGGATGTGGCCTGGGTATGGCCCACCACTATCTCACGTCGGGCGCGAAAACCAAAGCGTCACCACGCGTAGGCAACTCTCCGCCTCCCCAGGCGGGACTTGGAAAAACCCAAATGACGGGATCTCCGCCAGGAGAGACCATCGGGCTTCCCAAGTTAATCGAATGGCTCAGGAAAACACCGAGAGACAGGTAAGGAGCGAAGGGACACCCCATATAGGCCACTCCAACTCCATCACAAACGACGAGCATGGGTCCTGGTCGGACATTTCTGATTGGAGCTCTTCAAACCCCGTCACTCGAGTCATCAAGGTAACACTACTGACCCTCGCTATTTCTTTATAATCATTTCATACATCCATACACGCATTCATTCCATACGCCCATGCCCCCCGGACAATTTGGGCCCTGAACCGCCCTGGGGCTCGGGAATTAAGCCATCGCACGTGCAGCGAAATTCATCACAACGCTCCATGTTGCATCATGGAGCGGCAGTTGCCTCGTTCGACATGAGCAAGGACCGACCAGGGTTCGAAGGCCGGCCCATGAAGGGCTCGAGGCCGCCCCACGTCAAACAGAGCTAGGGGAGAAAATGCAGATGAGCCCCGTGCGGCCCTCGCCCAGTCTGTCCCAAAGCAGACAGGGTCATCTCAACCTTCTCGTTCGATCCTAAATCTCTGTCAAAGCCCACAGAATCTCCATCGAGGGGAGGCCATCAGGCCACCCAGGTTGGTCTCTAGAATGACCCAGGCATCTGTCGGGTTGCAGGTAAAGGAGTAGTGGAATATAACAAGAGGGCTATGCTGACCTTGTCACGAACGACGGACCCGGATTCCACTCGATCATACCCGTTAGCGAACTCACCGAGCGTGTCACTCGAGCCTGAGTGATCGGGACAAGGGACAAAACTCAGCCCCTTCGGATGTGAGAAACTGAGGACGGGGTAACGCACATGACTCAAACCAACCCCTACCAAAAGCCCAATAGGGCTCGGGGGCTCAAGGCACACTAAAAACCTAGGTCTACGACTCTGAACTCGCCCCATCCACTCGGCTATGCTTCGACTACACACCAAACGCCTGGGTCTGCGACCCCAAACTCGCCCCATCCACTCGGCTATGCTTCGACTGCACACCAAACGCCTGGGTCTGCGACCCCAAACTCGCCCCATCCATCGGCTATGCTTTGACTGCACACCAAACACCTAGGTCTACGACCCCGAACTCGCCCCATCAGGATCCGCGAACTCCATCTTGTCCGATCCCTAAACTAACTGACTAACTGCCTTGGCTGCGCGGGCTGCACCAAGGCTAGGATCCACGACTCTGACTCGCCTAATCCCACGACGCGCACCGACGCCAGGACCCGCGAGCTCCATCTTGTTCGATCCCTAAAAACTAACTGCCTCACCTGATCCCACGGCGCGCACCAACGCTAGGACACGCGAGCTCCGTCTCACCCGATCCCTAAAACTAAACCGCCTCGGCTGCGCAACAATGCCTTGGTTGATGACTCCATCTCGACTAAAAAACACGCACACACGCCCGCTAACAAACACCCCCAAACGATTCTGCCCGAATCACCCAGGGGCTATACCCGCGGGTGCGCTCACGCGCACCCGCTGACAAAACAAAACCCTCCCCCGCTGGCAACACGAAAAACCCCTAGACGATTCTACCCGAATCGCCCAAAGGCTCGGGGGCTATAGCCGCGGGTGCGCTCATGCGCACCCGCCGTCAATAAAAAAATCCCCCAAACGATTCTGCCTGAATCGCCCGGAGGCTCAGGGGCTCCTGTCGGGTTCATAAACCCGGGGTCCCTCACGGACTGGCTTTCTAACAAAGGCTCGGCCCAAGCAGACAATGCGCAACTCATGGGCCAGCCCAAGTATCTAAACAACAGGCCAGAAGGGCGATCCAATCACCGACTGGAAGGTCTGGCCGAGGAGGAGCGGTGCTCGTTTTCCGATTCTGACCCACCTCTCCGACCGGAGCGCTCGCTTCGGTCTCCAGCCCGCCTCCAGACGGCCTCTCCGATCGGAAGGCCTAGCCAAGGCACTACTTCCAACTCCGACCCACGTCTCCGACCGGGGATGTGCCAAACCCCTGCTCACGGCTCTTCTCCGACTGGCACGATCAGAGCCGATTAGGACCAACCGACCGGGGACGCCCACTCGGAAAGGACCAGGGAACGAATGGAGGAAGCAAGGTAGGGCGCACAAGTCAAACAACGATACCAGGGACCAACCCTATACACCTGCACAAACAGTACTCTGCAACCTCCCTAGCACAACAGAGCCCAAACTATGTTGTAGGCGCTGACATTTTCCATACAGTATTATGGGCACCGTTAACTCTCATACAGTAAGGCTCCCCCACATGCCTCTTGGCATCGATAGTGTTGTGGGCGCCGCATTTACCGTACCGAGTGAACATGGTGAAACTCCTCACTTGCCTCTTGGCATCAACAATATAGCAGGTACCGACATCTGTCATACCCGAACAAGACGACACAACCTCCCACATGCATCTGACATCCAACAGTATTGTGGGAGCCTACCATCATCCTGTACCCACCGGCGTGGGCAACAACGCTTAGAAGCATACGTACTCTCTCCCTCTCACTTGTAAGGCCATCCCCTTCATCTATAAAAGGGGATGTGCTCTCTCCCAACAAAAAGATTCATTCAAGTTGATCCAGATTCACGAGATTGATCAAGTCCACTAGTACACAACCACAGAACCACCCGGTTCGAACCACAAGCACACACTTGAACACTTAGCTCATAGCAGGGCTCCCGTCACTCTCAGCCCTTCCAACCAGACCTCTTGTACCCCCCCCATCTTTCTCCTTTTCGTTTGTAACCCCACTACAAACTTTGAGCACCTAGGCTCAGGAATAAAGTCACCGACCGACTCAAACTGGACATAGGGCATGTTGCCTGAACCAGTATAAACTCTGTGTCATTGAGTGCTAGGCCACCTCTGATCACAATGTACGGCAAAACTATAAATATTTACTTGTTGGTCACTTTCTGCATCGATAGTAATTGATAGGGAAACAAGCAATGAAAAAAAAGACATACCGCAAAGAAGTATATGCAGCCACCGATTGTCCTTTGCTTTTTTTCTGTTTAATGATATCAAAGCAAACATCTATTCAAATACAAACTTGGACCAGTCCTAATCTTTCACAGTCGAAACATCAATCAAAGCACCTAGATACTTGGGGCTGGGAAGAGTACTTGAGTTTGGGCACAAGAAAGTTGACAATGCAACAACCATGAAATATCGGAAGATGTCATCATCAGACAAAGTGTTGCCTACCAACTTCTTGCCAAAGGTCTTGATGAGGAGCAAAGAAGTCTCATTGATTTCTTTAAGAAAATTGGCCTTTGCAAACTCATCTTTCTGCTGCCTGATGTCTTTACCACCAATTGGAATTCCTAAGAAAAGGTGAACTGATTTTGTAGAAAAAGGGACTACTTTGCCTCCAACAAGTATATCACAATAGTTGACATCGACTTGATCCGCAATCCATTGGACAAAGTTCTAGGCATTGAACATCCATCATATTCAAGCAAGATCCCAAATCCATGATCCATGATGATCTTTTTCTTACACTCATCCAATTCTCTTATTTTCTCTCCAAAATACTTGTTATTGCGCATGCTTCCTGCTTTAGCAGATGAACTCTCACCAGCAGTTGATTTTCTTTTACCGGTGCCTTTAACATCTCTAAGATTCTGAAAAACCAATGAAAAACTAAGTTTCCAGTTATGAAACTAATCATCAGTTCACTAAACATGGTCTCAAAAAAAGCACATGCTACTGAATTTACCTTTCCAGCACGCTTCTGGACTTTAGAACATCGTGATTTCCCTTTCTTCTTAATAGACTTAACAAACTGAAAAACAACATCAATAGTTAGTTCATAAAAAACATAGTGGCATGGACTGATTCTAGTAACTTAACTGCTAGAGAATAAGAACAGAAAAAGTTGATATATGCAAATGAGAGACAGACGGATGTCCTACTCCTATAAATATGACATAGTGAAGGTAATAGTACAAAGAGATACAGAAATATGCACAGTTCAGTCATAAAAGTTTTAGAACATACGCGAGAAAATGCTCCTTTCAGATGCTTGAAAGCCTAGACTGCTACAGCAGGATCAATATCATTATCCGAGGAATTTACATCCTAAAAAGACAACAACAACAACAAAGTCTTTAAGTCCCAAACAAGTATCATATTATATACAAGGTGCATAAATAAACAAAATCAAGCAAACTTATTACCTCGTCAATATTCAATGAATCAGAGTTGTTGCCTTCTTCAGAGTTCCTATCAAAGTCATCATCACTCTCACCATTTATAGATTGAGCATCAGAACCCAACTCATCATCATCTATGGCTGTATAACAAAAAAATAAAGTTTAATCAGCTAGTGTTTTCTTAAAAAATATGCATGCCTACCATTCAGTAACTCACATGAGTGAGCTCTTTTACTTTACTTCAGTACTACTCGTACTAGGTCGGTATACACCATAACAGAATGAACAAAAGCTTTCAAGCACGATATTAGAATCAGGTATGACCAAACTATTGTTGCATGCATGAAGTAATTGCATATATAGGCAAATCAGTGATACAGGAGCATGACAAGTTAGATTCACCGAGATTACATAGTTACAAGATTACATAGGAAACTAATATATAGTTACAAGAATTTCTTTGGTGCAATAACAACTTAGAAAAAACAGATAACAGATAAAATTCAGGATCCAAATTCCTTATAGAATTCACAGACTATATCAAACTCAAGAAAACGACGCGCAGCCAAAAATCCATGTAAAAAATCATGAGTATGTAGCAGTAGAACTGACGCTCAAGCTCAGCCAGGAAACCAAGGCATGGATCATGGATGGATGGTCCAACAATGACCATACATATGCTCAACAAATCATGAGTATGTTACAGAGATAGTATTAAGAGTTTAGCTTCACATTGCACTCTTAGTTTTCACCATCATAATCAGTGTCATTTTCCTCTCACATGAACTAGGCTGAAAGTATGCTAACTGTGACAAGTACTAGTTACTGCTGTGACAGGAATAGAACTTGAAAACAAGCAGAACCTTGCCACAAAAAGGAGACATTTCAGATGTTAGTGACCCTAAGAAGCAGAATAGTTGAACTATTTTTCAGAAATGCTCTTATTTTTAGACTACAGTCAATGTCACTCAAATGGCCAAAAAATTATTAACTAAAGTAATTACAATTTGGATACATAATTAGACATAAACCAATTTCAATCCACCCAAGATCAGCAAAGGAAAAACATACATAATTAGACAGAAACCAATTTCAATCAACCCAACTGACAAATGATGGACAGTTGACCGTGCAGATTTATCAGATCTATCTAACATTATATTGAAGAATCCATATGCATAAATCATATAATGATCAATCGAGTTTGTTTATTAGTATTGTGACTATATGACTATATATAATTATATATCATCTGATCATATACATGAAAATTACAATTATAGTCAACAAGCTCAGTCAAATAAATATTGTCAACTGTCAGATTACCATGAAACTATCATTAAATATTTAAATCACAATGGTAACTGAACTTCACTAAAATAAGCTGATATCAGAAAAGTAGGAACCACCAAAATGGACCAAGCAATTAAAACTTTAAAAGATAGGTGCTCACTATTTTGTGTGTTTCATGATGGATTGTCCTATTTTGCAGTTTTCAAGAAATGCTTGAAAGAGCATTGCAGCGATTAAACTAATATTTACCTGACAATCTGTTGATTATAAATTTTTCATTTCCAAAGATAATGCCAAAAAATAGGTAAAACATTGATCTTCTAAGTATAAAGCATTCAACAGTCTAATCCAAAACTTTGCATGATAGCAGCTAGCTTTATACTTATCCATATGATGCTGGTAGCTTTCAATGTATCACAATCAACTACTTATAACATTGATGAACCAGGTTGGATCTCAGTGCCATACAACTATGCTATTTCAGAAATGTCCTAATTACAGAGCTGATTATATACACTTACACCCATTTCAGACTCTAGAATACAATCTGAGACCATATTCGTAAACAAGTATCAAGAAGCTATATGGAATACCTCCATTCTTCTAATACCAAAGTTGATATACAAGTATCAGTTTGATTACAACAGATATTTGTGTTTTTACCCCCTATTCTAATTACACATACATGGCAACACACTGCAAATTAAAATACCTTTGCCTATAAAATGGAGTGGCAAGCATCTCCTAGCAATGGAGTGACAAGACTCAGTTATGAAATGAAAACAAATTTATAGAATCAGAGCCTTTGTAAATTTACAGAATCAGAGCTTAATTCATGAAATAATACAAGGAGAATTTAATCAACTCCTAGTAGACAATAACAAATACAAGAAAAATAGCTTTCTTTTGCATAAAGAGTGAATATAACATGTCAATGTCGTCATATGCGTTTAAGTCCTACAGTTTCATTAGTTCAGGAAAAATAATTACCTTTCCCACTGTTAAGCCTATTTGCCGATAGGTTCTATCTATCTATGCCAAAAATTTTGGATGCAAACCTGCAGTACTACAGGTCATCAGGTAGAGGCATATTATCTCCTACAACATTAGGAAACACCAATATCTGCCTAGGTGAAAGGTTGCAACATTCAGTACTCTCATCACAAATTGAATTCAACATTCAGTCAAAATATTCAGTGAACTCTAGATGCACGCCATCACCTGCCCTACTGCCTGGCTGCCCCTACATCTGCTTCTCAAGCTACTATTCCTAGCCTCATACAAAAGACCAGAAGCACTGGCGGGCTCTCCGTATGGCTTAGTAGCTTCCCTCACTAATTGATCTTACAAGTTACAACAACAACAACAACAACCACAGATCAAATATGACTCTATGTGTTTCCTGCTACGAGGAAGAACAGGATAGAATAGAAAGACAGAACAAATCAAAGGAAATAATGTATGCATGCCCACTTCTCTGCTACTACTACAGGTGTTCCTTCAACACGGCGGCAGAGTTCATCGAAACCAGACAAACTGCAGCTGCAGCTCGCCCCGCGCGCTCTCGCCGTTCCGACGCTGCAGCTCACCCCACATGCCGCTGCAGCTCGCGCCACGCACTCTCGCCATCCCGACGCTGCAGCTCACCCCGCGCGCCGCTGCAGCTCGCCCTACGCGCTGTCGCTGTCACGCCGCTGGCAGCCGCAGCGCCACTCACCATTCCGTCGTTGCAACGTGCCCCCGCACGCTCTCGCCGTCCTGCCGCAACACCCCACACGCATCGCTGGGCCTCAAGAAACAGAGGAACACAGATCTACAGTCGGTGGGCAAGGAGGACGAGAGCGATGACGAACTCAAGGGAGAAAGCGGTGAACTCACGGACCTCCAGAATTCGAGCAATGGCAGACGAGAGGGAGGCGACGCGCAGAGACAGAGAGGGCGTGGCTTGCCGCGACGCCGAGGCAATCACTGGCTGCCGGGACGAACCCCATCAACAAAAGAGGGGAACAGGGAGTCGCTAGGAGGAAGACGACACGAAATGAGAATGGGGAAAGAGGGGAATGGACACACAACTCCAGGCGCATCCAAACCCCACATGACAGAGACACAGAGAAACAAGAGCGCCGGAGACAGATCGGGCGGCAGATCGGATGGCAGACGCAGCGACACGTGCAAAATCCGACGGACAGAAAACCGGTTGCTGGAGGGAGCGAAAACAACCGGGCATGTGATAGCATTTCTCGAAGGAAAAACATGCATAAACAAAGCAGCTACGGCAGCAGCAACACAACGGATAGAGAGAGAGGTTGGTAGTTGGCCTAGCTAGGCTACACATACAGTACACTCAAAGATACCCATGCACACCACATGCTAACAAATCTGAACATGCACACTCTCTGTCCGAAAAGAGAAAGGAGAAAGGACAGAGCCAAAACAAAGGTAGAGATGCATCCCAACTTGCATTGCCTTCAATGAACATGAACCAGCCAATGGCGTCGCTCTCTTTTCTTCTGGCCTGGCCGAAAGCCTAGCTGTAGCTGAGCCGCTAGCCCACAACGGACCTACAAAAACAACATTAATAAAAATCAAGAAAATATATATATGCAACTAGAATCATAGAAAAGACAAACTGTGACTAATAACTTTCTACCAGAACATGTATATATCTATCTTTCTCCCATCAACAATCAACCAAATCTTCACTACCTAAAAGAGCAAGAACAACAAATGAACAGACAGTGATGACGCCACACACTGAGACTAATATATTCTACTCAAAGCACTAAATAGACATACTGAAACTCCAACAATTGTTTCAGATTAACAAAAGTGTCAAAATGAAATGACAGAACTTATGAATAAAATCCATGTGCCAAAATTAAGGACACAAAGAAAACATAGCTGATGGGCAGAATGTCAGCATGATTGAAAAGTGAAAATGCTATGCTAAATCCGACTACTGTATGGGGACAAGTGTAACTCACTCAATGATGAGTAGGTATTTTGATTAGTCTGAGCAGTAAAGCTACGAGTATGATATGATAGACCATGATAGTTAACAAATGTTCTATGTCGGAAAAAGGAAGTACTACTGGTTCTGAAAGCTATGCAAATTTTTTTCAATTCCCAGATGGAGCTAGCACTGCGAATAGATGTCTCTGTACTGGACTGAATAATGAACGGATCTCAAAACCGAAAACTGAGCCAAACAACAAAATGTCTCTAGACTAAACTGAATACTGAACGGAACTCAACAATAAACCCAGTACTATCTTGCCAGCAAAAGAAGTTATAATACTCCTAAAAGCTGCTATATCACCAATGAGGGAACACGAGGACAACAAGAGTTAAAGATCAAGAACAGGGGAGACAAACAAAGAATCAGGTATGAAGGAGATGACAAAGCTCATGGAGCTGACCTAACGTTGGTATAGCAGATGAGGCCTTCTTCTTGTCCCTGAGTTGTTCCTGAAATTCATCAACAGCACAAAAAAAAAGAAACTATAATAAACAGAAACAGAAACTATACTAAAATGAAACTAAAACTAAACTGAAAATTAACTGAAAAGTAAAACTAAATGAAAATAAAAAATTAAAAAACAAAAAACTCTGAGACAAAAACTGATAACTAAACTATTTGAACTCATATCTCTGGATCTCTTCCTGCAGAGAGGCACTGCCATACCACCACCACTCATGCTCAACATGATGGTAAATTGCCTCCAGCCTTGTCTTGCTCCTCGAAACTAATAACAGACCAGCTAGCTAGCTTCCTTTCTATCTTTTGCACCATCTGCATAGCGGTGTAGGAGTAGTAGGATCTTGGTTGCTAGGAGTATGTTGCAGAGATCTAGCTAGAAAAGCAACTAGGACGTACATACATGGTTGCCTTGCCTTCTCAGGCCCCTAAATTTTTTTCTGGGAAGAAAAAAAAGACACGCCACAAAAGGCAAAAGTTCAAGATAGAAAAATGGATCGTGTACACAGCTACTTCCTTCTGAATTTTGATGCGCCTAGATGTCCAGAAATGGATCTTCGTTGCTGCCGTTTCCTGACAACAACACCCACTTGCTGTGCCCAAATGCCCAAGGCCCCAAATGCCCAAGGCAAAGGACGAACCAGCTAGCTAATCATGCCAATCGAACTAGCTAGAACTCAAATCATGGTCGTGGCCTCGTGGGGATCCAACCAGCGAGCAGAGAGGGGGCAAGCGCAGACGTACCTTGCGAAGCAGATCTGACGCACAACTACAGGCTAAAACCTAAGAGTCATGATGAAATCACCATAAATCTCGTCACCATGTAGCTAATCCCCACGGCAAAAAAAACAGGAAGCGGAGCCACGGATCATTCGTTCTCATGCCAAAAATCACACAATCAATATAAATAAAACCCAAACCAAACATGGCGACGAACACATAGCCCGCATCCGCGCTGCACCAAAATCCTGGCGATGAAATGAAGAAGACATCGAACCAACGCCAGAAAAAACAGATTCACAAGGAATAAACTCGAACCCCTCATCCAAAGACATCAAACTGGCGAGAACGAACCCTAACAACAATGATTTACTAGCAAACAAGGGAGCAAAAGCCAACAAACCCGGCCAAATCCTAGAAATCGCCAGTCGCCGCCGCCGGGGAACGAGAGCACCGCGAGGTCACCGCCGATGGGGAACAAGAGCACCGCGAGGTCGCCGTCGACGGGAAACGAGAGCACCGACGAGACGGAATGAAATGAGGAAAAGGGGGAAACGGACGCTACACATTCGGGCGCGACTCTCCAAAACTCAAACAGTAGCGCCAACGTGTGGACCCCACAGGACAAAGACATGGATAAACAAGAGCGCCGGAGGCAGACCGAGCAAAATCGGACGGCAGACGCAGCGACACGTGCCAAATCCGATGGACAGAAAATTCATGTGCCAACAAACCACAAAACACACATGTGTCCTATAGCATTTCAGTAGCGTAAATGATGGCAAAGGTTGTCAAGTGTCAACACAATAATTCGTGCAGAGAAAAAAAAAGCACAAGTTCACGACCAGCGATAAGCACACGAGGAGTATCGTGGAATGGGTGGACAAGTTGCTGGAAATCTCCGCAAAAAAGATCAGTTGACTACTCCGTATATCCCAATCTCTCACGATGCCTCAACGTGCGCGCCGTTGCATTTGGCACGTGCATACCGATGCACCGCATTTCCGACTTCCGAGGCTAGGTGGCCGTGCCGGATCACCTGCAAAACATGCACGCACGGAGGCTTCCACGCCCGCGCCGCGCACCGTGCACGCCACGCCGCAGGGTCGCCTCGCCCTCGCGGCCCGCAGGCCGCAGCTCCCCCGGCCGGCAGACAAAGCTCCGGGCGCCGCGCGTACGGTGTCCCCTCCGACCAGGACCGCGCTGGCGAATGGCGACAGGCGACTACCCAGGCGCACAAAGGGCCTACTAGTACTACGTGGGCGCGTCCAAGTTCCAAACCCTTCCTCCACACCCGTCGACGCGTCGGTCGCGATCCGGCCGCCCATCGGGTCCGATCGACGGTGCACGTACGGTACTCCG
Source organism: Miscanthus floridulus (assembly GCF_019320115.1). Lineage (NCBI taxonomy): Eukaryota > Viridiplantae > Streptophyta > Magnoliopsida > Poales > Poaceae > Miscanthus > Miscanthus floridulus. The sequence goes on from NC_089597.1 coordinate 38,837,679, forward strand.
TTGGTACGCGGCACGTACTGACAGTACGCGCGCCTGCTTTTACACGGCACGGCGGCCGGCGTGGCGGCGTTGACAGCTGAACAGCCCGGCTGCGCGGGCGGGGCCGCCGCCCACCTTGCTCGGCCTGATTGGAACCGGCAGCCTGGCGCGGGCTGCTTTTATCGCTTTCGTGTACACCGCCTGGCCGGTGCGCGGGGCTCCGCCTACGCTGGAGCTCGGCGCTTTTTGCTCTCGCGACCGATAGGCGATAGCATTCGCATGCATGGGCGAGAGCGCGCGTGTTTGGAAGCGTCAACCCGTGAACCTTTGGCTCTAGCTCTGGCCGCACTCTGTACTGGGTAGCGCTCCAGAAGATGGCGGGTGCTGCTTTAAAAGGAGGGCAAGGGCACAACAAGGCAGAGCTGATTAGGCTGGTCGCGCAGCGCCGTGCCGTGGAAAGAGCGTACATGCACGCAGGTAAGCGCTGGCGCGCAGCGGCACAGGCGTTTGCACGGATCAAGCACGAGCGATTGTTTGTCCGTGCTGTGTTGTGTTCTCTTCTCGGTGCTCTCGGGTTTTAGCTTGTCAAGTTTATTGATGACTTTGGCTGACTTAGACCCTGTTTGATTGGGTAAGACTAGTTGTTACTTGTTAACTATATTTAAAAGCAGTGTTATATTAGATACTAAACGGTAAACAGTCGGTCACTTATTATTTACTCGTTGCTAGTTTTGGATAAACGACTATGTAAACATGATAAACGGTCGATTAAACGAAAATGACGTGCCACTATGTAGCATTTAAACAGTGTACAATAGGCTAAACGATTGTTTAAGCAAACAACACCTAAGAACACATCAAGAGTTTTTCTAAAATTCACTATCTCTAAATCATTATTTAGAGAGTTATTTGAGTAAAATTTGCTTTTTATATCTTTGTATCCTTCAACAACCGTTTAATATCCTGTGCACACTCTAGAGCGAGAACTGCGGATTAGAGGATATCTATATTTAGAGGTCCAACTAGAGAGGATGTTAGATGATATTTTTTTCACCAAAATCTTTTTTTTAACTAGAAAGGATAAATATAAAGAATCTCTTAAAGTTGGAACTAGTTGAGAACCTGAGGTACAACTATAAATTAGTGAGCTACTCTCTCCGTCCAAAAAGATTCATAGAGGTGAATGGAGGCGAAGCTAAAAAAAAAACCCTCCAAGAAACCAAAACGAGACCAAAGTCGGGCCACCAAAACGATCACCGATGCGCTGCGCTCGTTTGGGCCTGCCAAATTTGGTTTCGGCACTGTATCTAATAGCCCACGAAACAAATCAGTAGTGTTTTCCCCAAGCCCACTACACTACAGAGCCGCTCCATACTGTATAACACCAACTCTGACCATCATCGCCTCCTCCCTCCGCCGTTTCCCGCCCAAATCCCCACCGCCGCCCAAATGTTCTTGTCGGAGGAGGACGAGTCCGCCGCGGCGCAGAAGCTTGCGGGCTTCCTCTTCGATTCCTACGCCGACGACATTCACCGCATCCTCCTCGACGACGATCCCTCCAAGCTCCATTTCCCGCTCGTTATTGAGTGCGTCCTCCCGTTCCCGTTCCCGTTCCCGTTCCCCTTCACCAAACCCTAACCCCATCTCCACTCGCAGATTCGCTGAGCTTATGGAGTTCGACCCCAAGTTCGCCGGCAAGCTCTACTTAGATCCCCATAAGTACCTGCCCTTCCTCAAAGACGCCGCACAATGGGCCCAGGTCAGCGAACCATCTGAGCATACAACCACCTCCTGCATCTCCATGCCCATTCCCCATTCTTCTGAAACCTTAATATTGCCTTGCAGGACAAGGTGTTGAAGAAACTGGGGAATTCGAAAACCACAGAGACAAAGAAGTCCGTGCATGTGCGTATCGATGTCACTGGATCGCCGCTAGAATCCCCTGGTGCGCACGTGTGCTACCCTTGTGCTCGTTCGAATGCCTGTGTGGTGATTTGTTCGCGCTATTTGGCGGGCCACTTCATCATATTCGTAGTTTTGTGGTGATGGAGGTGTTTTGCACTTTTGCAGAGGTCTCCCCAAGTATTGGAAAGGTGAGGGTGAAGCACATGAGGAAATTGATTGCTCTGAAGGGAACTGTGATCAGATCAGGTGGTGTGAAGATGATTGAGTATGAGAGGTGCTACATGTGCAGGAAGTGCAAACACAGGTTTGTGATTCATATTTCAGGACTTCTTGAATACGTACACAATAAAATTCGTATCGGCGCGGTTCTGTTATTTCAGATGGCTATCTACCGATTAAGCTGGTTAGGTAGAAGCGTCCTTTAAAAAAGTGAGAAATTTCCTAAAACTAAAGAGGAGTTTAATATTTCTAGCTGGGCTGGCAATATTATATAATTTCTGTTACATTTTTGTAACACTAAGGACCCATTTGGTAGTGATCCAGATTCTCCCTAAAAATGATTCTCTGTTGAAACAGAATCACTTGCTCAATTCCTTGTTACTGATCCAGATACTCGCTGAAATGAACAAGAATCGGTTGGAAACAACCTTTTGGGTGATTATACCTCCCAGTGTTAAAATGAGAAACGTTTCAAGGTTATTCAGGGTGAAATGTTACTAGTTTTTTCAGCATCTGGTGGAGATTCAATGCTCAGAACCAGAAATGTTTGACCCATCCAAACGGGAAGCCTATTTGGGTTACTTGAGTCTGTAAGCGAAAAGATCCATCAGCAGGAGTCTCTGTCATTCTTACCCTTTGGTTATATTATATTTTTTTCAAGAAATTGTTGGGGATATTCAGAGTTGAAACTGTTTGTTGATTGCCTTGAAAGTTTATATAAACTTCCAGATGATTATTTTGTGACTTGACAAGTTGACATATAGCAAGAAATGTTGTGACCTCATCATTTCTTCTAAGAAGAATTGTTGAACATTGTGGCATACTCTGGATAGACAATACCTAGATTTTCTTTACCTTGAACAGCTTTGAGGTCTATCCTGAGCTGGAGGCTAGGAATCGTATAAATCTTCCTCCATTGTGCCCAAAGGTATTTGATTTCCTTAGTAGATTCTTTTACTGCTGTTTTTTTTTCTTGTTCTACATATATCTGTCAACATGTCGTGAACATTTGCATTGTGCTCCGTGATAGGGAGGCTGTACAAGTGCTTCTTTTCAGTTCGTAGAAGGTAGCACCATTTGCCATGATTACCAAGAAATCAAAATTCAAGAGAATGTACAGCTTCTTGGTATTGGGTCTATACCCCGCTCCATGCCTGTAATTTTGATGGATGACCTTGTTGATAGCATTAAAGCTGGAGGTAAGCAGCCTCTTTGTGATTTATCCATAGGATCATGTGGAACGACTATTGGTATTATTTTGTCCTCCATGTCCTCAGTCCTTATTCTGCATTCTTTTTTTCCCCATTTTTCAAATTTCTCAGTTGTGTTCAGAGCTCAAAAAATTCAGGAGCTTTGATATAGTTTGGAACAGCTTGAACAGTTCACTTTATAACATTTCAATGTTGGTTTCTTGTTATTTCCAAGATGAAAAAGTCAAAAAAGGAATATGTTGTATGTACTACATGAGTTGTGTATAATAGTCATCCATTATTATGCTTAGCCATGTTTGTTGTTTCTACAGATGATGTCATTATTACGGGTATATTATCTGCCAAATGGTCTCCTGATATTAAGGATGTGCGGTCCAACCTTGATCCTATGCTGCTTGCCAATTATGTGAGGTAATTTGATTATTTATAATTTGGTCGTTCAGCAAGCTTTGATTCTATTAACTTTGAATCTCTTGATCATGAGATTAGAGTTTTAGTCATACTTTCAGCTACGTGATTAGTCAATTGCAATTCTTTATTCTTTGAAGTATTTCATAGCATAGTATGCTTGATAAGAATCTGGAGGGTCCTGTTCATGCATCCAGGTCAATCCTGTGATACCAAATCAGCAATAAGATTTATCATGTTAATTCTAGTTGAAAATTGTTCATGCTTTCTTATGCCTGGCTTGTATGCAGCCAACAAAATAGGGGCCTTTGTCTACAGTCTATGACCTGACTCATTGACTAGTTTTGCTTTGGTCACTGCATTGTAGTTTCCTTGCCACCATCTACTAAAGTACTCAGATCAGATGTCATCAGAGGTAGTCATATGTTTAGACTGTAGAAGTTTGCAGTTATTTTTATTTGTCCAATGGATGGTTTCTTGTTTCTGGTTCAAGTTTGAACAATGTCAGTTCCTTTCATTCGTTGTTCTTATGTTTACGAATGACTGTGCATTTAGGAGAACAAATGAGCTGAAGGCTGATGTGGACATTCCCGCGGAAACTGGAGACGAGTTTGAGTGTTTCTGGGAAGACCATGCTCCCCTACAAGGTGCTTAAGTTCTGGTTCTTAGTCTGTGCCTGGGTATTTGTAGACTGATCTAAACCTAGCTTTCTACCCTTTAAGCATATATAATGCATTTCATTTGCCAATTAGTATATAATGCATTTCATTTGCCAATTAGTTGCGTGAAATGGGAGCCTTCTGGTGACAGCTCACTTTTATCCATGGCAGCTGTAAAGATCCTATCGGGTCAGAGGTCACCGAACTTTAAAATGGGACTAATCCATCATTGAACTTTCTAAGTAGATCACCCAAGGTCACTTTAGTGCCAACTTGTATAATTATGCTCACATTTAGTGTCACTGTGGTCGCGTAGAACTTATATATACACCAAGTCATCTATTTGACATTATTTTACTCTAGTGCTACTATGGATTTGTGAGAGTTTTGGTGATCAGCGACACACGCGGGGTGTATGTGGATTGATTCTGAAGATGCAATGTGCTGATTTGGTTCATGAGCACACCACAAGGAGGCAATTGGAAGTTTGGAACACTGTCACGGGTGGTTGCATGACTTGGGTGGGCTCCTGCTGGTGAATGTTGAGTGTAGTTTGTAAGTGCTGTGGGTTTGAGTTCTGCTGTTCGAATCGACTGTAGAGAGTTTGTGAGCAAAGAAAAAGTACGGACCGTCACAACCTGCAGGCATGCAAACAGGAGAGGAGATTGATCTCTCTTGGACTTAAGATTGGTTTCTTTATCCAACCACTGTTCAGCTGTAGGTTTAGTCAATATACAAGCAATAGTGTCATCTTCCTGCAGTGCACTGGGCAGCATCCCAGCAAGGATTGGGTGGCTGCACAACATGAATTGGCTCCGGCTGCTATGTTTTTGCATTCGATGGAGCACTGTCACAAGATGTGCTGGTCAGAGGCATGGCATCACATTGTCCTGTACTACAGTATAGTGTCTATGTCAGTGTGAAATAGGTGAGTTTGCGCGGACCTTACACGACCCACTTAGAAAGTTTAGTGATGGATTAGTCCAATTTCAAAGAATCTTAACTACGAAGCATCCTTAGATCAGGGGATTAATATTGTAGTTTGGACTTTTGGAGTGACGGATATGATAGATGAAAGGGAAGGAACTTTAGGACGGAGATGGAACTGTACATTGGGACAGTTAGGGTGTGAAAAAGACTAAATCCCTCTTCGCTTAACGATACCAGCCAGCTACCCTCCATTTCAGAAATGGTTTCTCTCCTAGCAAAATATATCTAAACCAATATGCCTATTTTTTAACCTAATTTAAACATCTCAAATTCTTATTGCCAGCAGCTTATCTCCTAAATAAATGAAAACCAGTTAACTTGGCTGTTGCAACAGTACCACAAGGGTAATGTCCAGGCCACCATTACTGCTGCATATCACAACTATCACATTTCAAAGCAGCTCTTGCTTGACCCGTGTGGTGGTGACCATGGTTGCCACCGTTGGTGCCCACATTGCCGAAATGGCCTGTGTCACACATGTCGGCATGTGATCAGCTGCACTCCTGCAATGCAATGTGACATTGCAGCCTAGTGCTGAGGATGATGCTGATGACAATGTTTTGGGATACATGATAGCCCAAGCTGCAAGGGAGGGTTTGCTGCAGCCCCTCTCAACAAGGAACCTGCAGCACCGCATCTCCCTTTATGCGGATGATGTGGTGCTCTTTCTTCGACCAGAAGTTAACGACATTTCTATAACAATGGATATCCTCAACATTTTTGGAGAAGTGTCGGGGCTGAAAACAAATCTACAAAATAGCAGTGTGCTGCCAATTAGGTGTGGGGATTCAGAATTGACAGATATTCAGAACCTGCTGCCTTGTGCTCTTGCTGAATTCCCATGCAAATATTTAGGCTTGCCTCTTTTCTTGAAAAAACTAAACAAGAGTCAAGTGCAACCCATCATTGACCGCATTGCCGATCAACTGCCGGGCTGGAAGGCGGAGTTGATGACACGGGCAGGAAGGAGGATTCAGGTTCAATTTGTGCTCACTGGGATGCTTATATATATTGTCATGGCGACTGACCTTCCAGCATGGGCTATCAAAGCAATTGACAAAATTCGGCAGGGTTTTCTCTGGCGTGGTCGCAAGGAAGCAAGGGGTGGACACTGTCTGGTAGCATGGGTTAAGGTATGTCGGCCAACTGAGCTCGGTGGACTAGGGATTTCAGACTTAAAAACACTTGGCTGGGCTTTAAGAATGAGATGGTTATGGCTGCAAAAAACAGAGCCAGACCGTCCCTGGGCTCATCTCCCAATTCATGTTCCTGAGCAGGCGAAAGCTTTCTTTGCGGTGGCTGTTATCTCTGAAGTTGGTGATGGCGCGCATACCCTTTTTTGGACTGATAGGTGGCTGCATGGTCAGTGTATAGCTGAGCTGGCTCCTCAACTGTTTGCTGCCATCCCCAAAAGACGGACCAAGCAGCGCACAGTCAAGGAAGCTCTCATTAACCATGCTTGGATTGCAGACATTAAGGGGGCTCGAACTGTTGGCGTAATAGTTGAATTTCTGCATCTATGGGATATAATTGCAGACACTGATTTACAGCCACAAAGGGAGGTCAAACATATTTGGAGGTTGTCCTCAAACGGTCAGTATTCAGCCAAGTCGGCATATGAGGGTTTTTTCTTGGGTGCTACCCTATTTGCACCATGGGAATTGGTTTGGAAGACTTGGGCGCCACCAAAATGTCGGTTCTTCATGTGGTTAGTGGCGCATAATAAGTGCTGGACAGCTGACCGCCTTGCACGACGGGGGCTACCCTCGTCCGGATTGTTGCCCACTTTGCGATCAAGAGGAGGAAACTGTAAACCATCTCCTGGTTGGTTGCGTCTTCGCTAGGGAATTCTGGTTCTATTTGCTAAGGCAGGTCGGTCTCCTGGCTTTATCTCCACAACCTAGTGAAAGCTCCTTTTTTGAGTGGTGGGACAGAGCTAATGGTACTACTCCTGAGCAGTTAAGACAAGGGGTTAATTCCCTAATCATGCTGGGGGCTTGGATTCTTTGGAACCATCGCAATCGTTGTGTTTTTGATGGAGCGGCTCCAAGTATCGCTGGGGCTTTAGCCATGGCTGGTGAGGAACGCCGACTGTGGACCTTGGCAGGGGCTCGAGGGTTATCCCTCTTGTCAGCCCACCTCCCAGGGGATTAGTTTTTTTTAGGTCTGTGTGGGTCGCCTTGCAGCCAGCTCAGATGAGCTGGGTCTGCTGTGTTGAGTTATGTGTGTGAGTGCGTTGTGTTGGGGTGTGTGTTGTTTTTGTGTTGGGTTCTTTCACCCATTTTCTTCTTAATATAATGATGCGCAGATCTCCTGCGTTTTCGAGAAAAAAAAATGATGCTGACGACACAGGATATCATCGTAGGGAAGAAACAATACACTTATGTGCTGCAGTGGTCAGACAGATGTGCTGAATGCCGATATTGCAACCTTCCCTGGTGGCTGGTGCACCTGGTGTGATCCAGAGTTCAGACAGCATAGGATGTTCTCATCCAACTCCACTGAAAAACAGTTATGGACCACAATCCACAACAGCCTTCATTCTCGCCTTCTCGGAGGTGGTTCCTTAGATCCTTAGGGAATAAACACTGTACTGACCACTAAGGTGGGATGGGCATTGGAGGATGAAGAGGAAGGGGCTATAACTATAAGAGAGGGATGGACCATGACTTTGGTTAGGTGATTATAAACCTTGAGTGAGGAAATGACTATTTTCTTTGCTTAACTGTGAAAGTGGGCCACCCCATATTTTATAGTGGGTTCACTCCCAACAAAAAATGTCTAAATTAAATCTTATGCCTTAGCTTTTTGTCCTAAGTAAACTTGAATTCTTATCTCTGACCAAGCTGTTTGAAAATAGCTCGTCTCCCAACCAAGCGAAAGAACCAACTTGAATGCTACTGCAGCTATGTACATTAATGTTTACATTACCCAATACTGTACTAATGTAAACTGCTTATTCTATTTCTCTTATACACAGGAAGAAATTTAATCTTGAAAGGCATCTGTCCTCAAATTTATGGGCTATTCACGGTGAAGCTTGCAGGTTTGTAACTCTAAGCTGTATTGTTGTCCTACTATTAACTAGTCAAGTAGTTGTACAACTGTGCAGCTAACCTTGATATATGCTCTTAGGAATTAAATTGCACACAAAGTTAAAGCAGTGTGACTAATATAAGTCATTCACGTAGCTAACCTTTTCTTTTCACTTCCTATAGGAGCAAGAGAGTATTTTTTTTTACTTTACTTATTTCACTTGTATGTGGTACTGTATGACCTATTGAAGTAATTTATCATCAAGCTGTGCCTGGCAAACTATAATTAAACAACATTAACTGCACTACACAATGGCTATCAAACAGAAAACTGAAAAGCTTATACCAAAAACCTGACATAATTCATTTTTCATTTGCTCATTCATCCTGTCTTGTTCTTTATGTGTGCCATGCGTCCACCCTCATGTGATTCATAAATCCCAAGTCTTAAAACAACACAGCTGATTCCATGGTGTTGCTTGATTTTCAATATCCATAATCACCTGGTTGAATTTATATCAAATGGCTGGGAACCCCCAACAAAATTGTATTCTATATTAAAATTGACTCCAAAGAAAAATAAGAGAGAGCCATATCATATTAAATGCCTGGTAGCATCTGATAATGATTCAATGCTTCAAAATATTTCGTTAATTTATATTATAAACCTAAATTATAGAGAGTTCTTGTTTGATCTAGATATTTTCCTATAAAAATGCACATAGACTTTTTTAAGTTGTCATATGCCAAATAAATATATTATAACATCACAATGTTTAATGATTCCAGTTGCTCTTACATTAATTGGTGGAGTGCAGCATGTTGATGCTTCTGGGACAAAGGTTCGTGGAGAATCCCATATGCTTCTTGTTGGTGATCCAGGTACTGTATTCATGATGTGTATACACAAGTAGCAATTTCTCCATGGGGGGCTGCAAGGTTGGATTTCTTTTGAGAGTGGGTAGGAGTTGTGCCTATAATGCAAGAAAAAAAAAACAGAATAGAGGTTATAACAATGCGCCGAGAGACTGTATTGCACGGACATGGACATGGGTGTCGGAATCCAACTTGGACTCCAGTCACTTCAGCCATAGATTTTGGAGTTGCCTGGAATCACTTGGAACTCGACCAGGGTGTCAATAGACTGACTCAGAAACAATTTTTAAGACTTGGTGTCCTGGTAGCAATGTTAAGGAGTCATCAGAAGAATTTTTTTAACTGCCAGTTAAAATAAATAAGTGCTGTCATCTGAGGTCTATGTTGGATGGATTGGATCAGAGAGGTTAGTAGTAAGAGGTTTATGGACATGATCCTGGACCTTGTCAGTGCAGCTGGGGAGCCGTGGTTGGCTACTGCACCAGCGAGACTGGGGTAGAGAAGCACAATGAGATAATAGATCGATCCATTGCTTAAATATGATGGGTGTGCCAGCATTAATAGGCAAAAAGCTTGACCCTAACTATTTATGTAAAATGAGGGAAAACATTATTTAGAAAAGGAAAGACAAAATGGCAACTATATTTTGTTCCATTGAATTTCAGGTACTGGTAAATCCCAGTTTTTGAAGTTTGCTGCTAAATTGAGCAACCGCTCTGTGATCACAACTGGTCTCGGAAGCACCAGTGCTGGTTTAACTGTCACAGCTGTCAAGGATGGAGGTACTACGTCTGACATAGCATTATGCTGTTTTTTGTTTCATCTGCATCTAACAACGATTTTGTTTTCTTTTTTTGTGGCGATGGCGGTGGTGGGGGTGTAATGTCAGGGGAGTGGATGCTTGAGGCTGGTGCACTTGTTTTGGCTGATGGTGGTTTATGCTGCATAGATGAATTTGACAGGTTATCAATCGCCAGTTTTCTATTTAATACTGTTTACTAGTGCAATTAGGCCCTGTTTGGGTAGTGTCCCCAACACGCCAGACAGTCACGGCATGCTGAAAACGTGGTGAACTATTCGTCCGCTGAAGATTTGCCAAAAAAGAAAAAAAAAAACAGCTTCCTACTAAAGGAAAAAGTGCGGCAGCCTAACCTGTGGCAAGATATGGAATCTAAACAACAACCTCAACTTCTCTGACGAATTTTGGCGAGATGTAGAAGTGATCAAAATACGCCCTGAAATTCAAGACGTTCCAATTCCTAAACTATATTAGAACTCATCTGGGCATACAAAATAGTACTAACACCATCCTCTGCACTCTGCAGTTCTGACATCCGATAACAGTGCTACATAGATGTATACACATGCCTAGTATAAGATGTCCAATATTGCAGTTATTCTTTTTTTGTATACTCATCATGTATGAGATGTATATACATGCATGTAACAAGTAAGCACCACCCTCTTTAGGTAGAGTAAACAGTAAATCTGCTAAGGTTAGGGGCCCCTTTCCCCTATGCCCCTTGGTAGGCGCCCTCGTGGACCTGCTACAGGGCTGAGTCTGATGATGATCACTTATGTCCCTGGATACACACAATGGATCACAGATATAATCTGCATGCATAATTTTTACCTGATGCATAGCTCATCTTATTGTGGTGTTGATACTTCTTATAAGTCGTGGTATGCTATGTACTGCTTCTGGGTTCTTGCCAATATGATTATATAACCTGATTATCATGGAGGTCTATGACACCTAAATCTGACATTCTTCTCAATAGCATGCGAGAGCATGACAGAACAACAATACATGAAGCCATGGAGCAACAGACAATAAGCATTGCGAAGGTACTGCTGCTTTTAAAAATTGCCAGTTTCTGTACTGCTCACAGTTACTAGTGTGGACTTTAACTCAGCATTATTACTTATTTGTCTTCCAGGCTGGATTAGTTACAACACTCAGTACAAGGACTACTGTCTTTGGTGCCACGAATCCGAAAGGGCAATATGACCCTGATGAAAGTAGTGCTTTTACACATCAAGCAATTATATAGCTTAGTTAATTCAGTAAAACGTTGTCAGAAGTCAGCACTGTGTTACAGGCATATTTACTTCTGGGTTCCACTCTCACCCATAACACGATGGTGTTATTGGGCTATTGGCTAGTTAATTTCTTAAGATTCACTCGGAGGACTTCCATAACATGTACTTTGGGGCAAACCATTTTCAATTTGCTTAACAATATTAATTTAGCAAGGCATCAAAAAACAAATGCACGCTTCTAAGATTTTATGGTTGTCCCTTGCTAAAGCTGCTAGATATTTTTTCTTCGGATACAAATTTTGTTTTTTTAAATCCTACGGTTTTGTAAAATACTTCTATTTTGAGAAAGTAAAAGGTGTGCAGAGCAAATCCTATAGTTTTAAAAAACCATAACATTGCTAAAACCATCTTTTCGGAGTTTCTGCACTCAGGACGTCCCACCCCACCCCACCCCCACCCCACCCCCCCCACACACACTTTTATTTTTAACATGGTCTTGCCCTTCTGCATGTCTTTGGTATCTGAAACCACAGTTTCTTTGTACCCTGTTTTTTTCAGAACATCCAAAAATGCCTTGTTCCCACTCTGATTATATCTTTGCTTTTTGCCTTTCAGGTTTGTCTGTGAATACAACACTTTCAGGACCACTGTTGAGTAGATTTGATATAGTTCTTGTTCTTCTGGATACACAAAATACTGATTGGGATGAAATAGTTTCATCTCATATATTGAAGGAGGTACACTTAATCCATAGGCATGAAAATAATCTATAAATTGTCAGTCATCGAACAAAAATTCTATTAAGAAATGTTTTTTTTAAATGTGCAGAATTTAGATGAAAAGAAAGATAAGACAAATGCTTCTGGTAAAGAGTGGACGCCCCCCAAGTTGAGAAGGTGGAGACCTTTGATGTGTTGCTTACCTCCCATGAAATAATAAGGCTGGTGCACAACAATACAAATAAACTTATTTTAACATCCTCACCTCATTTATCAGCTTCCAAAACTGCTGTTTTATCAGATCGCTAATGAGCAGCAGAATGTTTAAAGTGCATTTAGCTAAATCTGCTGTTCTGTCCTGAAATTTTTCGGTCTTTCGTTGCCAATACTAATAATACTATTGACAGTTAAGCCTAGTTGCTATGTATCTTACTTTACTGTCTTTACTATTTCCTGTCATTTATTTTCAGGCTTCTAAGCCTTGTATTAAGAATATGCCCAATATCCACTTTAGTGGTTAGAATATGATGTGGAGTAGGTAGACCACTTTGCTATATAAGCAGTGGATAGGACCTTCTTGTATTCCAAGTATTGCTACCTTCAGATTCAATCCAAGCGGCCTATGGCCAAGCTGCCCTCTGGGCTTACCCAAATCTGAGATCCATTTGTGGGTGTATGTGGGCAACAATTGGTATCTAGAGCCTATGGTTCTTGAGTGAGCGCCATGTCCACCGCCAGTCAGGTTGCGAGAGCGCGCGCCGCCGCCGGTGCGGTGATCAATCCCGGCGGTGACGCAGCAGGAGCCAGAGCCGGTGATCGCGCGACGCGCCTTGCTGCCGCAGAGGCAGCGGCTGCGGCGCTGCGCGCCGAGATGGAGCGGGAGCCGGAGCCAGCTGGAGGATCGCGTAGCCTGGTTGGGCGCCGCCGCCAGTCACTGTCACCAAAGCGGCGTCGTGGTCGTCGCGGCTGCTCCCCGGTGCTGCAGATGGTCTACCGCGACTCCGGAGCGGGAACGCCATGGCCGATACTTACCAAGTCGAACTACCATGAGTGGAGCTTGCTGATGAAGATCAAGCTGCAGGCTCGACGGCTGTGGGAGGCGGTCCACGTCGGCGGCGTCGACTACGACGATCACCGGGCGCTAGAGGCATTGTGCGCCGCCATCCCCAACGAGCTTGGCACCTCCCTCGCCAACAAGGCCACGGCGAAGCTAGCGTGGGAGTCGATCGCCGCGACGCGCGTCGGCGGAGATCGTGTGCGCTGGGCAAAGTTGCAGCGCCTCCGAAGGGAGTGTGAGCAAGTCGAGGACTTTGCCCTTCGCCTGACCAACCTGATGGAGTCGATGGCGCGCAACGGCGACACCGACCTCACGGAGGAGCGTGCGGTGAAGTTCCTCCGCTGCATGTCGAAGAAGTATGCGCAGATTGTCATGTCGATCGAGATGCTTCTCGACTTCGAGCAGCTCACCATCGAGGACGTGACCGGGAGGCTCAAGGCGGTGCAGGACCGTGAAGAGGATCCTCAGTCTGAGCCGGCCGCTCTCTGAGGCAAGCTGTTGTACACTGCTGAGCAGTGGCGTGCCTTCGAGAAGAAGAAGGGAGGAGGGCGCCGGATCGTCCAAGGACCGTTGTCGGCATCCCCGTGGAGGCAAGAAGAACAAGCCCAATGGTGACCGCGATGGCGGCGGAGGACAAGCAGAGAAGGCAGGCGCCGCTGGCGGTGAATGCAAGGCGAACCACAACGACACCTACCTCAATTGCAACCGCGCCGGCTACTAGGCCAGGGACTGTCCTCATCCTCGGCGTGAGCGTGGCGAATGTCGCAGAAGCAGAGGAGGAAGCCGCTTTGTTTCTCGCGCATGGCTTCCTGGAGCTGGACGCGGAAGGGAGCAGCGACAAGGCGCAAGCTTCAACCTTCTGCACCGAGTCCGCCGTCGACCTCGACATCGAGGAGCCGCGAGCCCGTGCCTTCCTCAACACTGGCTCTGGCGAGGACAAGCTCGACGGCTGGTACCTCGACAGCGGCGCCACCCACCACATGACCGGTCGTCGCGAGCTGTTCACCGACCTCGACTGCAATGTTCGCGGCACGGTGAAGTTCGGCGACGCCTCCAGCGTGGAGATTCAAGGCGTCGGCTCGATCGTCTTCGAGGGCAAGACCGGCGAGCATTGGGTGCTTCACGACGTCTACTACATCCCGGCGCTGCGCAATTCGATCATGAGCCTCGACCAGCTGGACGAGGGCGGCTCAAAGGTGGAGATCGACAAGGGCGTGCTGAGGATTTGGGATCGGTGCGGCCGGCTTCTGGTCAAGGTCCGGCGTGGCGCCCATCGCCTCTACGTCCTCCACCTCGAGACGGCTTGGCCGCTCTGCCTCGCCACGCGCAAGGATGACGAGGCGTGGCTCTGGTACGAGCGCTTCGGCCACCTCCACTTCGACGCGCTGCACAAGCTCGGCAAGGAGGACATGGTGCGCGGACTGCTGATGATCAAGCACATCAGGCAATTCTGCGACACCTGCGTCATCACCAAGCAGAGAAGAGCTCCCTTTCCGGCTGAAGCCCTACTCGAGCTTGTTCACGGTGATCTATGCGGACCCGTGACGCCGGCAACTCCCGGCGGCAGGCGCTACTTCTTGCTGCTGGTGGATGATGCCACCCAGTACATGTGGGTGGCTCTCCTGATGACCAAGGGGCACCAAGGGCGCTGCTGCGGACGCCATCAAGCACTTGCAAGCAGCAACAGAGAAGGAGAGTGGTCGCAAGCTCCGGGTGCTGCACACCGACAACGGCCGGGAGTTCACCGCCGCGGAGTTTGCCACCTACTGCGCGGATGAAGGCATCCAGCGCCACTTCTCTGCCTCCTACTCACCACAGCAGAACGGGGTCGTGGAGAGGAGGATCCAGATGGTGGTGGCCATTGCGCGGGCACTATTGAAGCAGCGCGGCATGCCGGCCAAGTACTGGTGGGAGGCGGTGGTGACGGCAGTTCACCTGCTGAACCGATCACCGACGAAGAGCTTGCAAGGCAAGACCCCATACGAGGCGTGGCATGGAAGATCATCGTCGGTGACACACCTGCGCATGTTCGGCTGCCTTGCCTTCTCCAAGGAGCTGAACCAGGTGAGGAAGCTTGACGATCGCAGCAGGCCGGGTGTCTTCATCGGGTATGCAAAGGGTGCCAAGGCGTACCGCGTCCTCGACCCGGAGTCCGAGCGCGTGCATGTGACGCGCGACATCGTCTTCGACGAAGAACGCGGCTGGGATTGGACCAAAACTGGAGTCAGCATCGGCGGTGGAAGAGTTCACCATCGACTACATGTGGATCGGAGGGGCTGGGGGAGCACAGGGTGCATCTCCATCGACGGTCGGGGCATCAACGCCGCTGGCAACGTCCCCAGCTCCACCGCGCTCACCGTCACCAGTTCCGGGGGAGCCCAGGAGCGTGACGACGGTAGCTGGCACTCCACCTGTGCCCCAGCCTACTTCACCGGTGGCATCTCCGGCTGCTGCATCACCTGTGTCCCCTACCGCCACACCACCGCTTGTTGATCAAGCTTCGGTCGAGTACGCCACGCCACTGGAGGATGATGAGGACCGTCTGGACGCGTTCTACGATGATGAGCCTCTCCACTATCGCACGGTGACGAACATCATCGGCGACGGGACTCCACCAGGACAGGCGCCACGGCTCTTTGCCTAGCTGCACCTGACGCACGTCGGTGAGCCAACCATCTACGCTGAGGCGCAAGGCGACCCAGCATGGCATGCGGCAACGAAGCAGGAGCTCGAGTTTGTGGAGAAGAACAAGACCTGGGAGCTCGTTGACTTGTCTGCTGATCACCGCCCGATCACCCTGAAATGGGTGTTCAAGCTAAAGAAGGATGAGAAGGGCGCGGTGACCAAGCACAAGGCACGGCTGGTGGCACGCGGCTTCGTTCAGCAGGAAGGCATCGACTACGACGACGTGTTCGCTCCGGTGGCGCGCATGGAATCGGTCCGTGTCTTCCTTGTGCTGGCTGCCTAGGTAGGATGGCGAGTCCATCACATGGACGTGAAGTTCGCATTCCTCAATGGCGACCTCAAGGAGGAGGTGTACGTGCGTTAGCCGCCTGGCTTCGCTGTCGCCGGGGAAGAAGACAAGGTTTACCGCCTGCGCAAGGCCCTCTACGGCCTGTGGCAGGCACCACGTGCCTGGAACACGAAGTTGGACGCCACGCTCAAGGCAATGGGCTTCCAACAGAGCGCGCACGAGGCGGTGGCGTACCGGCGGGGCAGCGGGCGTAGATCTCATCATCACCGGTGCCGAGGAGGAAGAGGTGAAGAAGTTCAAGGCGCAGATGAAGAAGTTCGACATGAGCAACCTCGGCCTTCTCTGCTTCTACCTTGGCGTCGAGGTGCGCCAAGATGCTAGCGGCATCACCCTCCGTCAAGACTACGCCAAGTGGATCCTTGAGCTCGGTGAGATGGTCGTCTTTAACCCAACTCACACGCCAATGGAGGAGAAGCTCAGGCTTAGCCGTCACAGCACGGCGGAGGAGGTAGACTCCATGCACTACCGACGGCTTGTCGACAACTTCCGATACCTGCTGCTCACCCGGCCGGACTTGGCGTTCACGGTCGGGTACTTGAGCCGGTTCATGGAACGGTCCACGGTCGAGCACCTGCAAGCCATGGAGCGCGTTCTCCGATACGTGGCCGGGACCCTTGAAAGGTCCTAATGGCTAGAGGGGGGGTGAATAGCCTAATAAAATTTCTACAACAACACTTAACAAATAGTTAGACAATTAAGAGGCGAAGCAAGTGTTGCGCTAGCCTACTCAAAATGCAAGTCACCTACCACAACACTAGTTTAGATAGTGTCGATTCACATAAGAGCTATGACACTATCCTATGTTAGTGTGTTCTCAAAGACTAACTAAAGAGCTACACCAACCAAGCAAACAAGCTCTCACAACTAGTTACACTAAAGAGCTTGACAACTAGTTTGCGGTAATGTAAGGAGAGTGATTAAGAAGGTTATACCGTCGTGTAGAGGAAGGAACCAATCAATCATAAGGATGAATGACAATGAAGACCAATCACCTCGGAATCAATGATGAACACAATGATTTTTACCGAGGTTCACTTGCTTGCCAGCAAGCTGGTCCTCGTTGTGGCGATACACTCACTTGGAGGTTCACGCGCTAATTGGCATCACACGCCAAACCCTCAATAGGGTGCCGCACAACCAATACAAGATGAGGATCACACAAGCCACGAGCAATCCACTAGAGCACCTTTTGGCGCTCTGCCGGGGAAAGGTCAAGAACCCCTTACAATCACCACGATCGGAGCCGGAGACAATCACCACCTCCGCTCAACGATCCTCGCTGCTCCAAGCCGTCTAGGTGGCGGCAACCACCAAGAGTAACAAGCGAAATCCGCAGCGAAACACGAACACCAAGTGCCTCTAGATGCAATCACTCAAGCAATGCACTTAGATCACTCCCAATCTCACTATGATGATGAATCAATGATGGAGATGAGTGGGAGGGCTTTGGCTAAGCTCATAATGTTGCTATGTCAATGCAAATGGCCAAGAGTATGAGCTATAGCCGGCCATGAGGCTTAAATAGAAGCCCCCACGAAATAGAGCCGTTATACCCCTTCACTGGGCTTAACGCGGGCTGACCGGACGCTCCGGTCAGTTGACCGGACGCTGAGCCCCTAGCATCCGGTCGCTCGTAGTCAGCCACGTGTCCCGACTTCAACGGTCATCTGCCTTGAACCGGACACTGCGCCTGAGTTGACCGGACGCTGAACACCCAGCGTCCGGTCGTTTATAGTAAGGTTCCAAAACCGATTTTTGCCGACCGGACGCGTCCGGTCATGCTTGACCGAACCCTGCCAGCGTCCGGTCACAATGTGACTTATTGTGCTGACCGACAACACGACCGGACGCAGCCCTTTAGCGTCCGGTCGCAGAGCGACCCAGCGTCCGGTCGTTTGACCGATGCCAGCGTCTTCGCTGCTACACCTGACCGGACGCGCCGGTCCAACCGAGGCCAGCGTCCGGTCACTTCTAGTGACCTCCGTCTTTTCTGTCTAGGGCGCCGGTGGAGTTTCTTACTCTTGCTCCCAAACTTCACCACCCTTATCAAATGTGCCAACCACCAAGTGTATCACTTTGTGCACATGTGTTAGCATATTTTCACAAACATTTTCAAGGGTGTTAGCACTACACTAGATCATAAATGCATATGCAATGAGTTATAGCATCTAGTGGCACTTTGATAACCGTATTCCGATACGAGTTTCACCCCTCTTAATAGTACGACTATCAATCCTAAATGTGATCACACTCTCTACGTGCCTTGATCACTAAAACAAAATAGCTCTTATGGTTTATACCTTTGCCTTGAGCTTTTTGTTTTTCTCTTTCTTCTTTTCAAGTCCAAGCACTTGATCATCACCATAGCATCATCTTCATCATGCTATGATCTTTGTTTGCTTCGCAACTTGGAGTGTGATACCTATATCATGATCACTTGATAAACTAGGTTAGCACTTATGGTTTCATCAATTCAACAAAACCAAACTAGAGCTTTCAACCCTGGACTACGGTCTGCACTACAAGAGGGCCCCTTACATGGCGCGCTTCATCGGTTACTGTGACAGTGACCTCGCCGGCGACATCGACACAAGCAAGAGCACTAGTGGAACCATGTTCTTTCTTCGTGACCGCTTGGTCAGCTGACAATCCATCAAGCAGAAGGTGGTGGCGCTGTCGAGATTGTGTTATATTGCATTGGGCCTCATGGGCTGATTATATAGAGTACATAGGACTAACACCTCACGTGGTTAGACAATGTGGTACTATTCCTAGTTACTCTAACATCCCCCTGCAGTCACAGCGGGAGCGCTGCAGATGGTGAGACTGGAGAAGAAGCTAAAGCTAACATCCCCTGCAGTCATAACAGTCGATGCGGCGCATATGATGTGGCTGGAGAAGAAGCTGATGAGTCCTCATGCAAGGCGGTAGCCCTTTGTGCCGATGTCGAGGTAGCTGAGCGTGAGGGCGCAATAGCCGTGGTCGAAGAAGCCGTGCTGAAGATGGCCGAGGTTGACGTAGTTGTGGTCGGATTGCCATGTCGATGGAGCTGCAGGCGCGCGGGGGGCGCCATGATGATGACGGAGACGCGTCGAGGCAGTCGTCGTCGAAGGGGGCGATGCCGAAGTCAACGCAGTCAAGGCCGTCGTAGACGTAGAAGAAAGGCGACGACGCAGTCGAGGCAGACGGGGTAGGAACGGGAGGGTCGATGCCGAAGTCGATGCAGTCAAGCCACCTGTGCGCCGAGGCGTGGGCTGGGTTTGCCAGTCCCAGCAACGCATCGGGGACGAAAGCACGCGTCGGTGTTGCCAATACCGGGCGTACAAGGTAGAGGGCCCCAACCACGGTGATGCTGTCGACGTGGTTGTGCTGGACGAAGAAGAAGCAGTGCGAGAGTGCGAGAGCAGACGCATCGGCGAGCAGGGCTCAGCGACGATGCGAGGGGTGCGACCGGCGAGCATGGCTCAGCGACGGCGCGGGTAGCGGCAGCTCGATGATGAAGACCCAATCAGCAGGACGAAGACCTTGTGCAGACGGATGGCGCAGCAAAGAGTGCGCAGTACAGTCGTCGATGCACAGGGGACGGTGATGTAGATGCAACGGCGAAGCGGACACACGGGCGGCGGTGCTGCAGCCCGACGAGGCGACACGGCAGCAAGCCAGCAGCCCTGTTGCTCGGAGAAGATGCGCATAGTACTCGGCGATGGACGTCACGGGAGCCAGGTGGATCGCGCATAATCGGTTGTACGGACCGAGTACGCGCGAGGTGGAGCGACGATGGAAGAAGCTGGCGGAGGCGTCCCGATCTGTGGTGGTGATGACGAACCGACGATGTAGACATGCGGACTGAATGACCGAGAAGCGACGCCGGAAGGCGTCCCCTCGGCATCGCCTGCCCCGGCCAGGCCGCACAGTCGAAGATGTCATTGTAGTCGATGCCAATGCCGGAGTAGGTATGCGCGAGGTCGACTGGCGATGGGCGACTCAATCCCGATCAGTGATCGGGCAAACCAAAAAGATACAGCAGCAACGGATCAGGTGTACCCCGGCAACAGTGCGCCTCAGCGCGGCTCGTCCCGGCTCGCGGCACGAGCTGCCGGAGTCGGACGGGGCTGGGCGCACGGCGGGTCGCGGTCACGCGAGGTCGCACGAGGATGACGCAGATTGGCCGGCCGCCACCATGGCAGCGCGGTGTTGGGGTCGATCTGCCCGGGCCACCACCACGGCGGCGCGGGATGGGGCGACGCCCAGCATCCTCCACGGCGAGCGCGGAGAGGGCGGCGCGCGCCGCGAGAAGACCCGATCTGCCGCTTGACGACGACGAAGATGGCGCGGGATCAATAGGATCCGGCGCCTAAAGAGGTGGCGCTGCCCCCGGCGGAGATCGATTTCTCCCCAGGGGGCGCGCGGTGCGGAAGCGGCGGCGGCTAGGGTTAGGATCTAAACCTAGGCGAATGATACCATGAAGGAGAATATAATTGGTGGAGATTGTGTTATATTGCATTGGGCCTCATGGGCTGATTATATAGAGTACATAGGACTAACACCTCACGTGGTTAGACAATGTGGTACTATTCCTAGTTACTCTAACAGAATACATTGCCACTACCACTGCAGCAACACAAGCTCTGTGGCAGTCAAGGTTGCTTGGAGAGCTCCTCGGCAGAAAGGTCGATGTGGTGGAGTTGAAGGTGGACAACAAGTCTGTTCTAGCTCTGGCCAAGAATCTAGTCTTCCATGACAGGAGCAAGCACATCCGGATCAAATACCATTTCTTCAGGGACTGCTTGGAAGAAGGGACCATCAAGGCCAACCACATCGCCATTACTGATGAGCTGGCAGATATCCTTACCAAGTCGCTGGGCAAGGCCAAGTTCCAGGAGATGAGGAGAAGGATCGGTCTGAAGCAGATCACTCAGCACTAGGCTTAGGGGGAGATTGACAGTTAAGCCTAGTTGCTATGTATCTTACTTTACTGTCTTTACTATTTCCTGTCATCTATTTTCAGGCTTCTAAGCTTTGTATTAAGAATATGCCCAGCATCCACTTTAGTGGGTAGAATATGCTGTGGAGTAGGTAGACCACTTTGCTATATAAGCAGTGGCTAGGACCTTCTTGTATTCCAAGTATTTCTACCTTCAGATTCAGTCCAAGCGGCCTATGGCCAAGCTGCCCGCTGGGCTTACCCAAATCTGAGATCCATTTGTGTGTATGTGGGCAACAACTATAATACCCAAGTATTTCAAATTTAAGGTACATCAATTATGTAAGGAGGCAGTTTAAACCAGTGCTGACAAAGGAGGCAGAAAGAGTTATCTCGAGCTATTATCAGCTACAGAGAAAATCAGGAATACATAATGCAGGTTAGCCTTAGCCAAGCACATATTCTTGCCTTGACATTTTGCAGCCTCTAAAAAAATAAGCTTCTAAATTGCAGCAAGGACAACGGTGCGCATGCTTGAAAGTTTGATAAGGCTAGCACAAGGTCTGTTCTGATCTCCTATGGTTCTTTTCCTCCTTTCACAATTGCTATTCTTGATCCTTTCATTCCTTTGTTCTTACCATTTATTTTGTCTGCTGCAGCACATGCAAGACTAATGTTCAGAAATGAGGTTAGACAACTTGATGCCATTGCTGCCATATTGTGCATGGAATCCTCCATGACAACATCTCCAATAGTGGACATTGTTGGAAATGCTCTGCACTCAAATTTTAAAGATGACCCTGATGAAGAATGTA
This sequence comes from Miscanthus floridulus, assembly GCF_019320115.1. Lineage (NCBI taxonomy): Eukaryota > Viridiplantae > Streptophyta > Magnoliopsida > Poales > Poaceae > Miscanthus > Miscanthus floridulus. The sequence goes on from NC_089597.1 coordinate 38,859,553, forward strand.
TCCTAACATGTGATTTTGTAGCCTACTTATTCAAGAATATCAAGGACTTGAGTCATTTCTTCAGTAAAAACTAAAAACTGAATTCGCTTCGATGTTTTTCCTTTTATTTTGCCGTGTCCATGAAAATACTTATCTATTTCTTTGGCATGCCCGCAGAAGCAATGATAACAGGATGTACATTAGATGTCTTCGCTCAGGAAATGTTAATTTTATGCGGTAAAACGTATTTCTTGTCGCTAACTGCCTTGGTACCATTTGAGATGCATCCATCAGGAAATGCATTGTACAGCTGGATTCTGTAAACCTGCAAGCAGCTTTCCTGTGTGTTTGTTTTTCTTGACATGCCATAGATAAAACACAGGAGAAGAAGATTCTCAAGAAACTTGGACTAACTCAAGGTTCCCCATAATTCAATACAAACATCAGTTGCTGCATCCTGTAGATTTATTAACATATGGACTTACATGCTATTCTGCACAATGAATCAGTGATACATGAAGGTAAACTTGATACTTGTGTGGCAGTTTGGCAATCCTTTCAAAATTGCTGGCATAATTAGATCGACAATCAGCATTCCTCAAATGAACTACTAAGTCAAGCACTGCAGATGCATAGTTGCATAAGAATGATGACAGTAATGGAATGATGATTACAATGTTAATTTCTGTTCTCGTAGCTTGTGGTTCATCTAAAAGACTTGGTTAGAAAAACTGCTTCTGAAATTCTAAAAAGCAAAATACTAATTCATGATACTTGCCTAGTTGATGCTTCATCATTACTGTGACTGAGATTAATTTATTTGCTATTGAGTTATTGTCTGATCGACTTCATGTGCAGTACTGCAAACTTCTGCGTGGTCACCACCTCATATCTCATCCTGGCTACCCCTACCCATGCTCAGTTTTTTGATGATTTCTCTTGGTCATCCACTGACTTCGATTGAGGCATGTTTTTCTGTCACTCAGTCACTTATTCTGCTAACTGAAAGATCAGTGTGGTAGGATTCTTCTCACGTGGTGTGTATAGGTGTCCAACTTCTAGAAAAGTTCATCCATGGTTAACTAGTGTCTTGATGATGTCCATCTTGCCCTTTGTGAGTGGACCTTGGCTGACTTGTTGTGTAAAGAATTTAAATTGTTTAGTAGACTATTGTTCGGGGATAAAAGTCTCTTATTTCCTATTAATTTAATTTTTTTTGATGTTTAGCCCATCTCAATGCCATTTGATATAGATCAGTTTTGGTGTTTGTTCCTCAATATTCTCTACGAGAGGATGTGGATTAGAGGCACCGACAGTTTCTTGGTACTTAGAGCAATGAAATTATCAATAGCACCTGCACCCTTGAGTCCAACTAGGTTAATTGGCGAGCTAGGAACAGTTTCAGCATCTTTGTGATGAACTAGGTCAACCATCTAGGGCAAGATGGAACAGTTTCAACATCTTTGTGATGGACTAGGTCAACCATCTTCCTCGTCGACATCCTCTTGCCAGTCCATTACCATGGATTCAAATCCCTCGACACATGGATGTCAAAGAGGGGTGAGGATTTGGTGTTGACATTCCTCCGAGTGCCCTCAAGTAGTGTTGGCAAGTTATTTTTTGCAGTTTCCTCGTACTCCCATTGTAATACTTCAACCACTAATGTTTCCTTACGGACCTAATCGACACTGAGTGTTCGGCTGAGCGGGATTATTTCCTGTTCATGCTGGAAAACACTTTATATTGGAATGTTGTGAGAGAAAAACACTGCTCTGGCTAGAAAAATAAGCCGAACAAGCCGGCTTAAAGTGCAGCCGAACACTCAGTGGAGAATGAAGTGGAGCTAGGTTGCCGCAAAAATGATGGAACAACATTCGTCTCAGTCTGTGATTCTGAGCTCCACCCATAGTACGCTGCTATGTCCAGCATCTCTAGGATCTTGTTTTACCTCGTGTTGCCAGTGTTATGGCTACACCTGGAGAAGTTCTTAGCGGTGTGTTGATTGGATCACAATATTTTGTCCTGATTTCACTATAGCGATCATACAATCTTGCATCAGAGTGTTGTCGATGTCATTCAATATTTTGTCCTGATTTCACTATAGCGATCATACAATCTTGAATCAGAGTGTTGTCGATGTCATTCTCGTTGCATGTACCCTGTAGATTTCGACGAGAGTTGCCTTTTTTTTTTGCGAATACATTTCGACCAGAGGAGTTGCCCTTTTTTTTTTTTTGTGAATACTCACCCCCCTATGAACGCATGCATGCAAATCCTACATCTATGAGCATATACGAAGACTGATCGAGCCGGTAAATCCTTGAAATTGATGAAGTCACCATAGATGTCTCGCTATTGACGGGGTCTCCTACTACTAAAAGCACAACGCCGTCAAATCCTGGAAAATTCGCTCCCACGAAGAGTCGAACCCAGGATCTAGGGTGCTACTGAGGCTCTTGTAACCATTAGGACATACCCTTTTGCGCGAACAGGCCTCTACTAGCTGAACTGGCTAGGCGGTTCTAGTAACACTCCTCTTGTTCTGGATTAGACTCCCTGAGAACGAAATTTAGTCTAGAGTTAAAAAAAAATCTCCTGGTCTATCTGAAGCAGGAGCAACGCCTCGTTCCAAAGTGCGAAATAATCACTTTTTTTTAAGCCGTGAGAGCGTCTTGAACCGGAGCAGGAGCAATGCCTCCATCCAAAGTGTGGAATGATCACCACTGTATAGAAGGCGGCTCCTGCTGGTCGCTTCTATCATGGCGGAGGTTACAGCATATCACGCAAATGAACTAACGCTCCAATATACACGAACATGATAAAAAAGAAATCATGAAAGGAACGTGATAACAATAGCAAAACTGGCAACATAACATACATCCAAAGTATCCAACTACATACAGCCACCACCAGCACAGCAAAAGCACCAATAAAAGTTTCCTGAGTCAAAAGAATTCCCTGGTAATGGTAACTAGTCAAGTCCCTCAACCAATACACGAATCCATGTCGTGCAGCCTAACAACAAACGGCACTGCCTCCACCCTGGGCCCTGGCCGGTCCAGCGGGCCTAGAACGCGCCGAGGTGCACGGCCACGAGCCCAGCAAGGCCCAAGCCGGCCCACGCCGCGGCGCTGAGCCCGGATGCACCGGAGGTGGACTTCTTGCCCGGCGGCGAGAGGGCCGTCGTGACCGGGCTCTTGGGCGTGACGCTGCCGGAGCTCGAGGGGGTCTTCGCCGACGGCGTGGTGTCGGGCGCGTCTGGGGTGGTGTCCGCGGACGCGGCCGGGGCCGGCGCCGGCGCCGGGGTGGCCACGGCCTTGGCCACGTCCACGACGAGCTTCATGCCGCTGCTGCAGTGGCCCGCGACGCCGCAGATGAAGTAGTGCTTGCCGGCGGTCTTGAGCGTCACGGTCGTGCTGCCGGCGCTGTCGCTGCTGAGCGCCTTGCTGGAGGAGCAGGCGGCGTAGTCCGCCGCGCCCACCTCGTCCACCGTGTGCGCCCCGCTGGCGTACTTGAACTCTGAAAAGAAACAAAAGTTGCAATGAGCAGGGGCACCACTTTGATAGAGTTTTGCTGTCGTGGCCGTACATTTGGGACAAAAGCGAGCAGTTCAGGTTGTATATATATGGCGCTAACCGAGAGTGTCGCCGATTTTGAACTTCTTGCCGCTGGCCCAGGTGGCGTAATCGCCGGTGGTCGTCCAGCCGGACGCGTCCCCGATGGTGTACTTGGTCGCCGCCGCTGCTGAGGCGCAGCTCACGAGGAGGAGCGCGGCCAAGGCCAGTGACGCGCCACCGGAAGCCATTGCAGCAGCTATCAGGGATCGATCGAACAAGCTAGGACTAGGAGATCAAGGCAGATCCCAAGTGCATGAGATGCAGAGGCGATCCCAAGCCAATGCTCCTTTATATCCATGGCATGCACAGTGTATGTGACAGACAGTACGTGTACGTCGCAGCAGCTGGGAGTTGGTGAGGTGGCTTTCGTTGCAGTTGGTTGTGGGTAGGAACAAGTAGGAAGGTGCTGACGATGATCTTGGATGCACTTGCACAGACAGACACGAAATGGCTTAGAAATGACTCTACCAGTTTATACCTTTTGGAATGCAAAGCTTTTCGCCGCCTTTTTCAGTTGCGACATCTTTCTCACGGCGGACACGCGTCGGACTCAGACGCCATTCTTGCAACGACGGCGAAGAAAGATTAATGTGACTGTGCTGGTGGCTTGGCATTGTCACCAGACCAGACTCGCCATCTGCTGCTGTTGCTGGCCATGCATGAAAGGATTTCATTTCATTGGTGATTAACAGCATCCAACTCCAAATCTCCAAGGTCGTTTGAGGCCAGATGATTATTTACAAAATTAGCAGGAGCGCAGGCCAATCCTTGTACGATGGCATCAAACATTATTTGTGGTCTTCCTCAGTGGCGGATGTAGAACAAGATTTAAGGGGGGCTGGTGTCTTCTTCTTCCTCTCTCTCTCCATTTTTCTTCTTTCCTCCACCTCTTCTTCTCCATCACCCTCCCCATATTTCCATTGATGCACCAGCTGTAGGGGGGCTGGAGCCCCCTAGCCCCCCCTTTAGATCCGCCCCTGGTCTTACTAGCCCTGCATACTATTTGGTGCTAGTCAGGTCTAAAGAAATGGATGCTAAATTGCTAATTATCTTGGCAGATGGGTACCTGGGCCTGACAACAGTGTCGTGTTTGGTGAGTGGCAGCTTTAATAGTTCATCATCTGCTTGGGTTAAGTTAATGGCAGGCACCCACTCTGTGGACAATGAGCTCTCCAAGAGTTCCGATGAGAGGTTGCAAAGTCTTTGAGGCGCATCAATCTCACTAGCTGATCCAGCAGGAACAGGGTGTACTTGCTTGAGGCCTCGCAGGCTTGTAGTAATGCTAGATGTGACATGAAAGTTTGCAGGTAAGTGACGTGCAATGAGATCAATTGGACCGTGATCTGAAGGCAATGAGGTGAACATTCGGTGCTTGTGGGTGGGGTTCTTATCCAGGAGTATTTGAGGACCAAAGCATGGGAAAACAAGCTAACAATAGATGTCGATCTCCGGTTGGTCAGTCACCTAACATGAACGGGGCGAGTAGGGTTGCTCTTGGTTTGGTATACAGGACGTAGGAGCAGTTGGGTTTGTTGCTGGGCTACTTTCCTTCGTCGATGTAGCATGTACTGCTATGAGTCTAGTCTCTTGCAATGAATTTTGCCAAAAGAAATTCCTTCCAGATACTAGGCCTAAAATTAGGGGCCTATGCAAGTCTCTGGCTTCTTGTGGTCATTATCGTAGTATCGTGCCAAACGGTCATTTTAAAAATAACTTTCTGCAAGGAGCCAGAGCTATTTTTGTACCGTGAAACCAGAGCCATGAAAAAAATGACTTTTCCCGGCTACTCACAATCTAAACATAAATTATTACAAAACTACCGCTAGAGCCGTTTTTGCTAGACGTTTTCCAAAATAGTTCCAGCTCTACCAAAAAAACTGCTCCATAAGAGAATTTGAAACCGGAGGGAGGATTCGGAGCCCTGCCCCTTGGAAGCTAATTGCACTATGGATTATTGATGCCTAGAAGCCCGCCTTTACACATTTAATGAAGCAAAACTTTAGTCGAAGTCATATTTGCCTCCTCTAATTAGAAAATTAGTTTTTTGGCCTTCTTCAAAATTTGAAACCATTCAAAATTTCTCCCTAGACGATTTTAGCCGACATGGCGCGCGCCAGGATAGCCATCCTATATGTGGTGCCACGTCAAGTCACGAGGGAAGTAAATCGAATATGAGGTGGTTATGACATATGTGTTGTCACCAAAGTCAATTGAACTCTACATGGTTGGAACCAACATAGATTGATTATATAGATAATGTGAGCATCTACTAAGAACCTCCTTCCGTCCTGAAATATAAGATATCTTACGAATTTTAGGATAGATTATGACGTAAAACAAATATCGCATGTAACCCTCCATTAAGTGTAGAGATCTTGTTCTTATCACATTTTCAACCTAGAGATAGACACTGATGGTAGGTACATATGTGATTAGTGTTTTAGGAGAGTTAATTCACCTAGAATACCTTATGATTGAGATAATTTTAAATGCTTCAATACCTTATATTTGAGGACGGAGGGAGTAAACATTAAAAGGAGACATCATAATATAGAGCATATGTAAAGAATTTTTTTGAGCTACAACATTTATTTAAAGAATTTTGTAAGATTAAATATATCTGACTTTAGGATTTATAATTGCATACTCCATCCGTCCCCAAATAAATTAATTCATAGAATCCGTGCAAGTCAAACTATCCTAAGTTTGACTAGAAAGAGTAACAACATCTATGATATAAAATGAACATATTATGAAAATATATTCTATGGTATATCTAATGATACTAATTTGATGTCATAAATCTTGACGGGTTTTCTAGAAATTTGGTCAAAGTTTGAAAAGTTTGACTTAAGACTACTATAGGAATCTATTTATTTAGGAATAGATGCAGTATTTTTTACAAAAGAAAATTGTCTATGTTTTTTGAAAAAATATTTTGTATTTTTTTTTAATAAAGTCTAATTGATCTTCTAGACTATCAACGTAGTCCAATTTACCACCTCGTGGCTAATGTAGTGCAACAACTAACGTGGCACAACATTAGCCAAAACCGTTTCAAAACTTTAGGGAGGCAAATCAGAATTTGACAAAAATTGAGTGAGATTAAATAGACTTTTTCTGTCAGTTGTTTGACCGTGTAACTCCTTATAAGAATGTCCAATACATGAAGCTTTCATATGTGTGCCTACCCCCGAGTGACAAAATGTTGTCACATAATTGAGCACCGTTGTGAAAGTTTTCATACAATCGCCGACTGCCGAGTGACACATCATTAAGCATCGTTATGAAAGTAACAATGCATCAACTCCCTTTTGTGACTTAGTTGTTCAGTTATGCATATACTTTTCCTTTCACCATATGTATGCATACAAAACCAAAAGTAAACTCTGAAGAGAACCTTGTATCCAAAACATGGGCTTATTAAAAGGGCAACGTACATATTAAAAGCTGACCAATACCTTAGCAGTCTAATCAGATGTAAGTAAACCCTGCGAATCAATATGTGAGGCAATGATGACCCTCTTATGCAGCCTCTTTACCATAAATAAGCCGCATCTATTGTATTGCCAAATGACTCTAAAAAGAGTCAACATATGTTACAAACTACCCCAGAGAAACCATTTCTCAAACATCAACAAGTTGGGGTAGTCCACAAAATGCCTTTTATTCCCAAGAAAGTTGGGGTAGGCCACAACAATGCCTTTTATTCCCAAATCAAGTTGGTCCAGGCTAAAATTCTGTAGCTCCCAAGGCCGGAACCCATGACCTGAATGTCATCTCTGCTCGGCCTTGCAGCGTTAACCAGTAGGCTGTGGCTTCATTTGTAAACCATCTCTCACACACCATGTATTGCATTTCAAGGCACCCACCATACTGAATGAGCTTGATGCTTATTTGATACCCCAACTATGAAAATAGGTTCCACATCATGTAGTCCTAAGCCACATGTAATACCCTCTGCCAACAACTAGCCAAAAGGGAGTCCAACTTTCATGACCTTAGCCTTTTAATGTCCCTTTCACCACGATCGTAGTTCCATTTCCGGTCTAGGAGCGGTGCCCTTGCCTGTCGGTGGACAGCTCGCCCTCCTCTGTATTTTCAATCATGCGAGCAGCCTTTAGTGAATCCTCCCTGTGTGCAGGATGGGGCCAGCTTTGCCTTCTCTCCTGCTTGATCTTCTCACCTTCAGCAGCCAACTCCACACCATGTTCCAGCTCCCTCTCGATCAGATCATCATCATCCATGATGTCAACCTTTCTAGGAACATCACCTTTAGATTTCCTCCGCTTCTCCAGGGCTGCTTTCACTTTATCCTTGTCTATCTTCCTCATTGCGTCCATCATTGAGGATGATATTTTGGGGCCATCGTTGCTATTGACAATGCTATCCCTTGCTTCATTCCGAGGTGTCCTCTGGTTTGGGTGTTGCTTCTCAGGATGAGCATGGTCATAGCCATGGTGGCCTAGCACGTTTTCATGGCTCAATTGTCTGGATGCTTGAGGTTCATGGGCAGTAGGAGCTTTTCCAGCAGTACGTTGATTAGAAACACTAGCAGGGCTCCTGTCAGTATCCTTGCAGCGGCGGATCCAGGAAATATTTCAGGGGGGGCTGAACAACACTGCTGCTCGATCTTAAGTCTCAGCCCCCCTACACTATACAACTTTGCCTAAAAATTCATAGAGGCTCCACAAGAGGTTCCACTATTCCGATATGGGTAGGGGGGCTTGAGCCCCCCGCCCCACCGTTGGATCCGCCCCTGTTTCCTTGCAATGGTGGTGGCTCAACAATATTTTGCTTGTAGAGCTTCAAAATTTGGTTGCTAATCTCTGAAAAAATAAATACCATAAATACATAGTGTCAGCGTGTCTTCTTGACATCATGAGCATCAAAAGTAACATTAGAAGAATCAAAAGGAAACGAAAATAGCATAAATGAGATATATTGAAGAAAAATAAAGAACCAAAAGAGGCATCGATGGTAGAAACTAGCTATAATAAATCTGAACAAGTGACAAGGTCTAACAAGACAGTTGTACTAAAAAAAATTGCTAGCAACATTATATCTGGTTCGATACTAGTAGTAGCCATGCAATCCATGTGCATTCCATTATATGATAAAAAAGTCAAGAGATCCCCATGTGGTACATGCTTCAACCTAACCTAGCTCCACAATCATTTTGAGCACCATATTTGGGTGTCAATCTATGAGATCTCAAGATAGCTAACAAGCAGCAGCAACAGCTGTAACTAAAGGTGTTGCATAATATAAGCCCTCATGAAAAATGAATACCATCTTAGTGCAGTGCAGGTATGCCCTACTGAATTTCCATTCCGAGACTAACCTTCCAAGTGCCGTGGGGTAACATCAAACCCTTGCCACCAGACCTTCTCACCACCTGATGGAAGCTTGATTTTGAGAAATTTCGCAGCCATGAATATTGCACCGGCCGCAATTTGGTGGGGCTTAAATTGTAGACAAAGTGAAGTACGGAGCCTGTACACCCCTTTTAAGGCGTCGTAAATAGGTATATTTGAGGATTACTCTTTGTAACAAGAAGAGTAATTTTAGCATACCCATCATTGACAAAGTTCCAGGCAACTTGAGCAAGTGCACTTTGAGCAACCTTGAATCTACCTATTGCTTCGACCAAGGGCTTGTAACGATGGTCGATGTTCAATTCAAAACCAAGTGTTAGAACAACACGTTCCCCAAGTAAAATAAGTTCCTTCTGTTGTTCATACACTTCCTGAACAAAACAAAGCACAGGCAACCACAGTTACCATCTATGACAAAGTAATTAAGAAATGAAGTTGCATTAAACAGATTGGTCCCATCTTATTGAAAAAACATCATGATTGGTGAGTAGTGGCTTAAGAGGAACTGTTCACTGGTAAAAACTGCCGGCTGAAAAAAAATAAGATTACTGATTACCCAAAACTAAATACTCAAGATGAATCATCACAATCAATTCAACTATCTCACCTTCTGCCTAATTCGCTGAAACGCAGCAGGATCTTTTTTGTTGATGATCTCATAGGAAAGGAGTACGACATCCCTTAGAGGTCTGACGGTTTCTTCAACTTTTCCCGCCAAGAACATACAAACTGTTGCAATTGTCTGCATGATATAACAAAGCATACATATTGTAAGTTTAAATTAACAATTGATGGGAAAACATTATCCCTAGCAAGAAGCAAGCACTGTGGCATGAGATTGTACACTACAAAATATAAAAGGATTACTGTCAAACAACTGAATTTTGTTATGCATATGAGGAAACAACTTAGCCCTTGTTTAGTTACCCCAAAATCCAAACTTTGGCACTATGCAAAAAGAAGATTCCCCGTCACATTAAACTTGCGGTACATGCATGGAGTACTAAATGTTGACGAAATCAAAAACTAATTGCACAGTTTGGTTATACTTTGCGAGACGAATCTTTTGAGCCTAATTAATCAATGTTTGGACAATAATTCATAAATACAAACAAAATGCTACAGTGGGGAATCTTTTACTGTACAAAGTTTGCACCTCCAAAGTTGGTGCAACTAAACGCGCCCTTACAACACATGAAAAAGAAACAGGTGCCAGTGCGTTACAACAAATCTTAAATAGGTGAATATCCTAAAAATGATACTACTGTGTGCTGGTAATCTATCCTCCACAGGGTATCATGCAATACGCATATGCACAAAGAGAACAAAAGGGCGTACCCAGTGCAGAGAGCTCCCCCTCTGTGCGGGGTCTGGGGAAGAGTGTCAGTGGCAAGCCTTTCCCTCGCCTGTGCAATGCGAGAAGACCACGACTCGAACCTGGGACCTTCTGGTCACATGCGGTAAGACTCTACCGCTTGTACCAGGCCCGCCCATAGAAAATCTGCAAAGGTTTAAGTTGTAACCTATACCACCATCACAACTACCAACACCTGTCTTTTATACTAGCAAGTAAAGAATAAAAGGTATGACCTACATGTGGGGAAAAAACATTGCATCTTCAAAAAACAGGGGTAACAGAAAAAGAACACAACGATAACTTACCACATGCTATGGTAGCACAAACTACCATGTAAACAAAGTGATTGACAGGTGAAGCACAATTATTTGAATGATAATTGCTGAGTATCACTTCACAAATAATACCAAAACGCGATGAAATAAAATGTTCCACAAAAGGTCATGTCATTTTCAGTACGACTTACCTGCCTGTCATTTTTTGCATGAGGTTGGCGAAGGAAAAAACGATGACAGAACACTATAGCTGTAGCAATCGTAACTTGAGGCCTAAATTAAAAAAATGTTTTCAGAAGGGAAAAGTTACATATATAAAGGTACCAATTAGAACAAGAGAGCATATAATCTAAAGAATTCATAAACTACAGCAAACAGGGCAGATGCTACATGATTAAATAAACTTCTGTGCTCCCTCACTAGGGAATACAAGTAATGGTAAAACGTTTGTGGTAGAATGCAAACTTACACTTGAAGCCTCATCCGAAAGTCCTGCAGAAAAGTGCAGTATGCCTTGCGAAAATAAGACTCCTTCAGATCAATGCCATCTTTCCTTGAAACGGAGTTTTCTTCTATTTCTTTTCTACTAAAATACCATAAATTACCAAGTTTGCCACCTTCCGCATGTCTTCCATAAGGGATTCTATATGGGCTATTTTCTACAATTCCATGATGTGAAGAGTCACTTGTCTGGAAGTCTTCTTTGTCCGGTTTCATCTCCCTCTCGTATGCATATTGGAGCCTCTCCTTTTGCTTTGTATTATGAGAAGCATGCTGGACTCAGTTCAAACCAAGTTCAATGCAGGGATTTTGAAACTGTTAAAGATGGTCGTGAGGAGCATTCGGCTACTGAAAATTTTCCTGTCGATCCAATAACTTCAGTTGTGCAAGCCAGTCCTGATGTTCTTGCTTCTCACAGACTCAATGGTGCTCATCGTGCTGTATCTTCCTCAGTGGTTCCAGTTCAAACGGTTTTCAAAAGGCTCGAGAGAGATCTTGATATTAATTGCAATGATATTCTGGCTGCCAATTCTCTTCAGCCGAAGCAATATAATGAAGTGCAGCTCCCCCAAGGTGAACGTTATAACTTCACTCCCAACCCTTCAACCAGATTATGCTTTCGCTGTTTAAGCTCGAATCATTTAATACGGGAGTGCTGAAGTGATATCAGGTGTATTTACTGTTTCATTTATGGTCATCGGGCTCGAAATTGCTTTAGAACAAGAGCCCACCTTAAGCTTAAGTGGGCTGCTAAGCCTAGCTTGCAACCATCGAGCACTGTGTGCAGTAATGATGGAAACGTTCAACCTCCTCCTATTCATTGGTCTCTAGGACCTAAGGCTGTTAATGCCCCAAGTGCCCCTCTGCCTTCTTGCTGCTCGCAGAAGATCACTCTTCACATCCCTACTCCGGGGAAGACAAACACAGAGCAACCTGAGCATCCTCAGCCTCCACCTCCTCCCACCTCCGCAAACAGCGCTCAAGCCATGGCGAACTTTGCCATTGATCCAAGGCGTTTCTTCCCAAGCATGATGATCCTTGAAGATGGTGGACAGTGTCTCTGGAGGGATTGTCAAGAGACATGAAGATTATGCCATCGCGATCACTGAAGCCCAGCTCACCCCGGCGCAACAGCTCCAGCTCATGCATCTCACCAGGGACTACATAGAAATCGAGGTACGGAAGAATGTCCTCTACTTCGCGCCGCATCCGCATGGTGTGGGAATCTATCAGCTACGCGATCCTTGTCAGCGCAATACACTTGTAGTTACAAGTCCGCATTGGATAGGTGGTCATGAAGTTCGTTTCGTTAAGCATGATGAGACCCCAATGAATGTGCGCAACTCTCCATACACTAGAAAGAGCTGGTTATTGCTGTTGGGCTATCCACTGGATTTTAAGGATCCTTTGATACTGAAGCAAGTTTGCAGTGTCTTTGGGCAGCTCCTGTTCTGGAATTCCAGTGACCATTCTTGAGCGCGTGTTCTGGTCAAAGTGATGATTGATAACCCTCTGGAGGTCCCTCGCAGTCTAGTGATCAAGCATGGTAAAGAGCTTAATGGCGCGGGTCGGTCTTGGACTGTTCCTGTGTACATCTTTAATTCAGAGTTCACAAATGCTCAGCCCACTGATGAGGAAGAACCACCTGCTCACAATGGCAACCCTCATCCTTTTGAGGAGCCAGTATTTCCTGGGGAAATCAACAACATAGTTGAGATGGCAGATCAGGTTATGAACTAGTTGATTGAAACACATCAAAATCAAGGGGCCATAGAGGAAGATTAGAATTCTGCTATCATTAGTGAGGCTACCTCATCCTTCTCTGCCCCCATTTTGCAGCCTGCGCAGGGGGCAAACAAAGAAGTCACCATTGAAGCCCAAGAAAGGGTCCTAAACTCTCAGGGGACTGACCAAGATGAAACTAATCAAGAGTAGCTGCAAGCCAAACAACAGCAGGTCACTATTCCTCTAGAGACACAGAAAGACACTGAGCAGAAGGTAGCTATCTCAAAATTTCTTGCAGATGGGCTCAAGCAACTTATTGCCACTCAAAGCGAGGCTGGCTATTCCAAGATAATGGGTAGTCTCAGCATTCCAAACTCCCTCATTCACATTGATTTGGCTCCTCTTGGGATTACATCTCTCAGTATTGCTGTTAATATCCCAAATCAGTGTGATGCTCCTCCGCTCAGCCCTCCCATAAGTAATCTACTTATGCAACAAAACCCTGATGATACTCAGTTTCACCCACAACAAATGTTACTAGAACTTGGTGGTGCTCAGATCCACCCAAACATGCTAGCTCCTTATGCTTATTCCCTAGGAAAAGGTAATCCAATCACTAGGGTATATTACAGAAGAAGGTTCAAGAACAAGGATTTTGCTACTGTGTCTCAGTTAAACAGCTCTGATAAAAGCAAGAGAAGCATATCTGCAACAAAGAAGAGAAAATGTATTACTCCCACCACCACTATGAAGCTTAGGAGTCCAAGACTCATAAAGAAGCTAGACGGACACAAACCTGCTAGTATCTCCCTGAAGAAGGCTCCCACCAGAAACAAGAACAACAACAAGAACAAAAAGATCAAGCCTCAGTCTGATCTATTGGGTAACATTCTGCTCTCACCTACTTGCCAAGCCTCTGATTTCCCCGACATTTCAACCATTGTTAAATTTACTAATATGGGCACTATCTTCCTTCAAATACCCATTGCAGAGATACGGAAGTTGGCCATTGAGTCCTGCGGCATCGCTCCTTTGGAGGTGTCAGGCCGAACTGCTCCTTGCTTCTAGGCCTCAAGAGGATGGAGGAGCAGATTTGCAGCTTGAAGAAGTGCACCAATGAAGTGTTGGCCTTTAAGTTTCTCTTTTGTCAGGGAATGCCCTGTCTTTGAATATTGTACTGAATTCTATCTGAACCTGTTAAGTTGGTCACAGACTGGTTGGATATGTTGCTTCAGAACCTTTTGTGATTCCTACACCTTCATGTTGGCAGTATTGGCTTGGTTTCTTTTTATTGTGCTTGCTGATTTCTGGGATTGGTCCCCTGGTTCACTTCCCTCTGATGTGCTTGTGGCTCACAACATTCAGAAAATCTTAAGTGCTCAGTTTCAGTCTTTTTGCTGCTCTCTTTCTCCTCTTTTTTCCTTTGGGATAAGAGATGGCTGCTGCACCTACACTTGTTTTTATGGATAACACAATAAATGATAATAGTCCAAACAATAGTTTCAATAGGAGCTGGAACATACTCAATTGGAACATCAGAGGAATCAACTCTGAAGACAAGTGTAATGTTGTAAAAGAAAAAAATGATGAAAGCGCTTGTGCAATTTATTGTATTCAAGAGACTAAGAGAGACCATTTTGACCATACTTTTATAAAAAAGCTGGCCCCAAAGCGTTTCAACAAGTTTGCTTTCTCTCCCTCTGTTGGAAATTCTGGAGGCATTCTTATGGGATGGAATAGCTCCCTCTTTAATGGAGATATCATTGAGAGTAACAAATTCTCCATCACAATCAAGTTCTCTTCCTTACATAATGGTCATCACTGGTTTCTTACCACTGTTTATGGACCCTGTCAAGGCCCTGATAGGGATGATTTTGTTCTCTGGCTTAATAACCTTCAAATTGATGATACTATCAATTGGATGATAATGGGTGACTTCAATTTCTACAGATCCCTGAGTGACAGAAACAAAAGTGGAGGCAATATGAATGACATTATGATATTCAATGAAATTATAAGCAACCTGGGGCTCCTAGAAATTCCCCTCAAAGGGAGAAAATACACTTGGAGCGATATGCAAGACGATCCCCTCCTTGAGCAAATTGATTGGGTCTTCACTTCAGCTAATTGGATCTCTGTCTACCCAGATACTCTTCTTCTACCACTAGCAAGACCAACTTCAGACCATATCCCTTGTAAAATTCAAATTGGCACCAATATTCCCAAGGCGTAAGTATTCAGATTTGAAAACTATTGGGCTGATCATCCTGAGTTCATGGAGCTGGTTAAGTCTGTATGGTCTGCTAATGTCAGAGCCTCAAACAGCGCCACAAGAATCAACTCTAAATTCAAACTCATGAGAGCTGCACTTAAAAAATGGAGTAAGAAACTATCCAACCTCTCCAGGTTAATTAAAATTTGCAGCAACAAGCTTGAGGTTCTTGACTCCCTAGAAGAACAAAGACCCCTCTTTATTCAAGAATACAACTTCAGAAATATTCTTAAGGCTCACATCCTGAGATTACATGGCTATAAAAAAAGAATATTGGAAGAAAAGGTATACTGTAAGATGGATCAAGATGGGTGATGAAGGAACACAAATTTTTCATGCTGCAGCCACTAAAAGGTATCAGATTAACACCATCACCAATCTGATTGTGGAGGATGGTAGGACTGTTACTGAACATAGTGAAAAAGCAGCTTTGCTACTTGTCGGGGACCAATACTTGGGTACCCGAAGAGGATGAGCTAATAGTCACAACATTGATTCATCCGAGCAGTCAAGAGCGCGACTACAGCTCCAACTGACCCCAGGCGTGCGGGCTTCGCCTCGCCTGGCCTCTGAGGAAGGGCTCCACCTCGCACGACCTCTGAGGGAGGGCTCCGCCTCGCCCGACCTCGAGGCCGCGGGCTCCGCCTCGCCCGACCTCTAGGGGCGGGTTCTGCCCGTCCCGACCTCGAGGTCACGATCTCTGCCTCGCCCAACCCTGAGGCCGCGGGCTCTGCCTCGTTCGACCTCTAGGGGCTGGCTCCGCCTTGCCCGACCTCCAGGTCACGATCTCCGCCTCACCCGACCCCAAGGCCACGATCTCCACCTCGCCCAACCTCTATGGCGGGCTCCGCCAGGCCCGACCTCTGGGGGCGGGCTCTGCCTCACCCAACCCCATGGGTGCGGGCTCCATCTCGTCCGACCCCTTGGGTTCGCACTCTGTCTCGCCCGACGAAGACCCATACCGCCGCCAATGACTCTAGGTCTAGGCGTATGGACCTGGGTCAAGACTATGACATCAGGGAAGAGACTGGCATGCCTCGATGTATCTCGTGGCCATGATGGGCCATACCACAGGGTTCACATCAAGAACAGCATCGAGCGTGCTGGTGCTGTTCCGCCTAACCCTCGTACGAACAGTGACAGGCGTGTCAGTTCACCACGACGTCCGCCAGGATGGGATGGAACGCCATGACTGGTAGATGGCGCCTGCGTGTGGTGCCAGTGATGGACAGGGCCGCGATGTGGAGCTGTCCCTATTGACATCTACAGGGTCAGCCGAACCCGCATGAAGGAGAAGAAGGACCCGATGATCTTGGAAGCTTTCCTCTCTCTCTCGGTCTTCTCCTTTTCCTCCGTTGTAACCCGTGCTTTCCCTTGGACTATAAAAGGGAAAGCAGGACATCCCCTAAAGGAGGGCCGATCGAATCATTCCGAACCGATTAGAACATGAGATAAACACACAAAAACACGACACAAACACATGGCCGAGCAGCGATCGAGCTCTCAGCACCCGTTCACTCTTTCCACCAGAGACTTGGGATCCTTTCCCTCTCTCGCCTGTTTGTAACCCCTATTACAAACTTTCAGTGCTAATAACACGAGCAGTAGCGACGAACTAGACATAGGGACTTTCAGTCCGAACCAGTATAAACCTCGTGTCCCCTAAGCACACCATCCGAGCCAGACACGCAATATTAGAAATTTACTTGTCGGTGGTAACTCAAAACACCGATAGTTGGCGCGCTAGGTACGGGGTTTTTGTGCGTCTCGACATCCACACCAGGCCTTGGATGGCTATTCACAGCGTCAGCTAGGCCCTAGGCGCGCATGTGCACTTCGGGAACCTGGACTTCATCGTCACGACGGAGGGAGGGATGGTGCAGGATCCGCCACCGTCCAACCTCTCCACTTCACCGGCCTTGATGCGATTGTTGAGGCGCTTGAGGAGCTATAGTTGCACGCACTGGAGGCCCGCGCCTCTGAGAGCGACCAGCTCCTCGACTTTGATTATGGGAGGCTAGAGCGCCAGCTCGGTGCCTTCCTGGGACCCCCACCGTCCCTAGAGGACTTTCGCCACCTCACCTTCTCGTTCGCCAATGTCATAACGCAGCTTGCTAGAGGAGAGCCGCTCTTTCTAGAACACCTCATCCAGAGCACCCCGACAATGCTCCCATTCGATCTCCGCAACAACATAGAGACCGTTGGCCACCCTGTCGCACAATGCACGCCTCAATCCCCCCACGAACGACGAGTTCGTAGGGATGACCGAATATGTCGCGGAATCTTTCCACGACCTCCTCACAGGAGAATCAGGGTCGCCCTCCGACTCTGACTCCAGCGGGGGGAGCCATCACCCTTCTCGTGAATGTTTCATGGCAGGTACCCCCTAAGGGACACATCGAAAGCATCCACAAAGGAGAGGCTACCCCAACAAACGACCTCGATGACGAGGTTAAGAGGGATGTAGGCCCCACCTCACCTGCGGGTGGAGCAGCTAAAGGCCTAGCACCAAGAGCTTGAGGAAGCACTGACTCTAGCTCGAGCAAGAATGCGCGTGGAGCTCGAGCAAGAAATTGAACGCCACAAAGACGGTGGGCGTGCGCGTGTCATGGCCCGTGACGTGAACCGGAGGATCATCAAGGACGATGAAGCCCTCCCACACTTCACTCGGGTGAGCCAGAACATCGCTGCTCTGGCGGCCTTACTTCGGGGGCTTTCGGGGCCCGCGACGCCCGAGGATCGTCGGGCCCATCGTGAGATTCGCACGCTACTCAAGCGTGCGGCGGCGCAACAGGCTAAGAGCTCACTGTCCCGATGATGCGAGATCAACACCAGCCAGCGCGCACCCTAAGAGTGACCCAACATGGAGCAGCGAGGCGGCAGGCCGCGCACCGCGGTCCTGGTGCACGAGCATCTCGGCCGCAACCGTGACACGCGCGACACCCTCGATGCCCGTAGGCGTCCCCGCGATGACGTGAGGGAGGGGCAAGCCATGGCTACCACCCTCATCGTGGTGGACGCTACAACATCAATGAGGACCGAAGCCCGAGCCTCGACTTGCCGGGACCACAGGCCTTTGGCCAACACATCCTCAACGCCACCTTTCCACCACGGTACCGATCACCAACCAACATCCCAAAATACTCTAGGGAAACAAACCCCGGACTGTGGCTCAATGATTATCAGCTTGCTTGCCAAGTGTAACACCCCAGGTGTTTGTCACCTAATTAAGCAATGGGTTTGAACTCAAACATGTCATGTTAAGTGGTGACTGAAGGTGAAAGATCAAATCTACAAGAGTGAGCTCCAACTTAAACTTGGACAACACACCCTTATTTACATGTGAACCCTTGTTAAGATTTTGCAAGAGTAATGTTAAACATGCTTATTTCATGTATATTACACCAACATGCATCCATCTTGACCAGTGGAAAAGTTTCACGAAGTTTGGAATCAAGAAGTCACATAAAATGATAAATTATAATCTTTCTTGGATTGCTTTATTAAGTAAATGGGAATATGAGATGTCAACCAAACCTTGTTACCTTGCCCAAACGACTCTAATTGAACTCTACAACAAAAGTCATGAAGGGTTCGTGTTGAGCAAAGGTCAAGAAAATGTTTCAATCGGTCTAAAACTCTAATTTAAGCTATACCATGATGCTACTTTGACTTGGTTTGAACTATGGCTTACAGTGCTTGCATGGAGTTTCACCTTAAATAAAAGTTGAAGTTTGAGTGGAGTAGAACAAACTTTGTTTTTGGACCAAGAGCTAGATCAGCTTGTAAGAAAGTCAAACCGAGGCTCAAATTTTGAATCTGTAGCTATTTTTAGTACTTAAAATTTTTCTGTCTGGAAAGCAATTTTAATCGACATTGGCATCTCGTGTTCTCATGATTTGTTAAGCAACATGATCGGGTCCTAAAATAAAAGTTAGAGTATACATTATGGAGAAGAGCGTGCAAAAGGAGGGCACTCGTTTGAACCTTGTCATGACCATCGATTTTTGGATTTGATTAATCAGCGTCAACACGTTGACACTTGCTAATTGGATGCTAATTACCTTGCTATTTCAAAGACCTAATGGCTATGACCCCTTAATCAAGTTTGTAGAGCATCAGAAGAGGAACAACTTTGCTTCATGCACCCAGGGACGAATATGCTCCGAACATGCCAAAATTTGGACCCAAAGTCAGGCTCGTTCGCGCACGCCAAGTGTTTGGCAGAATGCCTGTGTGGCGACCATGCAGCAGAGCACGCCCCACCATTACTACCACGCGTCCCCTTCCTCTACCAGCGTCGCTGCTGATGGGGAGAGCCCGAGCGCACTCCTCCCCATCCCTCACTTGCCTCTCCACTCCTCCCAGCGCTCGTCTGGCAGCCTTATGCTCGCCATAGACATGGCCGGCGAGCAGAGCTCCTTTGCCACTACCGTTTCTCCTCCATCGAGCGCCCTTACAGCTCCCATTCGCCTCCACCTCAGCCGCTCCCTGTCCACTGTCCTTGCTGTGCCTCTGGACTGCCGTAGCTAACCGCAGGCCGTGCGTGGCTAGGCCACCGCAGGCCGTGATGAAGCCCTGCATCGGTGCACATGGGCCCACACATGCTGCGCCGCCACTCCTCATCGCCGGCGGGCTACCGACCGGCCCTCCCCGCCGTCCTCCCCTGCTCTCTGCGTGTTGAAGAAGAGGAGGGACCTCGCGCTCAAATAAGGGAAAAGGAAGGGGCCTAAGTGCGAAGCCATGACTCAGAGAAATAGTGCCAGAAAGGATCTATTTGTTTGAGTTTAATTTGTGGAAACTGTAGGGTCCCTGATGCAAGATCTAGATCCCTTTTCTTTGGTTTTTGTAGATTTGGATGATCAACTTTGCAAATTCATAGTAATTAGTAGAAAAATTATAAAATAGTAAATGAGGACTTTTTGGAATCCTTATGAAATTATCTATGCAGTAGATCTATAATATGACATGCTTTAGTTTAAATATTTTTCTATAAAAATCAATTTATACAGTTAGGTTTTTAATACTAGTTGTGTATTGTTTTTTTCATAACTGCAGTTGTTGTGCTCAAATAAATGTGAAGTATTTATGTAGTACTACTCAGGTGATATTTAATGTCTGGTAAAAATTTCACGATTTTTGGGTTGATAGTTTAAGATCTATAAAAATAACAAATGCCCTGTGTTGCTTTGCTCCTATTCTAAATAGGCCTGCATGTTTGTTTTAATTGGCTCAGATAAGTTTTGAATCATGCCTTGATGACAACAAATGGGTTTTAGTACTTTTCTTATGCTTTTCAAAAAGCTAAAAATCATAATTTTTGGTTAAGTAGATCTTTAGTAATAGTTGCTCAAATATCTATGTCTGTTTCTGCCCAAACCTAGACAGGGTTTACTTGTTGGTACTATGGGGCCTTTTTAATAGTAGAATTAGGTCTAGGTGTTTATAATAAAGTTGTTTAGAATTTTCTACGCTTTCTAAAAAGTCTAGAACCATATTTATTGGACATGTAGAACTCTAGTCATAGCTATTTAAAGTGGCATGTCAGATTCTATCCATGTTTTGGATAGAGATGCATTCATTGGATTAATTGACCTTGTTAACTGCAGAATCATCTTAAGATGATAGTAATAAATATGTAGGTAGCTTCATAAGCTTTTCAAAAAGTTATGAGTCATGTTTGTTAGAGGTCTATAACTCCAGTTATGCTTCTCTAAAGTTCCCATCAGTTTTGTATACCACTGCTGTTTGGGTTGCATGTGCAGTTTTGCTTGTACAATTATTTTCGTGGTGTAAATTATGTTTGATGTGGTTGTAGTGAATACCAAAGTTGTAGATAATTTCATAATATTGCTTGTGTTTAAATTTCATGACCATAGGCCTGATAATTTAGGAGCTATAGATTTTACAAGTTCATTATCAGGTTTTGCATGCTCTCTGTATAGATCTGAATGATTGTGTGCTTTGAATCATGTCTTGGAGATAATATAAGAAGTGTAGTGATTTTCATGAGATTTCCAAATTGTTAAAGATCACACCTTTTGGTGATCTAAATCTCCAGTTATAAGCTTGTGAAGTTGCATGATAGAATCTGTCCAAGTCTAGACAGAGGTGCTCAATTGTGCTTGATTGACCTTGTTAATTGTGGAATCACCTTGTGATGATAATAAACATGTTTTAGATAATTTAATAATATTTCTACAAAGTTAAGGTTCATGCTTGTTTGATGTCTGTAACTCCAGTTATGCCTTTTTCAAAACTACTACTACTTTTCTGTCCTAGTTCTGTGTAGATCTGAAACATTGGCATGTTTGACCTAGTTATCTTTGAATAAGCTTTTGATGATAATAACAATATTGTAGGCAATGTCATTAGCTTTCAAGAAAGTCTAGGGTCACCCTTGTTGGATGCTTATATCTCTAGCTATGGTTAAAACAAGTGACTGTTGTGCTGCTATCCAGATTTCTATACATGTGATAGGTGATTGCTTTAGCTTGCTCTTGTGTTGGCTAAACATGTTGGTTAGTTCTTGATCGATGCATGGGTGCAATATCTGAACTTAAGTTCACTTGTGTGCCATGCCTAATATGCTTACTATCCCTCTATAATAGGTTGTGTGATGTTTAGTTAAATAACTCTAGGTGCCTATGTCTTGCATGATCTTATGTTTGCTTTGAATGCTATTATGTGATGCATCTCATATTACCATTCTTCATATTTATGCACTTGCATCTCATCTAGGTACGCTAGATGAACCACGTGAAGGCCGTGATGTTGGGGCCGAAGCCGATGATGGTGTCTAGTGGACCTATCCCGAAGATGGAAGGACTAAGCAAGTGCTGAGATGGGAGATACTCGCCTAGCGAGTGTCATCTAATAAACACTGACCTAGTGTTGAATCACAGGCAAGCCCCGGAGCATTCTAAGCGTCCTATGTTTTTACAAATATTACTTGAGTCATTTATGTTTGATGCATTAGGTTATAAGAGTTGATTGGAACCACTTGATACATATAATTTCCTTACCCAGAAATATACCTTTAACCCTGTGTAGGTCCAGGATCAAATATATGCTTAGCCATGCTTAGACCGGTAGAAGTCGGGTGATTTCCTGTCATCTACGAGATATAGGTGGATACCGAAGCATTGTTGGCTATATTTGCTATCGTGGAAAAGAACCATGGGGTAATGTAAATGGAGGCCGGACGAAGTCTATGTGTAGGTTGACTCATGTGATTCCGTCTGTGCCGATTAAGGACCGTACCATTGTTGGCATTTCTGACAAGATTGAACACATGCCTCTCACTTAGCTAGCCGAATAACTCGTTCCGACCGTGAAGCCAAGTAGCTCAACTCAGGCCAGGCCTCGTTCTGTAAAAGTGTGCACTCTGGATGGTAGTATGGATGTGCGGGGAGCCAGATGTGAGCCTAAGGGTAGTGTAGTCCGTATCGTCCTGGCAGCTACTTGTCCTTGATTATGTGGCGCTGGACGAACCCACAAAATATAGACCTGAGTTGTACCAAAGGTGACCGAAGGCTACCATGGCTGGTAGACCTAGGTTTGTGTTAGGAATAAATTCTCAGCTGGTTGAAATCGATTCGAATCGCCGTCTCTCTCGGACAGTGAGAAACTTGGCTAGCCCTAACATCGTAGTAATTGTATTATGAAATGTGATGGTTTGCATAAACATGGAATTACTACAACGGCTATGGTTATTATTGTATGCTATCAAATGATATACCACATGTTTGGCATAGGTTAGTTGCTAATCTAGAGATGAATAGCTATAATTAACTTGATGACCAAAGTATAATTGTACAACTGAATTAGTCGCATTTTATGCAAAATATTGTCAAGCTAGCTCCACTTATAAAGCCTTGTATAATCCTTGGTGTCACTTTATTTCTGTTTTATGATGGGTAAGTCTAGCTGAGTACATTCAAATACTCAGGGTTTATCCCACCATGTTGTAGGTGAAGTTTTGGCCTGCTGAAGATGGTGGCTAACCGCCGGTGGTCTCGGTGACTCTATATTTATTTCTCATCTATATGCTTTTATCAGAGGATGTCACTTATGCTAGCAATGTATTTGGACTTATATTAATGTAATCATTTGAAATCTATGTTGTTTTCACTAATCGGTTTTGAAACCCAAACTTGTACTATTATTTGTGAACCCATTTGTAATATTATTTCCGCTGCAACTCTGCGTATGTGTTGTGTATTTGCTTAATCACGCTATCTTGGTTGTGATGTTGATTTACCGAGGTCCTTTGTGACACTCAGCGGACTACCGGGTTTATATAAGTGAAAGTATGCGCGTGTCAACGTGTTAGCAGGGACAACCATACTTGATCTTGTATAAATTGGGCGGTTCTATCACAGCTGGCATCAGAGCAAGATTAAGCATAATACTATCATGTACTTAGTTTTCAAAACAATGTTTTGTTTTAAAAGCCTATTTTGAACTACAACTTTAGCTACAGGCAAATTTGTTAAAACTAATTTGCAACACTATGCTAGCGACATCCTCCTTTATGTCCAATTAAGGACTACTAGGTGGCAATAAGTAAACTAACACTAACTATGGGGGGTTTACTTCTTGCAATTTTTATTTTGTCGTCCATACGACGTGCTATTGTATGATGCCATTCGCTTGAATGGTAATGTATGGATCACTATGCCTCTATGCCTAGGTAAGTGTGAGTTATAAGAGCATGACTGTCCAACTATCGGTCTAGGGGAGAGTTAGCTGTGGTTACTGGAATATTTACATGTTACACACATGTATATATGAAGGTATTTAATTGTGGGTAGCAAATTTAATGATCGGGTAGCTTTGATATAGAAGTATATATATGGTTATATATATGGAAGTATTTAGCTTGCAACCTAGAGCTTAGACTTTCATTTCTGCATATATAATTGTGGGGTTGGGCTAAAATGAAATCCTTCTGCAGGTATGCTAACCATGAATGCGTAGATTGAATGTGGCTGACGACTAGCTATATATCGAGAGAGTACGTGTTATGCCACCGACATAGAACATGATTGCCACCTTAGGCTAGCAATTTCGGGAGGACGAATAGGACGAGCATGCATCATGATTGTGCTTGTGCATAAATATGCTTCCCTCACTTTGTTCTAATACTAAGTAACTTGTGATCCATGTGAGGTTACTATCTTCCCTGTGTGAAGCTAGACAAAATGCCTTGTTCCATGCCACTTGAATAGCTGTGCTTGAAGATAGTGTGTGATTAGCTTCGCCTTGTATGTTTGCTTCCAAAGAAAATTGATGACAAGTTAATAGTTAGTAAAAACTTCACCCTTTTGAAAACAAATTTGCTAAATGTAAGTAAAACTTATTTTGAAGAGTTATCCACCTACTCAATAAAAAGGAAATAAAAGATAATAGTACCTTACCACCATGTTTTGCATGATATGGGTAGTGGTGTTGCTGTAGGTGACTGCTTGTTATGTGCTAGCCCTGTGCTTAGTAATAGTCGCTTAAGCTAACTAGATTGAGTATTTTGAAATGCTCGCTTAAGACCATGATGTAGGTGTGGATGCTCGTTATCTAGGTAGTGCCATAGCTGTCACTCCTTTTGTCCTTGGTAAGTATACGAGTGTTGAAGAGCGCTATCCTGGAACAACGTCCAAGTTTTGATAATCTCATGGTTATCGTCTCCAATTAAGTTCTCTCTTAGGAGCCTGAGCCTATACATGTGGTTGCTAGCCCTTGAACGTTGTGCTTCGAAGACCTATATCCATGCCTTAGCTTGACCTTTAGTCCAAACTTAGTTCCCTTGCTTGCATGTGTCGTGGTTGTCTCGCTCCTGTGTGGGAGGACCCTGCTAAAAAATCTTTGTTGGATCTCATTGCTCCTTCCCCTACAGATGGCCTGGTGCAACGCTAATCGCTATCTACCTTGGCTTTGGAACCTTTTCCTCGTAGATCATGTCGTTGCTTTATCAACTGAATCCCTAGTCAGTGTTTTGGCTCTATCCCTCAAATCTCATTTGTTTTGTCTCCAACCCTTTCAAGTCTCTAGATGTTTATCAGTCTTAATCCCGTATTGCTGCTTGGCAAGACCAAATCTCGTGTTAATCCTTATCTAGTAATCACCTTGGTGGACACAAGGCGTATATGCAAATTAGGCAAGAATCCCCTGCTCAGTTGTCTTCGGCAATTAAGCTATATTCCCTTACGCTATGTTTTGATCTTCGGATCACCTCCTTGTTGACTCCTAACCTTGTGACTACCTTTGCTTGCTATTCCTTATTTGCATAGTGCTTGTTCTTACGACCCAATCTGTGCGACTTGAAATTTCACTTTGGGTGTGTGATCAGTAATGGTGTTATGAGTAGCAACTACGGTGCCACAATGGAACCTAGGGCCTCCTTGTGGCCGGCCGACACATGGTTGTGCTACTAGATGCACACTGGCATCAAGGTTTCTAGTTATAATCCATTATATAACTACACCGATGTGTTATTTTCATATGAGCTCTTCCTTGGTTATCTCTCCTTATCATGTCAGAAGATCTGTACGTCGAACTAGATACAATAGGACCTCCTTCTGGAGTCGTCCAAAGGATAACCTTTGAAGAACAGGTCACTGACATGAACTTAATAGTCTATAGGAGATGGTAGACAAGTGACCCTACTTGACTGTCCCTATAATGACATCGGTCATCTAGTGAGCAACTTATGTCATTCTCGTTGGATCAGAAAGGTGCACCACACTTAAGGTTGAACGAGTTATCAGTCGGATGATAAATGGACCTGGATATCATGTGCTGTAATAGGCCACCTAGTGCTCATGAGCTTCCTGTCCAAGTCTCGACCTTTGTGTGCAAGATGATTAATCGACCTTCTTCGGTGTGACCCCTTTCTGCTGACTTCAATGGCGACCATCTGTTTATGCTTCGACCACAATTTTTATTATCAAGAGTGAAGATTTGGAACCTTTTTGGTGTTGAGAGATAACTAATTAGTTACCACTAGGAAGGTTAATCTCTAGCTAGGTAACGACTCTTTGGTAACTCCAAAGGCTAGGTCTCACGGAATAATGCTAAGTGGAGAAATAGCAAAGCCGATCATCGATGCTAGTACTACTTTCTTCTCTAGGCCCTGTGTCGTCAAGTTAATTCCATCTTGGACAATCACATGGGTAGTGCGAGATGCTGTATTAGCTAAGTAAAGAGCTAGAGAAAGCACGTCCCTATTCTCGGTCAGCATCTTTATGTATATGGTGCTATCAAAGGATTTGTTTATGACTCTATTGGATAAAGCATAGAAGGGTAATCAGAGATATTTCCTTATCTAGTAGGACTGCCCTCCACATGAAGTATGCATTGTGCCCTGCAAGAACATCCCACCAGTTCAATGCTTGTGTATCATCAAGCTGGTGCTTACATCAACAATTGAAGTTGTTCCCTGGGAAGCATATGAGGAAAACCCTAGCCTCCATCCTTAGTGAGAAAGCTACCGCTATCATAAAGACAATTAGAAAGTGCAGAACACACTTCCTAATGTGTAAATCAAAGGAAAACAAGAGCGGGAATTCTGTCGAGATTTCATGGCACTAAACCGGTTATTTTTAAGCCAGTGATTAGTGGCTCAAACATGGTTGAATTCAGACCAAACTTGGTGATCTCATTCCTTGCTTAAGGTACTTCGATGTCTTAAGTTGGTTTGAGGATTGGTTGAGTAAAGCATCGGATTTGAGAGATGTTTTGACAGTTTGGTCCCAAAAATTCCAGAACAAAGCAGTTTTAGTAGATGAATTGTTTGGATACTAAAACGGTGACCGTTTGAGCTGAATTTTGGTCAATAGTTAAAGGACTCCTGGATCTAAATGCCTACCAAAATTTATCCACAACGGAGCAGTGGTTTGTAGGATATGAACTGATTACTGTGAGGTACATAATCTATGATTTCTCTGCTGACTACTAGTATCCCTCATATTAGTAGGTTGTGTTGTAGTTTAGGTCATGTAGGCAATCTGATGATTGTTAATACTTTAGATACCCTAGAGAAGACTCCTTGCACCCCTTTGTGCCTTGCTTTTGCCCTCTCATATCAACAATGCTTACGCAGTCAAGGTGTTCTACAAGTCAATTTGTGCCATTACGAGTCGAAAGCAATTTGAAAAGTGTCAAACAATAGATTTTAGATTATGATTTTGAGTTGTTGGTTGACATCAAAAAGGAAGCTTCAATGTCAAAAGTAGTTCAACAAATCTAGTTTTGCTACAGTGCAAGTCAACCCAACTTATTGTGCAACAGCACCATGAAGGAAAATTATACTCGGTCTTGGTAGTGTACTGTTTATCCGGTTGGTGAATAACTACAACCTTTGTTGTCCTCCAGACCTCGCTGTCATCCTTCTTCAGCAATGTTTTTCAAGGTAGACTTGTCCTTTGGTACCTTCCATGTGTTTTACCCAAGAGGTTGCATTAGATTCAATCCAATAACTATTGCCGCTTGGATATGAGGATTCCCTCAAATAATGATCATCGAAAACGATGGGTCAACAGAATCTGCTACCACATTCACCGCTCACTCAACGGACTCAGATAATACAATATTATCATTAGAGAAAGAGAACTACACACATGGAACATTATGTAGTTTTCGATCAATTGGTATCTGAGTGGTTGAACGGTTATGACCGACATAGATATGGTATGTTGGTTACTCGGTTTCTTACAGCCTCGGAGGATGATTACCCCATCTATGATCTCATCCGTTATGAAAGGTCGTACTCAAGCTACTTTGGTAGAGAACTGCTTTTTGAGCTTTGTGAATGAGTATGGAACCATTATAATGAGTAGCTTTCTAAAGCTTGCAGTCTAGTGCAAAGTTCACATGGTCCATGCTATATTCACTAGGGAAATAGAGATTGTGGGTAATTAGTTTATGCTCTGTAGTACTCTCTGTATCCTGAGAACAAAGTATTGTGTGTCTTGGATTCCTCCCAAAGTAACAATGCTTCATGGAAGCCAACGAAGGAAATTTTTCAGACAAAACTTACTACAAAGGGCAAGTATTAGAAAGTGTCTTGACCAAATTAGCCTCTCTGAGACTCCGAAGTTAAGTAGCCTAATGCTATCACTGATGTTGGAAAATGGATGACATGCTTCTCTTCCCTTAAAAGTCTTTCGCACCGAATCTCGGGGCAAGATTCTCGTAAGGGGGAGGGCTATAACACCCCAGGTGTTTGTCACCAGTTAAGCAATGGGTTTGAACTCAAACATGACATGTTAAGTGGTGATGAAGATGAAAGATCAAATCTACAAGAGTGAGCTCCAACTTAAACTTGGACAACACACCCTTATTTACATGTGAACCCTTGTTAAGATTTTGCAAGAGTAATGTTAAACATGCTTATTTCATGTACATTACATCAACATGCATCCATCTTGACCAGTGGCAAAGTTTCACGAAGTTTGGAATCAAGAAGTCACATAAAATGATAAATTATAATCTTTCTTGGATTGCTTTATTAAGTAAATGGGAATATGAGATGCCAACCAAACCTTGTTACCTTGCCCTAACGATTCTAATTGAACTCTACAACAAAAGTCATGAAGGGTTCGTGTTGAGCAAAGGTCAAGAAAATGCCTCAATCGGTCTAAAACTCTAATTTAAGCTTTACCATGATGCTACTTTGACTTGGTTTGAACTATGGCTTACAATGCTTGCATGGAGTTTCACCTTAAATAAAAGTTGAAGTTTGAGTGGAGTAGAACAAACTTTGTTTTTGGACCAAGAGCTAGATCAGCTTGTAAGAAAGTCAAACTGAGGCTCAAATTTTGAATCTACAGCTGTTTTCAATACTTAAAATTTTTCTAAGTCTGGAAAGCATTGTCATCAACATTGGCATCTCGTGTTCTCATGATTTGTTAAGCAACATGATCGGGTCCCAAAATAAAAGTTGGAGTATACATTGTGGAGAAGAGCGTGCAAAAGGAGGGCACTCGTTTGAACTTGTCATGACCATCGATTTTTGGATTTGATTAATCAGCGTCAACACGTTGACACTTGCTAATTGGACGCTAATTACCTACTATTTCAAAGACCTAATGGCTATGACCCCTTAATCAAGTTTATAGAGCATCAGAAGAGGAACAACTTTGCTTCATGCACCCAGGGACGAATATGCTCCGAACATGCCGAAATTTGGACCCAAAGTCAGGCTCATTCGCGCACACCAAGTGTTCAACAGAATGCCCGCGTGGCGACCATGTAGCACAGCGCGCCCCACCATTGCTTCCACGCGTCCCCTTCCTCTGCCAGCGCCGTTGCTGATGGGGAGAGCCCGACCGCACTCCTCCCCATCCCTCAGCTGCCTCTCCACTCCTCCCAGCGCTCGTCTCGCAGCCTTATGCTCGCCACAGATATGGCCGGTGAGCAGAGCTCCTTTGCCACTGCCATTTCTCCTCCATTGAGCACCCTTGCATCTCTCATTCGCCTCCACCTCAGTCGCTCCCTGATCCACTATCCTTGCCATGCCTCCGGACTGCTGTAGCCGATCATGCCCATGGCCGCCGTGGCTGGCTGCCAGTCGCCATCGACGGTCGTGCAGTGGCAGGGCCACTATAGGCCACCATAGGCCATGATGAAGCCCTGCATAGGTGCACATGGGCCCACACATGCTGTGTCACCACTCCTCGTCACCACTCCACAGGCCATGATGAAGCCCTGCCGTCCTCCCCTGCTATCTGCGTGTTGAAGAAGAGGAGGGACCTCGCGCTCAAATAAGGGAAAAGGAAGGGGCCTAAGTGCAAATCCGTGACTCAAAGAAATAGTGCCGAAAAGGATCTATTTGTTCAAGTTTAATTTGTGGAAACTGCAGGGTCCCCGATGCAAGATCTACATCCCTTTTCTTTGGTTTTTGCAGATTTGGATGATCAACTTTGCAAATTCATAGTAATTAGTAGAAAAATTGTAAAATAGTAAATGAGGACTTTTTGGAATCCTTGTGAAATTATATATGCAGTAGATCTATAATATGGCATGCTTTAGTTTAAAGTTTTTACTGTAAAAATAAATTTATACAGTTAGGTTTTTAATACTAGTTGTGTCTTGTCTTTTTCATAACTGTGGTTGTTGTGCTCAAATAAATGTGAAATTTGTGTGTAGTGCTAATCAAGTGATGGTTGATGTCTGGTAAAAATTTCATGATTTTAGGCTTCATAGTTTAAGAGCTATAAAAATAACAAATGCCCTATGTTGCTTTACTCCAATTCTGAATAGGCCTGAATGTTTGAATTAATTGGCTCAGCTAAGTTATGAATCATGCCTTGATGGCAATAAATGAGTTGTAGTACTTTTCTTAAGCTTTTCAAAAAGCTAAAGATCATAATTTTTTGTTAAGTAGATCTTTAGTAATAGTTGCTCAAATCTCTGTCGTTGTTTCTACCCAAACCCATACAGGGTTGCCTTGTTGGTACTGTGGGGCCTTTTTAATAGTAGAATTAGCCTAGGTGTTTATAAAAAAATTGTTTAGAATTTGCTATGATTTCTAAAAAGTCTAGAACCACATTTATTGGACATGTAGAACTCTAGTTATAGTTGTTTAAAGTGGCATGTCAGATTCTGTCCATGTGTTTGGACAGAGATGCATTCATTGGATTAATTGACCTTGTTTGCTGTAGAATCATCTTAAGATGATAATAATAAAGATGTAGGTAACTTCATAATATTTTCAAAATATTATGATTCATGTTTGTTGGAGGTCTATAACTCCCGTTATGCTTCTCTAAATTTCCCATCAGTTTTCTGTACCACTACTGTTTGGACTGCATGTGTAGTTTTGCTTGTGCAATTATTTTTGTGGTTTAAATGATGTTTGATGTGGTTGTAGTGAATACCGAAGTTGTAGCTAATTTCATAATCTTGCTTGTGTTTAAATTGCATGACCATAGGCCTGATAATTTAGGACCTATAGATTTTACAAGTTCATTGTCAGGTTTTGCTTGCTCTCTATATAGATCTGAATAATTGTGTTGTTGGACTTAGCTAAGCTTTGAATAATGTCTTGGAGATAATATAATAAGTGTAGTGATTTTCTTACGCTTTCCAAATTGTTAAAGATCACACCTTTTGGTGGTCTAAATCTCCAGTTATAAACTTGTGAAGTTACATGGCAGAATCTGTCCAAGTCTGGATAGAGGTGCTCAATTGTGCTTGTTTGACCTTGTTAATTGTGAAATCACCTTGTGATGATAATAAACATGTTTCAGATAACTTAATAAGATTTCTAGAAAGTTAAGGTTCATGCTTGTTTGATGTCTGTAACTCTAGTTATGCCTTTTTGAAACTACTACTACTTTTCTATCCTAGTTCTGTGTAGATCTGAAACATTAGCATGTTTGACCTAGTTATCTTTGGAATAAGCTTTTGGTGATAATAACAATATTGTAGTCAATGCCATTAGCTTTCTATAAAGTCTAGGGTCACCCTTGTTGGATGCTTACATCTCTAGTTATGGTTAAAACAAGTGACTATTGTGCTGGTGTCCAGATTTCTATACATGTGC
Organism: Miscanthus floridulus; assembly: GCF_019320115.1. NCBI lineage: Eukaryota > Viridiplantae > Streptophyta > Magnoliopsida > Poales > Poaceae > Miscanthus > Miscanthus floridulus. Next base: position 38,891,203 of record NC_089597.1, read on the forward strand.
TAGGTGATTGCTTTAGCTTGCTCTTGTGTTGGCTAAACATGTTGGTTAGTTCTTGATCGATGCATGGGTGCAATATCTGAACTTAAGTTCACTTGTGTGCCATGCCTAATATGCTTACTATCCCTCTATAATAGGTTGTGTGATGTTTAGTTAAATAACTCTAGGTGCCTATGTCTTGCATGATCTTATGTTTGCCTTGAATGCTATTATGTGATGCATCTCATTTTACCATTCTTCATATTCATGCACTTGCATCTTGCATCTCATCTAGGTACGCTAGATGAACCACGTGAAGGCCTATGATGTTGGAGCCAAACCCGAAAGACTGTGTATGGTGGACCTATCCCAAAGATGGAAGGACTAAGCAAGTGCTGATATGGGAGATACTCGCCTAGCGAGTGTCATCTAACAAACACTGACCTAGTGTTGAATCACAGGCAAGCCCTAGAGCATTCTAAGCCTCCTATGTTTTTACAAATATTACTTGAGTCGTTTATATTTGATGCATTAGGTTATAAGAGTTGATTGGAACCACTTGATGCATATAATTTCCTTGTCTAGAAATATATCTTTAACCCTGTGTAGGTCTTGGATCGAATATATGCGTAGCCATGCTTAGACTGGTAGAAGTTGGGTGATTTCCTATCACCTGCGAAATATAGGTGGATACCGAAGCACGGTTGGTTATATTTGCTATTGTGGAAAAGAACCATGGGATAATATAAATAGAGGCCGGGTAGAGTCTATGTGTAGGTTGACTCATGTAATTCTGTCTATGCCGATTAAGGACCATACCGTTGTTGGCACTTTTGACAAGATTGAACATATGCCTCTCACTTAGCTGGTCGGATAACTCGTTCTGACCATGAAGCCGAGTAGCTCAACTCAGGCTGGACCCCATTCTATAAAAGTGCACACTCCAGATGGTAGTAGGATGTGCGAGGAGCCAGATGTGAGCCCAAGGGCAGGGTAGTCCTGATCGTCCTGACAGCTGGTTGTCCCTTATTGTGCGGCGCTGGGCAAACCCTGTAAAATGTGGACCTGAGTTGTACCAAATGTGACCTAAGGCTATCATGGCTGGTAGACCTAGGTTTGTGTTAGGAATAAATTCCTAGCTGGTTGAAATCGATTCAAATCGCCGTCTCTCTTGGACAGTGAGAAACTTGGCTAGCCCAAACATCGTAGTAATTGAATTATGGAATGTGATGGTTTGGATAAATATGGAATTACTACACCAGCTATGGTTATTATTGTATGCTATCAAATGATATGCCACATGTTTGGCATAGGTTAGTTGCTAATCTATAGATGAATAGTCATAATTAATTTGATGAACAAAGTATAATTGTACAACTGAATTAGCTACGTTTTATGCAAAATATTGTCAAGCTAGCTCCACTTATAAAGCCTTGTATAATCCTTGGTGTCACTTTATTTCTAGTTTATGATAGGTAAGTCTAGGCTGAGTACATTCGAGTACTCAGGGTTTATCCCACCATATTACAAGTGAAGTTTTAGCCTGCTAAAGATGGTGGCTAACCTACCGGTGGGCTCGGTGACTCTATATTTATTTCTCATCTATATGCTTTTATCAGAGGATGTCACTTATGCTAGCAATGTATTTGGACTTATATTAATGTGATCATTTGAAAGCTATGTTGTTTTCACTAATTGCTTTTGAAACCCAAACTTGTACTATTATTTGTGAATCCATTTGTAATATTATTTCCGCTGTAACTCTGCGTATGTGATGTGTATTTGCTTAATAATGCAATCTTGGTTGTGATGTTGATTTACCGAGGTCCTTTGTGACACTCAGCGGACTACCGGGTTTATATAAGTGAAAGTATGCGTGTGTCAATGTGTTAGCGAGGACAACCGTACTTGATCTTGTATAAATTGGTCAGTTCTGTCACACCAAGCTGATGGAGCAGATAATGACGATTTGATTATCCGCAACCTTCCATTGTTCTTGGCCAATTCGGCGCGAACATGGTTGGAACACCTTCCGCCCAATAGAATCTAAAGTTGGGCGGACCTGAAAGAGATCTTCGTGGGAAACTTCTAGGGCACATACGTGTGTCCTAGGAACCTATGGGATCTCAAAAACTACCGACAGAAGGCCGGGGGAACTCTTCGTGGGTACATCCGATGCTTCTCTCGGTAGTGCAATGAGCTGCCTAACGTCGCTGACCCCGACATCATAGGAGCCTTCCTGTCTAGGACCACCTATGAGTCCCTGGTTCATAAGCTAGGACATAAAGGCCCATGAACCACCTAGGAGCTCCTCGACATCACCACCAGCCACGCCTCGAGCGAGGAGGCGGTCGACCACCTCAAGGGCAAGGCAAAGCGGGATGAGGACGTCGATGAAGGCGCCTCCAACCGTCTCAACAAGAAGAAGAACAAGCAGCAGCATGAGGGCTCGCTCATGGCCACCACCGACCACAAGGGGGGTCAGAAGCCCACCGAGGGCACCCCAGACCACTTTGAGAAGCTACTTAAAGGACCATGTCCGAACCATGCTTTCCCCATCAAACATCTATACAAGGACTATGGTCTTATGAAGTGGTTCTTATCCAGAGGCTCCAACAAGGGGGAGCATAGGAAGGACCCCAAGCCGTCCACTGAACGACGTTGAGGGGAAGGACGATGGCTTTCCGACGCCGAATGGCTACCTCATGATCTTCAAAGGGTCGTTGGCCTATGACTCCAAGCGTCGCTAGAAGCTCACATGCCATGAGGTCTATATGGCTGAGCCGGCCAGTGCCTACCTTCCTCTGATGGTCAGAGTCCACCATAACCTTTGATCAGACCAACCACCCAGAGAGCGTCCCACAACCGGGGAGATATCCGCTCATGGTTGACCTAATCATCGACACAAAGTGGCTCACCAAGGTACTAATGGATGGAGGTAGCGACCTCAACATCATGTACGCCGAAACGCTCGATGCCATGGGCATCGACCGATCGCGCATCTGACCGACTAGAGCACCTTTCCACATCATCGTGCCTAGAAAGCAAGCCATGCTACTTGGGTAGATTGATCTGCCCATCACCTTTTAGGATCCGACCAATTATAGGATGGAGACCCTTGCCTTTGAGGTGGTCAGGTTCCATGGAACCTACCACGCCATGCTAGGACGTCCATGCTACATGAAGTTCATGGCCATCCCCAACTACACCTATCTGAAGCTAAAGATGACAGGACCATGCGGGGTCATCAACATCGGCACCTCCTTCCAGCACGCCTATGAGTGTGAGGTTGAGCGCTGCGAACATGCCACGGCAATCATCGCCTCCAAGAAGCTTGCGACCATCGAGAAGGAGGTCACCGAAGAAGCACCCGACCCCAAGCGGTCGGCTGGGTCTTTTTAGCCTGTAGAGGGTGCCAAGGAAGTCCTTATAGACCCCAGCAGCTCCAAGGGCAAAGTGGTGTGCATTGGCACCACGCTTTCCTCCAAATAGGAAAGCACGCTCATTGACTTCCTCCGCGCCAATAGAGACATCTTTGCGTGAAAACCCTTGGACATGTAGGCATTTCGAGAGAAGTCGCCGAGCATGCCTTGAAGATTAGGCTAGGCTCCACGCCGGTGAAGCAGCACTTGCGTCGCTTTGACAAGGAGAAGCGCAAAGCCATCGACGAGGAGATTGCAAAGCTTTTGGCGGTCGGGTTCATCAAGGAAGTATATCACCTCAAGTGGTTAGCCAATCCCATTCTGGTAGAAAAAAAGAGTGGGAAATAGAGAATGTGTGTCGACTACATGGGTCTCAACAAAGCATGTCCAAAGGATTTATTTCCTTTGCCATGTATAGACCAAGTAGTCGACTCAACCTCAGGATGCGAAACCCTTTGCTTCCTTAATGCATACTCTGGGTACCATCAAATCACGATGAAAGAGTTCAGCCAGCTCACGACATCTTTCATCACCCCATTCGGATCGTTCTGCTATGTCACGATGCCATTCGGTCTGAAAAACATAGGGGCTATGTACCAGCATTGTATGCTCAAATGTTTCGGGGATCCTCATGGGTGAACCATTGAGGGCTACATGGATGACATCATGGTGAAGTCCAAATAAGCTGACCAGGTCATAGCCGACCTAGAGCATACCTTCGTGAAACTCTGAGTAAACAACATTAAGCTTAACCTCGAGAAATGCATTTTTAGGGTCCCAAGGGGTATGCTGCTGGGTTTTATCATCTCCGAGCGTGGCATCAAAGCCAACTCGAAGAAGATCTCAGCCATCATAAGGATGGGCCCGATTCCAAACATGAAGGGGGTACAATGAGTTATAGGGTGCCTCACCACACTCAGCCGCTTTATCTCACTGCCTCGACGAATGAGATCTCCCCCTCTATCGGCTCTTAAAGAAGGCTGACCATTTCGAATGGATGTCTAAGGCCTAGGAGGCACTTGACACGATCAAGCAGCTTCTGATGAAGGCCCTAATCCTAGGTCCCTCTAACTAATGGGGAACCACTTCTGCTCTACATCGCGGCCACCACGCAAGTGGTCTACACCGCCCTAGTGGTAGAGCGAGAAGAAGAGGGACACACCCTTAAAGTATAGCATCCCATGCACTTCATTAGTGAGGTCTTGTCCGATTCTAAGACTCGCTACCCCCAAATCTAGAAACTCCTGTATGCCATCCTTATCGCCAAGAGGAAGTTGCGTCACTACTTCGAGTCTCATCTAGTGATGGTCGCGACTGTACTTCCCTCTCGACAAGGTCATCCAAAACTAGGATGCCACAAGTAGAATTGTGAAGTGGGCACTTGAGCTGATGGGTCAAGGCATTTCATATGCCCCCCAGACGGCCATCAAGTCCCAAGTGCTACCTAATTTTCACTACAGAGTGGACCGAGGTCCAAATGCCGCCTATAGCTATCGACCAAGAGTACTAGACGATGTACTTCGATGGATTGCTGATGAAGAAAGGCACTGGTGTAGGGCTAGTCTTTGTTTCACCCCTCGAGGTATGCATGAGGTACATGGTTTGCATCCATTTCCCCTCCTCCAACAATGTGGCTGAATATGAGGCTCTCATCAATGGCCTGTGCATCGCCATCGATTTGGGTATCCAACTGCTTGACGTCCGATGTGACTCCCAGCTGGTCATTGACCAAGTCATAAAGGAATCAAGCTACCACAACACCAAGATGGTTGTGTATTGCCGAGAAGTCTGCCAGCTAGAGGACAAGTTTGACGGCCTCAAGCTCAATCACATTCCAATGCGTCTCAACGAGGCAGACTGACGTACTAGCAAAAACGGTGTCCGGCCAAGAGCCTAGAGCCAACGGGCGTCTTCGCCAGCAATCAGCACAAGCCCTTAGTCCTGCTACAAGGAGCTGGAACAAGCTGGTGATGGGCCGCCTACCCTAGGGCTCAGGGCTAACTAGCTGATGGCTCCATCCGACCCTAAAGTCATGGAGCTTGAAGAGGATCCAGCGATAGAGCCTAACCCTCTGGCCGACTAGAGGACTCCTTACCTCGACTACCTCCTCCGTCAGGCGTTACCGAACGAACAAAATGGAGGGTTGGTGGCTCACGGTCTCACCAAGTCCTTTGTCCTTATTGTGGGCAAGCTCTACAGGAGAAACCATGCCGAGATCCTACAGCACTGCAGCCCCATCGAATGAGGAAAGTAGTTGTTGAGTGATATCCATGGTGGGGTCTGTGGGCACCATGCCATGCCTAGGACCCTGGTCAGAAATGCATTCCGATAGGGCTTCTACTAGCCGATCACAGTAGCCGATGCTGAACAGATTGTGCGCACCTACAAAGGGTGTCAATACTACGCTCGGTAGACCCACCTGCCGGCCCAACCACTCCAAACGATCCTCGTCATGTTGCCATTCATGGTCTTGGGGTTCAATCTGGTCAGACCTCTCAAGAGGGCGCCCGGGGGCTATACGCACTTGCTTGTCGCTGTAGACAAGTTTACAAAGTGGATAGAGGCTCGACCACTCTCCGTGATCAAGTCCAAGCAAGATGTGCTGTTCTTGACATTGTCCATTGCTTTGGGGTCCCAAACTCCATCATCACGAACAACGACACACAGTTCACTAGAAAGAAGTTCCTCTGATTCTGCAATGAATGCCACATCCGTGTCGATTGGGCCGCTATGGTGCACCCCCTGCATGAATGAGTAGGTCAAACACGCAAACAACATGGTCCTACATGGCCTCAAGCCTAGGATCTTCTACCGATTGAACAAGTTTGGTGGACAATGGGTCATGGAGCTTCCCGCGGTGCTCTGGAGCCTTAGGACGACCTCCAACCAGGCTACCGGCTACACACCATTCTTCATGGTCTATAGTTCTGAGGCTATCCTCCCGATCGACCTCACTTATGGAGCGCCAAGGGTCAGGGCGTATGATGAACAGGGAGCCAAGGCGTCCCTCGAGGATGCCATGGACCAACTAGATGAAGTACACGATGTTGCCCTCCTCTGCTTGGCCAAGTACCAGCAAGCATTGTGCTGGTACCACAGTCGTTGAGTATGGGGATGGGCCTTCAACATCGAGGACCTAGTGCTTTGCCTCATCTAGAGCAACAAGAACCGTCACAAGCTCTCTCCACCATGGGAGGGACCGTACGTCGTTGCGGAGGTGCTTCCGACCAGGCACCTACAAGCTCAAGACCATCAACGGTGAAGTCTTCATCAACTGCCTGGAACATCGAACGGCTACATTCGTTTTACCCTTAATATACACACACTTTCTCTTATCAGTTTCGCTACCAACTCCCTGATATTTAGTGACACCTGACCCCAGCAACGGTAGGGGGTCGGGCCTCACTCGGGGGCCTAATAAGAGCATATCTATCCAGTAGACATTCTCTATGACCGATCCCTTTCTCATGTTAAGAACCAGAAGCGAGGATTGTAGAAATAGGCGCTGAGTAAAATAGGTCAGGACTACAAGAAACCTATGCCCCAGCGGCTACAATGGTTTTGCTCACCAGTGTGATCAGAGTTTTTTTCCGCCCCCGAGCTTTTCTAGCCTTAACTACGAAAAGAGTCGGTACACTTCTAAGAGTATATCCACCTAGCAAACATCCTCTATGCTCGACCCTCTCTCACTATAAGATCTAGAAGCAAGGGTTGCAGAAACAAACACTGAGTAAAATTGATCGGACTATAAGAAACCAACGCCCATCGGCTACGACATTTTTGCTCAGCCAGCAGTGATCAAAGTTTGTTCACCCGCACCCTAGGCTTTACAGCCTTAATAATGGAAAGGGTCGAAACACATTAACCTTTTTGTACAAAAAGGGGAGAAGGGCTAAAAATTTGTTTGGCCAAAATGAAATTTAAGAGCTTGTCCATTTATTACAAGTTCACCGCCTGGCTTATCTGCCTAACTAATTTCTTAGGTGGGATGATCTCATCATCTATCTCTGCAGGTAAGTCCTATGCCAGTAGGTCACCACAGTCGATCGGATGGCTCGGGCCGCTACCGAGAGATGGGTCATCTCTAAGTGACACCCGACCCTAGCAATGGTAAGGGGTTGGGCCTCACTCGGGGGCTGACAAGAGTGTCTATTTGGTAGACATTCTCTATGTCTGACCCCTTTCTCACGCTAAAACATAGAGGCAAGGTGTGCGAAAACAAACGCTAAGTAAAACTGGTAGGACCGCAAGAAACCTACGCCCTAGCGGCTATGGCATTTTTGCTCACCAGTGTGATCAGAGTTTTTGTTCTTGCATCCTGAGCTTTAGCCTCCGCCTTCCTAGGAAGGGTTTGGAGGGGCCTACTGGTAGAATCTCCATCGAGGAGAAGCCAGCAGGTCGCCTAAGTCAATCAGATAGCTCAGGACGCTATCGAGAGACGGGTCATCTCTAAGTGACACCCGACCCTAGAAATAGCATTGGGTCGGGCCTCACTCGGGGGCTGGCAAGAGTGTATATTCGGTAGACATTCTCCATGCTCGACCCCTTTCTCATGCTAAAACCTAAAGGCAAGGTGTGTGAAAACAAATGCTGAGTAAAACTGGTTGGACTGTAAGAAACCTATGCCTTAGCGGCTACAACATTTTTGCTCACCAGCAGTGATCATAGTTTGTTGCCCATACCCTGAGCTTTAGCCTCTGCCTTCCTAGGAAGGGTTTGCAGGGGCCCACCCACGGAATCTCCATCGAGGAGAGGCCAGTAGGTCGCCCAAGTTGATCGGATAGCTCGGGCCACTATTGTGAGATGGGTAGGGAGCAGTAGGATGCCCCATGTGGGTTAGGCAGACTTCATCATGAACGATGGACCCAGATTTCACTCGAACATATCCGGTAAGAGCTCCCCGAACCCGTCACTCGAGCCATCGAGATAACTTTACCAACCCCCACTTTACTTTTCTAGTGCATGATCATCCATTCATCCATTCTCATGCATGCATTCATTCATGCATTCATACATTCATCCATAATTCATCCCATACATCCAAGCATTGCATATGCAATTATTGTATCACAATGCTTCACGTTGCATCACAAAGTGGTAGTCAGTCTTATTCGATATGAGTGGTGATCGACCGAGGTTTGAAGGCTAGCCCACAAAGGGCTCGAGGCCACCTTGTGTCAAATAGAGCCAGGGAAGAAAACAAAGATGAGCCCTAGTGGCCTTTGCCCAACCCACTTAGAAGTGGAAAGGGTCATCTCGACCTTCTCGTTCGATCCGAACCTTGAGCCAATCCCATAGAATCTCTATCAAGGGGAGGCTAGCGGACCACCTAAGTCGGTCTCTGGAATGACTCAGGCATCTACCAAGAGGTGGGTTAAGGAGCAGTGGAAAGCCACATGATGGCTATGCCGACCCCGCCACGAACGAAGGACCCGGATTCCACTCAGGACATGGCCGTTAGCGAGCTCACCGAGCGTGACACTCGAGCCATTGAGGCAAGTGTCATTAGCTCAACTCCTTAGGTTGCGGAAACCATGGATAGGGTGACGCATAAAACATGACCGACCCCTACCGAGCCCAATAGGGCTCAGGGGGTCGAGCCGCTCGACCCCAACTCAGAAATCCGACCAACTAAGGTTCGAAGGCCGACCTGCAAAGGGCTCGAGGCTGCCTTGCGTCAAACAGAGCCAGGGGAGAAAACACAAATGAGCCCCAGCAGCCTTTGCTTGGCCCACTCAGAAGTAGACATGGTCATCTTGACCTACTCGTTTTATACTAACCTCGAGCCAAGCCCATAGAATCTCTATCGAGGGGAGGCCAGCGGGCCACCTGAGTCGGTCTCTAGAATGACTCGGGCATCTGCCGGGAGATGGGTTAAGGAGCAGTGGAATGCCACATGAGGGCTATACCAACCCCATCATGAATGATGGACCCAGATTCCACTCAGACATGCCCGTTAGCGAGCTCACCGAGCGCATCACTCAAGCCATCAAGGCAAGTGACGTTAGCTCAACCCCTCCGATTGCAAAAACCGTGGACAGGGTGATGATCACAAAGACGAGCCGACCCTTGACCGGACCCCCGCTACGTGTGGGGGCTCAAGGAAAGTTGGACTCACAAGGAAACCAAATGCGCAGTCATAGAATGATGGCTTAGATCCTAGGGAGGGTGTACATGTGAAAACTAAGAATAACGTTTCTAAGACAAGAGACGCTTTCTCCTACTAGTTTCGCTATCCTCTCCTCAATCTTTAGTGACACCCGACCCCAGCAACGGTAGGGGGTCAGGCCTCACTTGGGGGCTGATAGGGGTATATATATACCCTTTCTAAAATAGTCACCATGCCCGACCCTTTCTCACGTTAAAAAACATAGTGGCAAGGTTTGCGGAAATGAACGATTGAGTAAGGCTGGTCGGACTACAAGAAACCTATGCCCTAGCGGCTATGGTACTCTTGCTTACTAGCATGATTAGAGTTTGTTCACCCGTACCCCGAGCTCTATGGTCTTAACAAATGGAAGGGTTGAAACGCATTGACCCCTTTTTATACATAAAAAGGGAGAAAAAACAAATTTGTTCACACCAAAATAAAAGAATAGACTTGTTCGAACAAAACACAAGGGTCGGACTTTGTCTGATTATTACAAAAATGATCGTTCGACCTATTTAACTAACTAGCCCCTCTGGAGGAGAACTATGCCTTCTCTCCTATCCGTTAGGTCCTACGAAAGGGGAGCCACCACCGTTTCCATCTCCTCCAGCTCATGGACTTCATAACCGGGCGAGTAGCCATGGCTCATTGCCTCTAGATTGATGTTGTCCCCATAATGAGAATGAGCCATCATGAAGGACTGATTGACCTTGGCACGGAGGGCACTCCTCTCGAGCTGGTGCACCCGAGCCATTATCTTGATGGCACGAGCCACGAGCGAGCTGGTCCCCTCTGACCGCACCACCTCAAGGTCATGGTAGACCACTCTGAGGGCGACGCTTAGGATACCAAGCTTGTCACCCTCTGCCTAAAGATTTCTCCTCACCTCGGCGAGGTCCATAGCCAACCCAACAGAAACACTCTTGGCCTCTAGCTTCCGGGTCATTGTGCTTTCGAGCTTGGCCTAGAGGGAGCTAACCTTCTGCTGTGCATCATCATGTTCTTGGTAGGCCTAGTCACACTCCTCGCGAGCCACGCCTTGTTCCAAGTGGAGCCTCTCTGTGGTTTGGAGTAGCTCATCCCGCTCCTTGCATAGCCAAGCGACCTCCATGGCATCCAGGCTTGCCCTCTTCTCTAGGGTCGCGAGCTTCTCCTCGTCCCCCAGCTTTAGATGCCTTTCCTACTCAACCTCGCCTAGAAGGTCAAGGATCCGCTGGTGGGTCTCGGTGTCCTTCTAGAGCAACTCATCCCGCTCCTTCCTGACCCTGGCAACTTCTTCATCATCCTTCCATAACCTCACTGATAGGACCTCGAATGCCTTCTCGGCCTCATCAGCATCCCGATGAGCCTTGGCCACCCATGACAGAAGATTGGCTGCCTCCTCGGCGAGGGGAGTTAGCTCGGCCATCCTATGCTAGGGAGCAACAAGTTGAGCTGTCACCTTCCCATGTAGTCATGCCTCCTCGATGAGGTGGTCCTAGGTTTCCTTCTGTTGACGAAGGATTTAACTAAGATTTCCCCCAGCTACGAGCTATAAGGGACTACAGAAAGACTGATGGTCAGGATACAAAAAGTTTATAAAGGAAGATAACAGTAAGAAGCAGGACCAAGCAATACCCAGCAGGAGGGAATAATGACATCGCGCAATGCACCTGCAGTGTGGTCTAGGGCCTCAAGCACGGACGCGATCCCTACGTCGAGGCTCTCCCACTCCATGCTCTCTACTGACTGGCATCCAGGGTAAAAAGCATCGGTGTCGGATCCTATGGATCCTACCCACTAGAGTAGGGGCTCTGCCCCATGTAGATGAGCCACTGCCCACCGATGTCAGGGCCAGGGACTGACTCCTCCCTGGCTCCAAGTGCCGCCTGACCCCTCTTGCCATGATGTCCCCACTGGGATGCCCCCTCCGGTGATGAAAAGGGTCAGCAGTGCGGATGCCAACCTTGTTGGAGATATGCCCCAGAGGCAATCATAGAGATGATGATATTCCATTGTATCCATGATTCATATTGTGTTCCTTGAATATCCATTAAAGGCTACTTGATTTGATTTGCAATTATGTGAATTGTATGTGAAACTCTTTACTTGTATGGTTATTCTAAAGTTGTCCCTTGTTGGAGTTCATGTGAGGACACACATGAATATTAGACTAGTACATGTATTAGTTGATGACTATGTTTCACAAGTCATGGACATGGAGATGTCAAACTAATAATGTGGGCACATGTAGACACATGTGCTAGGACCGACCCAACACGAGATGTAGTTACATAGTTCTCATGTACGCTTTGTCCTTAGACCTGAGATTGTTGCATGCACTCAAGATGTGAATCGACTTACTTAGGGGCTATCAAACGCTACTCTATAACTAGGTAGTTATAAAGGTAGCTTTTGGATTTGTCAGGAAGCATGCTGTGAGGTATGATCAGTCAAGATGGAATTTGCCCCTCTCTACTTGATAGAGATATCTCTAGGCCCCTCGAGTGATCGAATCCAAAAATGCATGGCCATGCTATGTGAGGTTAAGAGTTAACCTAGAAAGGGATTTCAAATCACAGGATCGAGAAAGAGAGGTCGGCTTGGAGCTAGACCAAATATCGTGAGGCAAAGGGAATAGCATGTACATGATGTTGTGATGGTTCGTCTGATATGACCTTCATGTGCGTATAGGAGTTGGCATGTCTTGCTAGAGGCCGCTACCAACTATTGGCCGAGTAGAAGGACTTGCGTCATGTCTATATGTATGTGAACCTATAGGGTCACACACTTAAGGAGCTAGAAGCCCAATGAGGATCTGATCCAAATTGGACCAAATTTAGGAGTACTAATGGGCCTCAGACCTAGAGGCCTATCAGGGACCTCTATATATTGAGGGGTGGGGGCGGCTTAGGGTTTTACCTCTTTTGGCTGAGCAGCTGCTGCATCTCCCACGCCCTCACCGAGTTGCACTTGTGGATCTAGTAGTCTAGCTTTGCGATGTTTCCTCCTCACACGTGTGGATACCTTGGAGGTGTTGCATCTGTAGCACTTGGATGAGCCGCTACACGTGGACGAGCCACTACATGAGGAGGACGCCGCTGCATGTTTGATGTGGAGGTGATCGACTACACTACATCGATGTGGCGATCGACTACACTGCCCCGACGTGCTTCATCAACTTCCGCATCTGTGCGTCTAGTGGTAATCCTGTGATCTATAACAGCAGTGTTCCTATTTTTATGCAGTAGAAAATTTGTTTTGTGCTAGCGTAGCCTACCTCGTATTCCTTCAAACCTCCCTCCTAGCACCATGACTCCATGGGACCCCTTGGCCACGTCCCCCTTCATTCGGCCTGCGCTAGGCACCGTCGCTTGGGGCACCGATGGCACGGCTCGCACCGGTGCCTCAAGCGCTGCTGTGGTTGCGCCCGGCTGTGATCCATCTATCATGGCCACCGCCACCCCCACCTCCGTTGGTGGGGTCACGACCGGCTACGCCGCGCCCGACACAGTCAATGCCACGAGTGCGATCGGTAGCCCTGTCTGTCCCGCCGTTGGCAACGGTATCACGATCGTCACCGACTGCTCCGTGACCTCCGAAGGCACCCCTTGAATGCCCACGTCTACCCGTCTAGCCAAGGGCATAGGCACCACCATGGGCAGCGCCAGACCAGCCAACGGCACGGTCACACTGGCGCCGCTCCCACCTGAAATGGGCGTGACACCAGCCAACGGCTGCCGCCTCGATTAGAGAGTGATGCTCTTCTTCGGCCCTAGTGCCAAAGGATTCTGCAGCCTGCTGACGCTGCAAGGGATAAAAAACATAAGTCGCGATGAAATCTGACAAAAACAGGAAAAACTAGAGGAAGTGATAACTCACCTCAGCGCCGTCGGGCGGTAGATGAGTTTGGGGGGAAAACCCCCGACCTTTGCTCCACCTCGTCGGAACGAGGCCATTTTGAGCTCGCCCCCTGCTCTTGGGCAGAGGGGATCACCCCTAGAAGCTCCTAGGGTACACTAGCAGAACGCCCCACTCCCCTTGGTTGGCTCCGCCCGCCTCAGTTGGCTCCTGGGGTAGGCCGATGGTACGTCCCGCCCCCATTGGCTCCCTGACATGCCCTCCTCTCTATGGAACAGGAAGGGTCCTGATGCCTGCAAGGACGAACCGACGCCTGTCAACACATCCTCGTTCTCTAGGTTGTCCCACTCGATATCGTGGGCTACCAATTTTTCTTCCTCCATCACCTCATCATCGTCACCATCGTCATCATCATCATCATCATCATCAGTGTCCTCCCCTCATTCTTGCGCCTACAGCTTTTACTGCTTCTTCCTCTTCCTATCCTCCTTCACCTTCCTTAGCCGTTCACCCTTGATGTGATTCGTCGTCCTCATGGCTAAATCCCTCAGAAACAGTGCCAGGTGATCTATGAGGATGAGGTCCCTCGACTGGTCCCGCCCCTCTCAAAATTAGCATCATGGGGTTGGAAAATCAATTGAAGAGAAGGCAACAGAAAGGGAAACTTACAAAGATGACGTAGCCTAGCCCCGACCGCATCGAAGGATGCCCCAGCACCAGGTAGACAAAGTCAAGGGTGGCACTCACGTTGTCCTGCAAAAGCTCCATCACCTCCTTGATGCGTTGTGCGATCTCAGAGTTGGGGAGTGTTCCCTCGGCGAGCGTCGTTCCATCGAATGATGCCTCAGGCGCCATCGCATATAGCGGGAGCACGCGCGTCATCAACGACGCCACCCTCCTTGCATGGTAAGCTCTGATGACGCCCGACCCCTTTAGGCCATTCTCCTTTAAGATGTGGATGGTGACAATATGGTCTCGGATCTTCTTCTTATACTTCTCTAGGACGCCCCACTTCCTCCACTGCTCTAGGGCCTCTTCGATCAGGTGCCCGGTAAACTCCGGTAGAGGGGTGGTGGCATCATTCTTGAGGTAGAACCACTGCGAGTGACACCCCTTGTTGGACGTCAAGAGCCACATGGACGGGTACTCGACGACCCAATTGTTCTGAAGTTGGATGCTGACACACCCCATCGGCATGTGCAGCTCCTGCCTATCACTTTTCTCCCTCTTCTTCTGGAGGTTGACGGCGAAGAAATGCCTCCACAAGTCAAAGTGGGGCTGATCCCTAGGAATCCCTCGCATAGCACGACGAACGCTGCCATGTGCTAGATCCCATTGGGATTGAGAAGCTGTAGCTTAATCTTGTAGTAGTGTAGTAGCCCCCAAAGGAATTTATGGGCGGGGGTCATGAGCCCACGCTCGTGGAAGTGGGTGAACAACACCACATAGCCATCGGGCGATGACGACAAATCCTCGTCGCTGGGCAGCAACCACTCCTCAGCTGAGGTCCGCGCACGGAGAAGATCGCGATGGACGAGGCCCTCCATGTGTTGGAAGGTGATGTCAGAATGGCACCACATATCCATTGGTGGTGGGGGCAGATGGATGCGGGCTCAACGACGGCGAAGATGCGGAGGCAAGAAACCTAAGCGTTGGTGGCGGTGCTGTGGCTGTGGAGGTAGGGATGCAGGCATGTGTATGAAACATGGAGGGCTAACCCTTTGGTTTTATAGGGGTGATGGGTGCGAGAAAATCAACCGTCCACCTAGATCTCCGTGCCTACCACGACCAGTCACCATGACTCAACATGGGGCATGCGCACGCAACCTATGGTCGTCCCCTCAAAAAATGCGCCAGATGTTTTGCCTCCCTGAACGGGTCATGACCCATCACAGGTAAAAGGGATACAGAGTTGAAAACGCTCCTATGACCCGTCTAGGCCTAAGAGTTCCAAGGATGGCCCACCAATAGTTTGACAACTACTCTAGGCACGTTTAGAGTGAGGGGTGGAAAGGGATGGGCCCCCTAGCTGCCAGAACTCAGGCACACAAGTGCCGTGGGCATCCTAGCCATGTTCAAGTCTCGGCCAAATACGATCCATGGTTTTTTTCCTCGAAGAAAGGTAGAGAGGCCTCGGGACCGATCGAACGGACCCAAGAACTATATGGATTGACCACTAAGAATCTAGAGTCGGTCACCAAGCTGACCCAAGCCGGATCCCCATGAACAGGATGTTGGGGCCCCACTCGGACTAGCCCATTAACCGCTCACTGAGCACCATGATTCGTCCATAAAGGAAAATCATGACACGGCTCGACCCCTCTGTTTTTATCAAAAAATGCTTGAGGAAAGACAATTGCAAAGACGACCGATCATCGATCGGACCCCTCCTATAGGCAGGGGCTTAAGGAAAGTTAGACTCGCACAAAGACTGAACGCGCGGTCGTAGAACGACAGACCCCCGTAGGGGTCGAAATCAGGAAAGACCTTTTCCGACCCACCAAATCTCATGGTATACCCCTAAGGGGTCTGATCTCAACAAAAGGGAATCACCATCCCTAGGTCATGTTGTGGGTGACAAAAGAAGGCCAAGGCCCTCAGGGTCCGCCCATTCGAAAAAGCCTTCGAAGGAGTATTCTACTCATCCATAGGCTCGGGGGCTACTATCGGGGGCCAATACTAGGGTACCCAAAGAGGAGGAGCTAATGGTCATCAACATTGATTCATTCGAGCAGTCAAGAGTATGACTATAGCTCCAACTGACCCTAGGCGCACGGGCTTCACCTCGCCCGACCTCTGAGGAATGGCTCTGCCTCGCTCGACCT
Source organism: Miscanthus floridulus (assembly GCF_019320115.1). NCBI lineage: Eukaryota > Viridiplantae > Streptophyta > Magnoliopsida > Poales > Poaceae > Miscanthus > Miscanthus floridulus. Next base: position 38,907,417 of record NC_089597.1, read on the forward strand.
CTGAGGGAGGGCTCTGCCTCACCTGACCCCGAGGCCACGATCTCTACCTCACCTAATCCCGAGGCCATGATCTCTACCTCGCCCTGACCTCTGGGGTGGGCTTCGCCTTGCTCGACCCCATGGGTGCAGGCTCTGTCTCGTCTGACCCCTTGGGTTCACACTCTGTCTCGCCCGATGGAGACCCATACCGCCACCAATGACTCTAGGTCCAGGCGTATGGGCCTGGGTCAAGACTATGACATCAGGGAAGAGACTAGCATGCCTTGTTGTAACCCGTGGCCATGACGGGCCATACCAGAGGGTTCACGTCAAGAATAGCATCGGGCGTGCCAGTGCTGTTTCGCCTAACCCTCGTACAAATGGTGACAGACGTGTCAGTTCACCACGATGTCCACCTAGACGGGATGGAACACCATGACCGGTAGACGACACCTACACGTGGCGCTAGTGATGGATAGGGCTGCGATGTGGAGCTATCCCTGTAGACATCTACAGGGTCAGCCAGACCCGCATGAAGGAGAAGAAGGACCCGATGATCCTAGAAGCTTTCCTCTCTCTCTCTCTCTCTTGTTCTTCTCCTTTTCCTCCATTATAATGTATGATTTCCCTTGGCCTATAAAAGAGAAAGCAGGGTGTCCCCTAAAGAAGGGCCGATCGAATCTTCCTAAACCGATCAGAACATGAGATAAACACACAATAACACGACACGAACACACGGTCAAGCAGCGATCGAGCTCTCAGCACCCGTTCACTCTTTCCACCAGAGACTTGAGATCCTTTCCCTCTCTCGCATGTTTGTAACCCCTACTACAAACTTTCAATGCTAGTAATATGAGTAGCAGCGATGAACTGGATGTAGGGACTTTCAGCCCAAACCAGTATAAACCTCGTGTCCCCTAAGCACACCATCCGAGCCAGACGCGTAATATTAGAAATTTACTCGTCGGTGGTAACTTGAAACACCAACACTACTGGAGGATTTCAAAAAAAGGATGGGATGCTCTTCTAACCCTATAATGCTTTTTAACCTAGAAGAACTGGTGCAACCAAGAAATGACTTGAAGTCTTTCTCTCTGTCCTTTTCCACCCTTGACATTGACGAGGTAATCAAACACATGCCTCTTGACAAAGCCCTAGGCCCCGATGATTTCAATGGACTCTTTATGAAAAAATGCTAGAACATTATAAAAGAAGACATGTACACTTTGTGCTTTGATTTCTTCAATGGCAATCTGAGTCTAGAAGCCATCGACAATTCATTCATCACACTGATTCCTAAAGTGCACAATCCTACAAGTGCTAATGATTTCAGGCCCATTTCTCTTCTAAGTGGGGTCATCAAAATCATCACAAAGCTCTTGGCTAATAGGCTGCAAAAAAATAATACCGCTGATTCATACCAATCAATATGGTTTTATAAAAAGCAGAACAATACAAGATTGTTTGGCCTAGGCTTATGAATACATATATTAGTGTCAACGCTCCAAAAAAGAGCCTATTATCCTAAAATTGGACTTTACAAAAGCTTTTGATACAATTGAACATAGCACAATCTTGTTGATAATGAGGAGCTTGGGGTTCCCCTGAAATTTGGATTAACCAGATTGAGAGGATTCTGATCTCTGGTTCTTCCTCGATTCTTCTGAATGGTGTGCCAGGTAATCATTTCCACTGTCACCGAGGGGTCAGGCAAGGGTGACCCCTTGTCACCACTTCTTTTTGTGCTTGCTGCATACCTTCTATAGTGCATTATCAACAAAGCCTACCAGCAAGGTCTGTTTGAGCTGCCTATTCCTTCTTTTGAGCTGGATCAGTTCCCCATTGTTCAATACGCTGACGACACTATTCTAGTCATGAAAGCTTCTCAAAGAGAGTTATTCATCCTGAAAGGCCTTCTAGAACCCTTCTCGCAATAGACAGGGCTAAGAGTCAACTACAGGAAGTCTTGCCTTGTTCCCTTAAATCTCTCTCCTGAAAAAAGCTCAACTCCTTGCTGGTGTCTTTGGCTGCAATTTGGAATCTCTTCCTTTTACCTACCTTGGACTGCCATTGGGCACAACAAAACCTCAGATTGAACATTACGGTCCCATTATGACTAAAGTTGAAAGAAGGCTCACTGGCAACTTCTACCTTCCTGACCCATGCAGGAAGGCTTCAGCTAGTCAATTTTGTCCTCTCTTCGCTGCCCACCTATGCCATGTGTACCTTGGAGGTGCCGGTGGCAGTCATTGAGTATATTGATAGAGCAAGACATCACTGCCTTTGGAGAGGTTTAGACTCCAATGCAAAGATGAAACCACTAGTGGCCTAGAGTAAATGTTCAAAGCCAAAAAGAAAAGGAGGATTGGAAATTATCAATCTTAGGAGTCAAAACACGACCATTCTTTTGAAGCATCTGGACAAATTTTATAATAGGAAGGATATCCTATGGGTGAAGCTGATCTGGAATGCACATTATTCCCAGGGTCAGGTGCCACATGCTTCGATAGATAAGGGCTCCTTTTGGTGGAAGGATGTCCTAAAATTATGTGATATGTCCAGAGGAATTGCGAAGTGCACTTTTGGAGATGGTTCCACGGTGCTTTTCTGGTCTGACCTTTGGAATGACAACATCCTAGAATCCAAATTCCCAAGGCTCTATTCCTTTGCCAAGAATAAGAACATCTCAGTGGCCAGGTTTTTGTCTAATGACACTCTGGAGGCCCAATTTCACTTGCCCTTATCAAAGCGGGCCTTCCAAGAATTCCAAAGTCTCCAAGAATTAATTCAAGATCTACAGGTCAATCAGAATTCAAAGGATTCCTCGGAATACATTTGGGGAAGCAAGAACTACTCCTCATCAAAGTGATACAACTTTCCTCACAAGAATATACAACCCCATCCCCTTTTCTCTGGATTTGGAACTCCAGCTGCTGCAACAAACTTAGAGTTTTTTTGTGGCTCCTCTTGATGGACAGACTAAACACAAGGAACAGTCTGAGAAGGAAAAAGCACAAGCTTTAGGAAAACAACTACAATTGTGTTCTATGCAGCAACAATGTTGAAGAAACTATTTTTCATTTGTTCTTCAGCTGCTGGCAATACCTTGGTATAAATTGGGACTTCACAATGGATTTCTTCTGGATGATGCAGCAAGCCAAGGTCCAACATAACAATCCCTTTTTTATGGAGACCTTCATCATTGCCACCTGGCAGATTTGGAAAGAGAAACAACTTTATATTTGACAGAGGACGGCCGTACTTTGATTCTTGGAAAAGCTCTTTCTGTGAAGAAGTTAGACTGCAGACCCATAGATTCAGTTCTACTAAGAGCACTGTCTTCCTTTCTTGTACATATGCTCTAGTTTAGCTCTGCTGCCCACCTCGGGCTTGCTTCCCTATTTGTTTCTTCTTGTTTAGAGTTGTTGTTGCTCTTTTCGTTTTATAAAAAGTTTACAGTGGGGGCCTCCTCTGCTGTATTTTCCGCTAAAAAAAGAGAGTCACTTGTCTGCATGACATCCATGTAAGGCATTCCTCTTCTCTTCTTAGCAATCTGAAGAAGTGAAGAAGTTAGTGTTACTATTTGCAAATTTAACAGAAAAATAGTCCAATTGTTAGAAAAGAAAAGGGAGTTAAGAACTAAACAAAATATGCACAGAATTATACACTCAGATGACTTATGACTATGCGACTTACATAGGGAACAAAATATGGCACCAAAAGGATGATCAAAACTTGCTCAAGCTAAAACGAGCAAGGTCTATCCTTCTAGGTCCAGTGAATTGCATATTCATTCATTGAAGTTTAGTGCTTCAACAAACTAGCAAGTAAAGGACAATAGTTTCAAAATGATGGTTTTCCAATTTGCATCAAATAATCTTCATTTATTGCATAATAACATGCAGGCAATTTCATGAAACTACACTTCACAGACCATCTTACAAGTTGCTACATTAGATACTCCATCTGTTCCAAATAACTTCATTGAAGCTAAGGTATTTTTTTCTCCCTGTAAGAATAAACAAAGAACAAATGCAGAGCTGTTCTTCCTATTAGATGCTCCATCTGCTCCAAATTATAATTCACTTTTTGCTTTGTCCATAGTCAAACTTCTCTAACTTTGACCAATTTTAGAAAAATGTATTAACACTTATAAGTTCAAATAAATGCATTATCAACACATACATGGAGAATTCAATGAAAATAATTTGATATTGTGCATGTCAATGCATTTTTTCTATAAACTTGGCCAAAGTGAACTACAATTTGAGCGGAGGGACTACTTGCTTTACCTAAATCAACCAAGTAGAATAGCTACAAGCTGCATTACATAAAAGCAAAAAAAAAAACCAATGTCATCCAATATCCATGAGCAATCCACCAAACTAAACTCCTACAGTGAAAATCGTTACGCACACAGAAAATTCACAATTTTATTATCCCACATTTGCGAGGTTCATCTAAGTTCAAGAGCAGAAAAATCAGGCTCCCGGTCTCCTGCCCACCACGCAATATAACCGGATAACTGCTCCCGCAGCACCCGATCTCCGATGAATGAGTACAATCAGGCGAACCAGAACCCGCACAACTAAATAGAACAAACATAGATGGAATGTGATCGGGTCAGAACAGAACCTGAGAATTCAGTAAAAGTGACGTCGCTTGCGCCCGCGGCATGGCAGGGCGGAACCGAACGGCGCCGGGAAGGGAATGGGATGGGGGGGGGGGGGGGGGCGGTGGTCTCGAGGAATTGGGAATGCTGAGAACCTGCGAGGTTGAGCGGGCCTGGTTTTGCTTGGCTGGTCTCGTCTGGTCACGTGGGCTGTCAGGCCGAAATTATGCATAGAGTGGGCTTAGCCAGCCCACCAACCTAAGGCCCCGTTTAGATCCCACCTAAAATCCAACAATTTTCAAGATTCCCCGTCACATCAAATCTTACGGCATATGCATGGAGCATTAAATGTAGATAAAAAGAATAACTAATTGCACAGTTTGCCCGTAATTGGCGAGACGAATCTTTTAAGCCTAAATAGTCCATAATTGCACAATTTTTACTAAATACAAACGAAAGTGCTATAGTAGCCAGAAGCCAAAAATTTTCGCATCTAAACGGGGCCTAAGTATTTCTTGAGGTCGATTTGTCACTGCCTCGTGGGCTCGTGGCCTCGGCCTGCCCAACTCTTTCCATCACGCACCGGCGTCGCCAAAGCCGTCGTCTCCGGGGAGCATCTACCTCCACCCCAACTGTCACGGTCTCAGTGACGCTCTCTCCTGCTGCCACCGTCGAGCGCGAGGAGCGACCTCGCGACTAAAAAATCGCTCGGAACCTTTCCTTTTCGTGGATTCCTACCACTCCCCGACGAGGCAAGCAGCAAGCGTTAATTCCATTCCTTAATTGCCAATGGCGACCGCCTGCGCCAGTACGGCCTTGCGGCGGGCGCCTTGGGATAAACTCCGCGGCAAGGAAGGCACCCGAACCCTCGGGGGCCTTAATAGCTTCTTCCTCCCGTGGCTGAGGCTCTGGTCCCGTGCGGTGGTAGGGCACCGGCATGGGTGGTCATGTTGTCTCTGCCTTCGTGCTGTCTTCTGGGGTGCTTTTCTTGTCCTGCATCTTCCCAGGTGAGATGCTTGATCGTGCACTTTAGAGTTCTGATGAGTTTTATGTCTTTTGGGAAGAAAGATTCTATGCTGATCTAATTTCAGGGAAATAGTACAATCCAATCAGTAGGATGTTAGTGCAAAATGCAAATAATCCATTATGCTATACATATGAATGTGTTGCAATTCTGCATGGACAAGGACAAAAAGATATTGATAATTGAAGAACTGCACTGTATTTGCATACAGTTGTTTTAATATACTTTTAGCGATTCTACTTATGCATATTTTTAAAAGAAATTTGAACTGAATTATGCAATTTGCTGGAGAGACTGTTGATATTGGTTAGCTAACTGAGTTAAATGTACCATTGTACTATTGAAGAAAATAGTTAGTAAAATTTACTGAAAATTTTACAGTTCAGAGATTTCTTGTTAAAAATGGTAACCAAGCTGCCAGTCTTAGGTTCAAAAGTTTTGCATAACACCGTAAGTGGCTGTTTTTTTCTGCAGTGAATGGACTGTCTAAGGTCAGGGGTGTTAACTTGGGAGGATGGTTGGTCATTGAAGGGTGGATTAAGCCATCACTTTTTGACGGGATTCCAAATGGGGATATGCTCGTTGGTGGATTGATCTTAGTTATTCACTGTGTGTTCTTGGTAAACTGATGCTTGCATGGGTTTGATCTTCTATAGGGTTATATTTGCAGGATGGGACACAGGTGCAGATCCGCTCAGTGGTATTGAATAAGTATGTTAGTGCGGCTAATGGTGGTGGCTCAAATGTGACAGTGGACCGTGATGTGGCCTCAACGTGGGAAACATTCAGGGTGAGAGTACATGGAATGTATTAGTTTCATTTCAAAGAAGTATTAGTCTGCTGGCTTGTGTTTTACAGAGGGATAATCCTCTGCGTTATTCCAGCTATGGTAGTATCTCAAATTATTAGTCTGATTTCAAAGAGGTATGAAGCGTATTGGTATTACTGTTTTGTTTAGACTTTACAATAGGGTAAAGCTTCAAGAACTACTTAAGTACAAGCTAAATTCTAGTTATCCCTCTCTTTCTATGAACTTAAGTATGTTGTAATAGACTAGCGCTTAATTTCACTCCACGTTCTGCCACTGGGTACAATTTTTCTGCTATATGCTAATATTCCTTTTCTGACTTGGTTTGACCAGTTATCATGAACTGTTGTTCTTTAGTTCTTGTTATGGTTAAACCAATGGCCACTGCAGTTTCACATTAGGATCTATCACATTACAAGAAATTAATGATGATTTGAACCACTGTAAAGTTTAATTGAACACTGAATTGCATAGGTGAAGGACTGCTGATATATTTTGTGCCGTGTGGTCAAAATGTTTGTACAGTCAACAGTCATGCGCTTCCGAAGCAATTTTAGCGCCAATTCACATGTAGGATTGCCGTGAACAGATATGAGATATCTATAGCTTAACAGTTTTTTCTCCCTATATAGTTAGAATATATGTTCATTACCATTTTATTATTTTTTGCAATATGGTTAGCATTGAAGCAACTGCAAGTCATTGAATTGGTATAATTTTATTATTTACCTGCACCTTTTGGTTTTCTAATTGTCATTCCGCTTAGTGGTTGAGCTTAAATATGGCCTTACTGGTTTTCCTTTTTAAACAGCTTTGGAGGGTGTCAGATAATGAATTTCAGCTTCGATGCCTTGGAGGTCAATTTTTGACATCGAACAGTGAAGATGGTTTGATCTTGGCAACTGCAAAGCATCCATTGTCCACTGAGACTTTCTTCATTGAAAGGAATGCTGGAAGGGTTCATATCAGACTTTTGAATGGAGGCTATGTGCAAGTATTGTTCGGTCCATGGTTTCATTTTGATAATTTCAAAGTGTTATATGTGATTGTCCCTTAGTCGCCTTCATGCAAGTTGTGCCATTAACAAGACATTGTAATCTCCTTTTAACTTAGGCGACAAACGATCATCTGCTTATTTCCACTTATCAATTCCAACCAGGATGGACCTATGCCCCAGCGGCTACAATGGTTTTGCTCACCAGTGTGATCAATAGTTTTTTCCGCCCCCGAGCTTTTCTAGCCTTAACTACGAAAAGAGTCGGTACACTTCTAAGAGTATATCCACCTAGCAAACATCCTCTATGCTCGACCCTCTCTCACATTAAGATCTAGAAGCAAGGGTTGCAGAAACAAACACTGAGTAAAAATTGATCGGACTTAAGAACCAACGCCCATCGGCTACGACATTTTGCTCAGCAGGCATGATCAAAGTTTGTTCACCCGCACCCCAGGCTTTACAGCCTAATAATGGAAAGGGTTGAAACACATTAACCTTTTTGTACAAAAGGGGAGAAGGGCTAAAAATTTGTTTGGCCAAAATGAAATTTAAGAGCTTGTCCATTTATTACAAGTTCACCGCCTGGCTTATCTGCCTAACTAATTTCTTAGGCTGGGATGATCTCATCATCTATCTCTGCAGGTAAGTCCTATGCCAGTAGGTCACCACAGTCGATCGGATGGCTGGGGCCGCTACCGAGAGATGGGTCATCTCTAGTGACACCCGGCCCTAGCAATGGTAAGGGGTTGGGCCTCACTCGGGGGCTGACAAGAGTGTCTATTTGGTAGACATTCTCTATGTCGGACCCCTTTCTCACGCTAAAACATAGAGGCAAGGTGTGCGAAAACAAACGCTAAGTAAAACTGGTAGGACCGCAAGAAACCTACGCCCTAGCGGCTATGGCATTTTTTGCTCACCAACGTGATAGAGTTTTTGTTCTTGCATCCTGAGCTTTAGCCTCCGCCTTCCTAGGAAGGGTTTGGAGGGGCCTACCAGTAGAATCCTCCATCGAGGAGAAGCCAGCAGGTCGCCTAAGTCAATCAGACGGCTCAGGACAGCTATCGAGAGACGGGTCATCTCTAAGTGACACCCGACCCTAGAAATAGCATTGGGTCGGGCCTCACTCGGGGGCTGGCAAGAGTGTATATTCGGTAGACATTCTCCATGCTCGACCCCCTTTCCTCATGCTAAAACCTAAAGGCAAGGTGTGTGAAAACAAATGCTGAGTAAAACTGGTTGGACTGTAAGAAACCTATGCCTTAGCGGCTACAACATTTTGCTCACCAGCATGATCATAGTTTGTTGCCCATACCCTGAGCTTTAGCCTCTGCCTTCCTAGGAAGGGTTTGCAGGGGCCCACCCATGGAATCTCCATCGAGGAGAGGCCAGTAGGTCGCCCAAGTTGATCGGACAGCTCGGGCCACTGTTGTGAGATGGGTAGGGAGCAGTAGGATGCCCCATGTGGGTTAGGCAGACTTCATCATGAACGATGGACCCAGATTTCACACTCGAACATATCCGGTAAGAGCTCCCCGAACCGTCACTCGAGCCATCGAGGATAACTTTACCAACCCCCCACTTTACTTTTCTAGTGCATGATCATCCATTCATCCATTCTCATGCATGCATTCATTCATGCATTCATACATTCATCCATAATTCATCCCATACATCCAAGCATTGCATATGCAATTATTGCATCACAATGCTTCACGTTGCATCACAAAGCGGTAGTCAGTCTTATTCGATATGAGTGGTGATCGACCGAGGTTTGAAGGCTAGCCCACGAAGGGCTCGAGGCCGCCTTGTGTCAAATAGAGCCAGGGAAGAAAACAAAGATGAGCCCCAGCGGCCTTTGCCCAACATACTCAGAAGTGGAAAGGGTCATCTCGACCTTCTCGTTCGATCCGAACCTTGAGCCAATCCCATAGAATCTCTATCAAGGGGAGGCTAGCGGACCACCTAAGTAGGTCTCTGGAATGACTCGGGCATCTACCGAGAGGCGGGTTAAGGAGCAGTGGAAAGCCACATGATGGCTATGCCGACCCCACCACGAACGAAGGACCCGGATTCCACTCAGGACATGGCCGTTAGCGAGCTCACCGAGCGCTGACACTCGAGCCATTGAGGCAAGTGTCAGTTAGCTCAACTCCTCAGGTTGTGGAAACCACTGGATAGGGTGACGCATAAAACATGACCAACCCCTACCGAGCCCAATAGGGCTCAGGGGGTCGAGCCGCTCGACCCCAACTCAGAAATCCGACCAACTAAGGTTCGAAGGCCGACCTGCAAAGGGCTCTAGGCTGCCTTGCGTCAAACAGAGCCAGGGGAGAAAACACAAATGAGCCCCAGCAGGCCTTTGCTTGGCCCACTCAGAAGTAGACATGGTCATCTTGACCTACTCATTTTATACTAACCTCGAGCCAAGCCCATAGAATCTCTATCGAGGGGAGGCCAGCGGGCCACCTGAGTCGGTCTCTAGAATGACTCGGGCATCTACCGGGAGACGGGTTAAGGAGCAGTGGAATGCCACATGAGGGCTATACCAACCCCATAATGAATGATGGACCCAGGATTCCACTCAGACATGCCCGTTAGCGAGCTCACCGAGCGCATCACTCAAGCCATCAAGGCAAGTGATGTTAGCTCAACCCCTCCGATTGCAAAAACCGTGGACAGGGTGATGATCACAAAGACGAGCCGACCCTCGACCGGACCCCCGCTACGTGTGGGGGCTCAAGGAAAGTTGGACTCACAAGGAAACCAAATGCGCGGTCGTAGAATGATGGCTTAGATCCTAGGGAGGGTGTACATGTGAAAACTAAGAATAACATTTCTAAGATAAGAGACGCTTTCTCCTACTAGTTTCGCTATCCTCTCCTCAATCTTTAGTGACACCCGACCCCAGCAACGGTAGGGGGTCAGGCCTCACTCGGGGGCTAATAGGGGTATATATATACCCTTTCTAAAATAGTCACCATGCCCGACCCTTTCTCACGTTAAAAAACATAGTGGCAAGGTTTGCGGAAATGAACGACTGAGTAAGGCTGGTCGGACTGCAAGAAACCTACGCCCTAGTGGCTACGGCACTCTTGCTTACTAGCATGATCAGAGTTTGTTCACCCGTACCCCGAGCTCTATGGTCTTAACAAACGGAAGGGTTGAAACACATTGACCCCTTTTTATACATAAAAAGGGAGAAAAAAACAAATTTGTTCACACCAAAATAAAAGAATAGACTTGTTCAAACAAAACATAAGGGTCGGACTTTGTCTGATTATTACAAAAATGATCGTTTGGCCTATTTAACTAACTAGCCCCTCTGGAGGAGAACTATGCCTTCTCTCCTGTCCGTCAGGTCCTACGAAAGGGGAGCCACCGCCATTTCCATCTCCTCCAGCTCATGGACTTCATAACCGGGCGAGTAGCCATGGCTCATTGCCTCTAGATTGATGTTGTCCCCATAATGAGAATGAGCCATCATGAAGGACTGATTGACCTTGGCACGGAGGGCACTCCTCTCGAGCTGGCGCACCCGAGCCATTATCTTGATGGCACGAGCCACGAGCGAGCTGGTCCCCTCCGACCGCACCACCTCAAGGTCATGGTAGACCACTCCGAGGGCGACGCTTAGGATACCGAGCTTGTCACCCTCCGCCTAAAGATTTCTCCTCACCTCGGCGAGGTCCATAGCCAACCCAACAGAAACACTCTTGGCCTCTAGCTTCCGGGTCATTGTGCTTTCGAGCTTGGCCTGGAGGGAGCTAACCTTCTGCTGTGCATCATCGTGTTCTTGGTAGGCCTAGTCACACTCCTCGCGAGCCACGCCTTGTTCCAAGCGGAGCCTCTCTGCGGTTTGGAGTAGCTCATCCCGCTCCTTGCATAGCCAAGCGACCTCCATGGCATCCAGGCTTGGCCTCTTCTCTAGGGTCGCGAGCTTCTCCTTGTCCCCCAGCTTTAGATGCCTTTCCTACTCAACCTCACCCAGAAGGTCAAGGATCCGCTGGTGGGTCTCGGTGTCCTTCTAGAGCAACTCATCCCGCTCCTTCCTGACCCTAGCGGCTTCTTCATCATCCTTCCATAACCTCACCGATAGGACCTCGAATGCCTTCTCGGCCTCGTCAGCATCCCGATGAGCCTCGGCCACCCGCGACTGAAGATTGGCCGCCTCCTCGGTGAGGGGAGTTAGCTCGACCATCCTCTACTAGGGAGCAACAAGTTGAGCTGTCACCTTCCCATGTAGTCACGCCTCCTCGATGAGGTGGTCCTAGGTTTCCTTCTGTTGACGAAGGATTTAACTAAGATTTCCCCCAGCTACGAGCTATAAGGGACTACAGAAAGATGATGGTCAGGATACAAAAAGTTTATAAAGGAAGATAACAGCAAGAAGCAGGACCAAGCAATACCCAGTAGGAGGGAACAATGACATCGCGCAATGCACCTGCAGTGTGGTCTAGGGCCTCAAGCACGGACGCGATCCCTACGTCGAGGCTCTCCCACTCCATGCTCTCTATGATGGCATCCAGGGTAAAAAGCGTCGGTGTCGGATCCTATGGATCTACCCACTAGAGTAGGGGCTCGCCCCATGTAGATGAGCCGCTGCCCACCGATGTCAGGGCCAGGGATGACTCCTCCCTGGCTCCAAGTGCCGCTGACCCCTCTTGCCATGATGTCCCCACTGGGACGCCCCCTCCGGTGATGAAAAGGGTCAGCAGTGCAGATGCCAACCTTTGTTGGAGATATGCCCCAGAGGCAATCATAGAGATGATGATATTCCATTGTATCCATGATTCATATTGTGTTCCTTGAATATCCATTAAAGGCTACTTGATTTGATTTGCAATTATGTGAATTGTATGTGAAACTCTTTACTTGTATGGTTATTCTAAAGTTGTCCCTTGTTGGAGTTCATGTGAGGACACACATGAATATTAGACTAGTACATGTATTAGTTGATGACTATGTTTCACAAGTCATGGACATGGAGATGTCAAACTAATAATGTGGGCACATGTAGACACATGTGCTAGGACCGACCCAACACGAGATGTAGTTACATAGTTCTCGTGTATGCTTTGTCCTTAGACCTGAGATTGTTGCATGCACTCAAGATGTGAATCGACTTACTTAGGGGCTATCAAACGCTACTCTATAACTAGGTAGTTATAAAGGTAGCTTTTGGATTTGTCAGGAAGCATGCTGTGAGGTATGATCAGTCAAGATGGAATTTGCCCCTCTCTACTTGATAGAGATATCTCTAGGCCCCTCGAGTGATCGAATCCAGAAATGCATGGCCATGCTATGTGAGGTTAAGAGTTAACCTAGAAAGGGATTTCAAATCACAGGATCGAGAAAGAGAGGTCGGCTTGGAGCTAGACCAAATATCGTGAGGCAAAGGGAATAGCATGTACATGATGTTGTGATGGTTCGTCTGATATGACCTTCATGTGCGTATAGGAGTTGGCATGTCTTGCTAGAGGCCGCTACCAACTATTGGCCGAGTAGAAGGACTTGCGTCATGTCTATATGTATGTGAACCTATAGGGTCACACACTTAAGGAGCTAGAAGCCCAATGAGGATCTGATCCAAATTGGACCAAATTTAGGAGTACTAATGGGCCTCGGACCTAGAGGCCTATCAGGGACCTCTATATATTGAGGGGTGGGGGTGTCTTAGGGTTTTACCTCTTTTGGCTGAGCAGCTGCTGCATCTCCCACGCCCTCACTGAGTTGCACTTGCAGATCTAGCAGTCTAGCTTTGCGATGTTTCCTCCTCGCATGTGTGGATACCTTGGAGGTGTTGCATCTATAGCACTTGGATGAGCCGCTACACGTGGACGAGCCACTACATGAGGAGGACGCCGCTGCATGTTTGACGTGGAGGTGATCGACTACACTACATCGACATGGCGATCGACTACACTGCCCCGACGTGCTTCATCAACTTCCGCATCTGCGCGTCTAGTGGTAATCCTGTGATCTATAACAGCAGTGTTCCTATTTTTATGCAGTAGAAAATTTGTTTTGTGCTAGCGTAGCCTACCTCGTATTCCTTCAAACCTCCCTCCTAGCACCATGACTCCTGGGGACCCCTTGGCCACGTCCCCCTTCATTCGGCCTGCGCCAGGCACCGTCGCTTGGGGCACCGATGGCACGGCTCGCACCGGTGCCTCAAGCACTGCTGTGGTTGCACCCGGCTGTGATCCATCTATCATGGCCACCGCCACCCCCACCTCTATCGGTGGGGTCACGACCGGCTACGCCGCGCCCGACACGGTCAGTGCCACGAGTGCGGTTGGTAGCCCCGTCTGTCCCGCCGTTGGCAGCGGTATCACGATCATCACCGACTGCTCCGTGACCTCCGAAGGCACCCCTTGAACGCCCACGTCTACCTGTCTAGCCAAGGGCATAGGCGCCACCATGGGCAGCGCCAGACCGGCCAACGACACGGTCACACTAGCGCTGCTCCCACCCAAAATGGGCATGACACCAGCCAATGGCTGCCGCCTCGATTAGAGAGTGATGCTCTTCTTTGGCCCTAGTGCCAAAGGATTCTGCAGCCTACTGACGCTGCAAGGGACAAAAAACATAAGTCGCGATGAAATCCAACAAAAACAGGAAAAACTAGAGGAAGTGATAACTCACCTCAGCGCCGTCGGGCGGTAGATGAGTTTGGGGGGAAAACCCCTGACCTTTGCTCCACCTCGTCGGAACAAGGCCATTTTGAGCTCGCCCCCTGCTCTTGGGTAGAGGGGATCGCCCCTAGAAGCTCCTAGGGTACACTAGCAGAATGCCCCGCTCCCCTTGGTTGGCTCCGCCCGCCTCAGTTGGCTCCTGGGGTAGGCCGATGGTATGTCCCGCCCCCATCAGCTCCCTAACATGCCCTCCCCTCTATGGAACAGGAAGGGTCCTGACGCCTGCAAGGATGAACCGACGCTTGTCAACACATCCTCATTATCTAGGTTGTCCCACTCGATATCGTGGGCTACCGATTTTTCTTCCTCCATCACCTCATCATCGTCACCATCGTCGTCATCATCATCATCATCGGTGTCCTCCCCTCGTTCTTGCGCCTGTAGCTTCTGCTGCTTCTTCCTCTTCCTGTCCTCCTTCACCTTCCTTAGCCGTTCACCCTTGACATGATTCGTCGTCCTCATGGCTAAATCCCTCAGAAACAGCGCCAGGTGATCTATGAGGATGAGGTCCCTCGACTGGTCCCGCCCCTCTCAAAATTAGCATCATGGGGTCGGAAAATCAATTGAAGAGAAGGCAACAGAAAGGGAAACTTACAAAGATGACGTAGCTTGGCTCCGACCGCATCGAAGGATGCCCCAGCACCGGGTAGACAAAGTCAAGGGTGGCACTCACATTGTCCCACAAAAGCTCCATCACCTCCTTGATGCGTTGTGCGATCTCGGAGTTGGGGAGCGTTCCCTCGGCGAGCATCGTTCCGTCGAATGACGCCTCGGGCGCCATCGCATATAGCGGGAGCACGCGCGTCATCAACGACGCCACCCTCCTTGCATGGTAAGCTCTAATGACGCCTGACCCCTTTAGGCCATTCTCCTTTAAGATGTGGATGGTGGCAATATGGTCTCGGATCTTCTTCTTATACTTCTCTAGGACGCCCCACTTCCTCCACTGCTCTGGGGCCTCTTCGATCAGGTGCCCGGTAAACTCCGGTAGAGGGGTGGTGGCATCATTCTTGAGGTAGAACCACTGCGAGTGCCACCCCTTGTTGGACGTCGAGAGCCACATGGACGGGTACTCGACGACCCAATTGTTCTGAAGTTGGATGCTGACACACCCCATCAGCATGTGCAGCTCCTGCCTATCGCTTTTCTCCCTCTTCTTCTGGAGGTTGACGGCGAAGAAATGCCTCCACAAGTCAAAGTGGGGCTGATCCCTAGGAATCCCTCGCATAGCACGACGAACACTGCCATGTGCTAGATCCCATTGGGATTGAGAAGCTGTAGCTTAATCTTGTAGTAGTGTAGTAGCCCCCGAAGGAATTTATGGGCGGGGGTCGTGAGCCCACGCTCGTGGAAGTGGGTGAACAACACCACATAGCCATCGGGCGATGACGACAAATCCTTGTCGCTGGGCAGCAACCACTCCTCAGCTGAGGTCCGCGCACAGAGAAGACCACGACGGACGAGGCCCTCCATGTGTTGGAAGGTGATGTCAGAACGACACCACATATCCATTGGTGGTGGGGGCAGATGGATGCGGGCTCAACGGCGGCGAAGATGCGGAGGCAAGAAACCTAAGCGTTGGTGGCGGTGCCGTGGCTGTGGAGGTAGGGATGCAGGCATGTGTATGAAACATGGAGGGCTAACCCTTTGGTTTTATAGGGGTGATGGGTGCGAGAAAATCAACCGTCCACCTAGATCTCCGTGCCTGCCACGACCAGTCACCATGACTCAACATGGGGCGTGCGCACGCAACCTATGGTTGTCCCCTCAAAAAATGCGCCAGATGTTTTGCCTCCCTGAACGGGTCATGACCCATCACAGGTAAAAGGGATACAGAGTTGAAAACACTCCTATGACCCGTCTAGGCCTAAGAGTTCCAAGGTTGGCCCACCAACAGTTTGACAACTACTCCAGGCACGTTTAGAGTGACGGGTGGAAAGGGATGGGCCCGCTAGCTACCAGAACTCAGGCACACGAGTGCCGCGGGCATCCTAGCCACGTTCAAGTCTCGGCCAAATACGATCCATGGTTTTTTTCCTCGAAGAAAGGTAGAGAGCCCTCGGGACCGATCGAACGGACCCAAGAACTATATGGATTGACCACTAAGAATCTAGAGTCAGTCACCAAGCTGACCCAAGCCGGATCCCCATGAACAGGATGTTGGGGCCCCACTCGGACTAGCCCATTAACCGCTCACTGAGCACCATGATTCGTCCATAAAGGAAAATCATGACACGGCTCAACCCCTCCGTTTTTATCAAAAAACGCTTGAGGAAAGACAATCGCAAAGACGACCGATCATCGATCGGACCCCTCCTACGGGCAGGGGCTTAAGGAAAGTTAGACTCGCACAAAGACCGAACGCGCGGTCGTAGAACGACAGACCCCCATAGGGGTCGAAATTAGGAAAGACCTTTTCTGACCCACCAAATCTCATGGTATACCCCTGAGGGGTCTGATCTCAACAAAAGGGAATCCCCATCCCTAGGTCACGCTGTGGGTGACAAAAGAAGGCCAAGGCCCTCAGGGTCCTCCCGTTCGAAAAAGCCTTCGAAGGAGTATTCTACTCATCCGTAGGCTCGGGGGCTACTATCGGGGGCCAATACTAGGGTACCCAAAGAGGAGGAGCTAATGGTCATCAACATTGATTCATTCGAGCAGTCAAGAGCATGACTACAGCTCCAACTGACCCTAGGCGCACGGGCTTCGCCTCACCCGACCTCTGAGGAAGGGCTCTGCCTCGCTCGACCTCTGAGGGAGGGCTCCGCCTCACCTGACCCCGAGGCCACGATCTCTGCCTCACCTAATCCCGAGGCCACGATCTCTACCTCGCCTGACCTCTAGGGTGGGCTTCGCCTCGCTCGACCCCATGGGTGCGGGCTCTGTCTCGTCCGACCCCTTGGGTTCACACTCTGTCTCGCCCGACGGAGACCCATACCACCACCAATGACTCTAGGTCCAGGCGTATGGGCCTGGGTCAAGACTATGACATCAGGGAAGAGACTGGCATGCCTTGTTGTAACCCGTGGCCATGACAGGCCATACCAGAGGGTTCACGTCAAGAATAGCATCGGGCGTGCCAGTGCTGTTTCGCCTAACCCTCGTACAAATGGTGACAGGCGTGTCAGTTCACCACGACGTCCACCTAGATGGGATGGAACACCATGACCGGTAGACGACACCTACACGTGGCGCTAGTGATGGATAGGGCTGCGATGTGGAGCTATCCCTGTAGACATCTACAGGGTCAGCCGGACCCGCATGAAGGAGAAGAAGGACCCGGCGATCCTAGAAGCTTTCCTCTCTCTCTGTCTCTCTCTCTCTCTCTCTCTCTCTCTCTCTCTCTCTTGTTCTTCTCCTTTTCCTCCATTGTAATGTGTGCTTTCCCTTGGCCTATAAAAGGGAAAGCAGGGTGTCCCCTGAAGAAGGGCCGATCGAATCTTCCTGAACCGATTAGAACACGAGATAAACACACAAGAACACGACACGAACACACGGTCGAGCAGCGATCGAGCTCTCAGCACCCGTTCACTCTTTCCACCAGAGACTTGAGATCCTTTCCCTCTCTTGCATGTTTGTAACCCCTACTACAAACTTTCAATGCTAGTAACATGAGCAGCAGCGATGAACTGGATGTAGGGACTTTCAGCCCAAACCAGTATAAACCTCGTGTCCCCTAAGCACACCATCCGAGCCAGACGCGTAATATTAGAAATTTACTCGTCGGTGGTAACTTGAAACACCAACACTACTGGAGGATTTCAAAAAAAGGATGGGATGCTCTTCTAACCCTATAATGCTTTTTAACCTAGAAGAACTGGTGCAACCAAGAAATGACTTGAAGTCTTTCTCTCTGTCCTTTTCCACCCTTGACATTGACGAGGTAATCAAACACATGCCTCTTGACAAAGCCCCAGGCCCCGATGATTTCAATGGACTCTTTATGAAAAAACGCTAGAACATTATAAAAGAAGACATGTACACTTTGTGCTTTGATTTCTTCAATGGCAATCCAAGTCTAGAAGCCATCGACAATTCATTCATCACACTGATTCCTAAAGTGCACAATCCTACAAGTGCTAATGATTTCAGGCCCATTTCTCTTCTAAGTGGGGTCATCAAAATCATCACAAAGCTCTTGGCTAATAGGCTGCAAAAAAATAATACCGCTGATTCATACCAATCAATATGGTTTTATAAAAAGCAGAACAATACAAGATTGTTTGGCCTAGGCTTATGAATACATATATTAGTGTCAACGCTCCAAAAAAGAGCCTATTATCCTAAAATTGGACTTTACAAAAGCTTTTGATACAATTGAACATAACACAATCTTGTTGATAATGAGGAGCTTGGGGTTCCCTGAAATTTGGATTAACCAGATTGAGAGGATTCTAATCTCTGGTTCTTCCTCGATTCTTTTGAATGGTGTGCCAGGTAATCATTTCCACTGTCACCGAGGGGTCAGGCAAGGTGACCCCTTGTCACAACTTCTTTTTGTGCTTGCTGCAGACCTTCTATAGTGCATTGTCAACAAAGCCTACCAGCAAGGTCTGTTTGAGCTGCCTATTCCTTCTTTTGAGCTGGATCAGTTCCCCATTGTTCAATACGCTGACGACACTATTCTAGTCATGAAAGCTTCTCAAAGAGAGTTATTCATCCTGAAAGGCCTTCTAGAACCCTTCTCGCAATAGACAGGGCTGAGAGTCAACTACAGGAAGTCTTGCCTTGTTCCCTTAAATCTCTCTCCTAAAAAAGCTCAACTCCTTGCTGGTGTCTTTGGCTGCAATTTGGAATCTCTTCCTTTTACCTACCTTGGACTGCCATTGGGCACAACAAAACCTCAGATTGAACATTACGGTCCCATTATGACTAAAGTTGAAAGAAGGCTCACGGCAACTTCTACCTTCCTGACCCATGCAGGAAGGCTTCAGCTAGTCAATTTTGTCCTCTCTTCGCTGCCCACCTATGCCATGTGTACCTTGGAGGTGCCGGTGGCAGTCATTGAGTATATTGATAGAGCAAGACATCACTGCCTTTGGAGAGGTTTAGACTCCAATGCAAAGATGAAACCACTAGTGGCCTAGAGTAAATGTTCAAAGCCAAAAAGAAAAGGAGGATTGGAAATTATCAATCTTAGGAGTCAAAACACGACCATTCTTTTGAAGCATCTGGACAAATTTTATAATAGGAAGGATATCCTATGGGTGAAGCTGATCTGGAATGCACATTATTCCCAGGGTCAGGTGCCACATGCTTCGATAGATAAGGGCTCCTTTTGGTGGAAGGATGTCCTAAAATTATGCGATATGTCCAGAGGAATTGCGAAGTGCACTTTTGGAGATGGTTCCACGGTGCTTTTCTGGTCTGACCTTTGGAATGACAACATCCTGGAATCCAAATTCCCAAGGCTCTATTCCTTTGCCAAGAATAAGAACATCTCAGTGGCCAGGTTTTTGTCTAATGACACTCTGGAGGCCCAATTTCACTTGCCCTTATCAGAGCGGGCCTTCCAAGAATTTCAAAGTCTCCAAGAATTAATTCAAGATCTGCAGGTCAATCAAAATTCAAAGGATTCCTCGGAATACATTTGGGGAAGCAAGAACTACTCCTCATCAAAGTGATACAACTTTCCTCACAAGAATATACAACCCCATCCCCTTTTCTCTAGATTTGGAACTCCAGATGCTGCAACAAACTTAGAGTTTTTTTTGGCTCCTCTTGATGGACAGACTAAACACAAGGAACAGTCTGAGAAGGAAAAAGCACAAGCTTCAGGAAAACAACTACAATTATGTTCTATACAGCAACAACGTTGAAGAAACTGTTTTTCATTTGTTCTTCAGCTGCCCCTTTAGCCAAGCCTGCTGGCAATACCTTGGTATAAATTGGGACTTCACAATGGATTTCTTCTGGATGATGCAGCAAGCCAAGGTCCAACATAACAATCCCTTTTTTATGGAGACCTTCATCATTGCCACCTGGCAGATTTAGAAAGAGAAACAACTTTATATTTGACAGAGGACGGCCGTACTTTGATTCTTGGAAAAGCTCTTTCTATGAAGAAGTTAGACTGCAGACCCATAGATTCAGTTCTACTAAGAGCACTGTCTTCCTTTCTTGTACATATGCTCTAGTTTAGCTCTGCTGCCCACCTCGGGCTTGCTTCCCTATTTGTTTCTTCTTGTTTAGAGTTGTTGTTGCTCTTTTCGTTTTATAAAAAGTTTACAGTGGGGGCCTCCCCTGCTGTATTTTCCGCTAAAAAAAGAGAGTCACTTGTCTGCATGACATCCATGTAAGGCATTCCTCTTCTCTTCTTAGCAATCTGAAGAAGTGAAGAAGTTAGTGTTACTATTTGCAAATTTAACAGAAAAATAGTCCAATTGTTAGAAAAGAAAAGGGAGTTAAGAACTAAACAAAATATGCACAGAATTATACACTCAGATGACTTATGACTATGCGACTTACATAGGGAACAAAATATGGCACCAAAAGGATGATCAAAACTTGCTCAAGCTAAAACGAGCAAGGTCTATCCTTCTAGGTCCAGTGAATTGCATATTCATTCATTGAAGTTTAGTGCTTCAACAAACTAGCAAGTAAAGGACAATAGTTTCAAAATGATGGTTTTCCAATTTGCATCAAATAATCTTCATTTATTGCATAATAACATGCAGGCAATTTCATGAAACTACACTTCACAGACCATCTTACAAGTTGCTACATTAGATACTCCATCTGTTCCAAATAACTTCATTGAAGCTAAGGTATTTTTTTCTCCCTGTAAGAATAAACAAAGAACAAATGCAGAGCTGTTCTTCCTATTAGATGCTCCATCTGCTCCAAATTATAATTCACTTTTTGCTTTGTCCATAGTCAAACTTCTCTAACTTTGACCAATTTTAGAAAAATGTATTAACACTTATAAGTTCAAATAAATGCATTATCAACACATACATGGAGAATTCAATGAAAACAATTTGATATTGTGCATGTCAATGCATTTTTTCTATAAACTTGGCCAAAGTGAACTACAATTTGAGCGGAGGGACTACTTGCTTTACCTAAATCAACCAAGTAGAATAGCTACAAGCTGCATTACATAAAAGCAAAAAAAAAACCAATGTCATCCAATATCCATGAGCAATCCACCAAACTAAACTCCTACAGTGAAAATCGTTACGCACACAGAAAATTCACAATTTTATTATCCCACATTTGCGAGGTTCATCTAAGTTCAAGAGCAGAAAAATCAGGCTCCCGGTCTCCTGCCCACCACGCAATATAACCGGATAACTGCTCCCGCAGCACCCGATCTCCGATGAATGAGTACAATCAGGCGAACCAGAACCCGCACAACTAAATAGAACAAACATAGATGGAATGTGATCGGGTCAGAACAGAACCTGAGAATTCAGTAAAAGTGACGTCGCTTGCGCCCGCGGCATGGCAGGGCGGACCGAACGGCGCCGGGAAGGGAATGGGATGGGGGGGGGGGGGAGGGCGGTGGTCTCGAGGAATTGGGAATGCTGAGAACCTGCGAGGTTGAGCGGGCCTGGTTTTGCTTGGCTGGTCTCGTCTGGTCACGTGGGCTGTCAGGCCGAAATTATGCATAGAGTGGGCTTAGCCAGCCCACCAACCTAAGGCCCCGTTTAGATCCCACCTAAAATCCAACAATTTTCAAGATTCCCCGTCACATCAAATCTTACGGCATATGCATGGAGCATTAAATGTAGATAAAAAGAATAACTAATTGCACAGTTTGCCCGTAATTGGCGAGACGAATCTTTTAAGCCTAAATAGTCCATAATTGCACAATTTTTACTAAATACAAACGAAAGTGCTATAGTAGCCAGAAGCCAAAAATTTTCGCATCTAAACGGGGCCTAAGTATTTCTTGAGGTCGATTTGTCACTGCCTCGTGGGCTCGTGGCCTCGGCCTGCCCAACTCTTTCCATCACGCACCGGCGTCGCCAAAGCCGTCGTCTCCGGGGAGCATCTACCTCCACCCCAACTGTCACGGTCTCAGTGACGCTCTCTCCTGCTGCCACCGTCGAGCGCGAGGAGCGACCTCGCGACTAAAAAATCGCTCGGAACCTTTCCTTTTCGTGGATTCCTACCACTCCCCGACGAGGCAAGCAGCAAGCGTTAATTCCATTCCTTAATTGCCAATGGCGACCGCCTGCGCCAGTACGGCCTTGCGGCGGGCGCCTTGGGATAAACTCCGCGGCAAGGAAGGCACCCGAACCCTCGGGGGCCTTAATAGCTTCTTCCTCCCGTGGCTGAGGCTCTGGTCCCGTGCGGTGGTAGGGCACCGGCATGGGTGGTCATGTTGTCTCTGCCTTCGTGCTGTCTTCTGGGGTGCTTTTCTTGTCCTGCATCTTCCCAGGTGAGATGCTTGATCGTGCACTTTAGAGTTCTGATGAGTTTTATGTCTTTTGGGAAGAAAGATTCTATGCTGATCTAATTTCAGGGAAATAGTACAATCCAATCAGTAGGATGTTAGTGCAAAATGCAAATAATCCATTATGCTATACATATGAATGTGTTGCAATTCTGCATGGACAAGGACAAAAAGATATTGATAATTGAAGAACTGCACTGTATTTGCATACAGTTGTTTTAATATACTTTTAGCGATTCTACTTATGCATATTTTTAAAAGAAATTTGAACTGAATTATGCAATTTGCTGGAGAGACTGTTGATATTGGTTAGCTAACTGAGTTAAATGTACCATTGTACTATTGAAGAAAATAGTTAGTAAAATTTACTGAAAATTTTACAGTTCAGAGATTTCTTGTTAAAAATGGTAACCAAGCTGCCAGTCTTAGGTTCAAAAGTTTTGCATAACACCGTAAGTGGCTGTTTTTTTCTGCAGTGAATGGACTGTCTAAGGTCAGGGGTGTTAACTTGGGAGGATGGTTGGTCATTGAAGGGTGGATTAAGCCATCACTTTTTGACGGGATTCCAAATGGGGATATGCTCGTTGGTGGATTGATCTTAGTTATTCACTGTGTGTTCTTGGTAAACTGATGCTTGCATGGGTTTGATCTTCTATAGGGTTATATTTGCAGGATGGGACACAGGTGCAGATCCGCTCAGTGGTATTGAATAAGTATGTTAGTGCGGCTAATGGTGGTGGCTCAAATGTGACAGTGGACCGTGATGTGGCCTCAACGTGGGAAACATTCAGGGTGAGAGTACATGGAATGTATTAGTTTCATTTCAAAGAAGTATTAGTCTGCTGGCTTGTGTTTTACAGAGGGATAATCCTCTGCGTTATTCCAGCTATGGTAGTATCTCAAATTATTAGTCTGATTTCAAAGAGGTATGAAGCGTATTGGTATTACTGTTTTGTTTAGACTTTACAATAGGGTAAAGCTTCAAGAACTACTTAAGTACAAGCTAAATTCTAGTTATCCCTCTCTTTCTATGAACTTAAGTATGTTGTAATAGACTAGCGCTTAATTTCACTCCACGTTCTGCCACTGGGTACAATTTTTCTGCTATATGCTAATATTCCTTTTCTGACTTGGTTTGACCAGTTATCATGAACTGTTGTTCTTTAGTTCTTGTTATGGTTAAACCAATGGCCACTGCAGTTTCACATTAGGATCTATCACATTACAAGAAATTAATGATGATTTGAACCACTGTAAAGTTTAATTGAACACTGAATTGCATAGGTGAAGGACTGCTGATATATTTTGTGCCGTGTGGTCAAAATGTTTGTACAGTCAACAGTCATGCGCTTCCGAAGCAATTTTAGCGCCAATTCACATGTAGGATTGCCGTGAACAGATATGAGATATCTATAGCTTAACAGTTTTTTCTCCCTATATAGTTAGAATATATGTTCATTACCATTTTATTATTTTTTGCAATATGGTTAGCATTGAAGCAACTGCAAGTCATTGAATTGGTATAATTTTATTATTTACCTGCACCTTTTGGTTTTCTAATTGTCATTCCGCTTAGTGGTTGAGCTTAAATATGGCCTTACTGGTTTTCCTTTTTAAACAGCTTTGGAGGGTGTCAGATAATGAATTTCAGCTTCGATGCCTTGGAGGTCAATTTTTGACATCGAACAGTGAAGATGGTTTGATCTTGGCAACTGCAAAGCATCCATTGTCCACCTGAGACTTTCTTCATTGAAAGGAATGCTGGAAGGGTTCATATCAGACTTTTGAATGGAGGCTATGTGCAAGTATTGTTCGGTCCATGGTTTCATTTTGATAATTTCAAAGTGTTATATGTGATTGTCCCTTAGTCGCCTTCATGCAAGTTGTGCCATTAACAAGACATTGTAATCTCCTTTTAACTTAGGCGACAAACGATCATCTGCTTATTTCCACTTATCAATTCCAACCAGGATGGGATAATAATTTAGCAACATTTGAATTGGTGATTGTTGCCAATTACTTGCATGGGGACTACCAGCTTGCCAATGGTTATGGTTATGACAAGGCGAAGATGGTTTTAGAAGTATGTCATTGGGCACTCACTTTCTTTGGAATTTGCTGGACAAATCCTCTTTTGCTTTATGTATAACATCCCTTGACTCTTCCTTTTGCTTTTTAAGGAGCACAGAAGAAGTTTCATTACAGCAAACGACTTTGATTTCCTATCTCGGAACGGAATTAATACTGTGAGAATTCCTGTTGGATGGTGGATAACACAAGATCCTTATCCACCTTCTCCATTTGTTGGAGGGTCTTTGGCAGCCCTGGACCTAGCATTTTCATGGGCACAGTATGTCATGCTTCCAAACTCTTCTTTGCAGTGTTTGATATCCCTGATCTTTCCTGATGCTATAGTTACTTCTGTTGGATTAGATCTTATGGTTTGAAATGTATAATCGATCTTCATGCTGCTCCTGGTTCTCAAAATGGAATGGAACATAGTGCGAGCAGGGATGGTTCTGTGGACTGGCCCTCGCCTGAATATATCTCACAAACATTGGAGGTTATTGACTTCCTGGCGACAAGGTATTCGTTCACCTAGCATTTCATCTTAAACCGTTCGAATGGTAATTACCTGCATTTCTCCTGAGCTGGTTCTCCACCATCAAAATATGTCAGCAATTGCATCTCCTCTCACTGAACATGAAAACTGTATTTGCTGGTAGCTTCTGATGTTCTTAGATATCCCAGTCTGTCCTTGAAATGTTATAGGCGGCTTTCCTGGACTTGTGCTTTGCAGGTACGGAGGCCATCCTTCCCTTTTGGGTATTGAGCTTCTGAACGAACCTTCTGCAGCTACAGTTCCTTTAGATGTTCTAGTGTCCTACTATATGAGGGGATATCAAATTGTGCGAAACCATTCATCAACTGCATATGTTATTCTGTGTCAAAGAATTGGGAATGCAGACCCAATCGAACTCTTTCAAGCTGGTATTGGTCTTTCAAATGTTGTAGTTGATTTACACTACTACAACTTGTTTGATCCATACTTTGCCACCATGAATTCCACTCAGAATATTGAATTTATTTACAAGATGAGAGCACCGCAGTTACAAGACCTTAAGACAATGAATGGGCCTCTTGTCTTCATTGGTATGTTTAATACCCTACTTACGTTTTTACAATAGTTCTGCTTTGCCGTCCCTTCTTCAAATTAATAGAGTCCCTACATACTATTGTCCTTTATTGGTTTCATCTTATTTTTTAAATGCTGGAGTTGGGACCCGTTAGTCATTACACTTTCTACCTTTTTCTTTCTGGCTCTGATGGATAGCGGTCACTTGAAAGTTGTAAACATGTGCGCCAAACTATCAACAGACCCTATTGTTCTGTTTTTTTTTTTGATAAAACCCTATTGTTCTGTTTATTTTGTTCCAGTCCTACTTGATTATTTCCAAAGTCATGTACTAGCACACATCATCCTGATTTGTACTGAACATGGTGCTATGTCCCTATGTTCAGGTGAATGGGTTAATGAATGGGACGTGCAAAATGCATCTCAGTATGAGTATCAGAAGTTTGGCAGAGCTCAGTTGGATGTTTATGCCAACGCTACCTTTGGGTGGTCATACTGGACACTTAAGAATGACATGATCCATTGGGACTTCGAGTGGAATATTCAGAATAAATACCTATTATTCAGTAAGTACACTGGCCATGCTAAACCATGCATGTATTTCTCGTCTACTACATCAATGATCTTACTACTCGGAAGCCATGACTATGGTTAAATTGTGTTCCTCTGGTACTGCCCTGGCATAATAAGTTGCTGATTCCATGTATGCATAAAAGTGTTATTATTTTTTTTGATAAAAGCGCTATTATAGAATGGACTCTTTTGTATTGATATTTCTGTGGACAGATACTGATGAGCCTATTTTGGATCTGACGAATTCTCACCATGATATGCATCTTCTTTTCTAGGTGGTTCATCCATGGTGAAGACACCA
The DNA here is from genome assembly GCF_019320115.1 of Miscanthus floridulus. Classification (NCBI taxonomy): domain Eukaryota; kingdom Viridiplantae; phylum Streptophyta; class Magnoliopsida; order Poales; family Poaceae; genus Miscanthus; species Miscanthus floridulus. Next base: position 38,933,946 of record NC_089597.1, read on the forward strand.
AGCTTCCTGCTGCTTCTAGCGTTAGGATGGGGAATTCACCTGACCATCATGCCAAGATAACCTGGATTATAGTAACTGAGCTGTTGACAGTGTGGATGTACACATAGACCACCCAAGTCTGAGTTATAGTTGAGGCAAATTTGTGTGCCTATATCTTTCTTATATAATAAAGTCATCAATTTTTTTTTAGAATTACACGATACAACGCAGACTCTCACAATGCACGCACACTCACCTCTATGAACGCACACACGCAAACCCTACCCTTATGAGTTTCTTCGAAGACCGGGCGATCTAGTTGCTCCTTGGTTAGGTTCAAATTTTTTTTCCAGGTAAAAAAGATAACCTAGATTCCTTCGGAGCACATTCCCTGCTGCCGGCAGACCCGTACTGCCCTATTCTTTTTCCAAACTTGATCATGCATTATGGTAGGCCCCGTTTAGATTCCAAAAATTTTCATCCCAAAGTGTCACATTAAATCTTGCGGCAGATGCATGGAGTACTAAATGTAGACGAAAAACAAAACTAATTATACAGTTAGGTGAGAAATCGCGAGACGAAACTTTCGAACCTAATTAGTTCATAATTAGATACTAATTATCAAATACAAACGAAAGTACTACAGTGGCCAAGCCCAAAAAAATTTGGGAAATAAACACACCCTTACTCAGCTGCCGAAATGTTCATAGATTTTTTTCCTTTAGAAGAAGATGTTGAGGAATCATTTGTTCAGGATGGAGATAGTAGCGCTGGACCTTACAGAAAGTACAACGGGTGTAGCTGTCTCGAAACTGGGCGGTCCACCGGTGTCGTTATGGACCCTGACATGATTGCCGGAACAGGAGTGGAAGAACTCCCAAACGGCTGTGGTGGCACGGAGTCGTATCGTAACGCACCGGCCGGATCCGCGTGGCGTGGAATTGGTGAGAGGGCTGTGTGTTGTTCGCCTTCCGTCTTCCGTGACCATGAGCGTGAGGCGGACGGCTGGACCGGGTCTCGAAGCACAGTTCCCGGCGCCAGACTTTTCTGCGTGCGGTCTCGGCACGCTGCCGCGACTGCAAATGGCAGCTGGTATGCCGTATGCATTGGTTTGGAAAAGGTTTTCCTTCCTGTGATTGGCAGGTATACGACCTTCGTTCGATGGTTACACCGCTAGGGCAGTGGTACATCGGGAGGACTGGGCATTCGGTTTTTGTTCGATTTCTGTTCGGTTATTTGGTTCTCGAAGAAATTTGATTTCTATAAAACGGGAACCAATCATGTCGATAGAATATCGTCGGCAGTCCTTCGAGAGGTATCCTACGAAGGTAGATTGATCGGCAGAGGAGCGTGAGATAAAGAACAAAAAAGACAACAGAGACACGAGTTAGACAGGTTCATGTCGTCAGTATGACGTAATACTCTACTCCTGTGGTCTGTTTGTTTGTATTAGCTATCGTATGATATCGCGTGACTGCAGATGTATTTATCTTGATGTATCTTGTACGCTAGGGGACCCTTGTCTCTCCTTATATACTCTGGAGGGGTAGGATTACAGAGAAAGTATCATATTTGGTACTATACAATAGCTTACGGTGCACGTCGAGCAGCGCCGTGCACGCCTTGATCTTGTAGGCTGGGCCACCTCTGATAGTGTAGCTCATGTCTTGTCTTGTGGATACCGAGGGCCATATCCCCACAGCTAGTTCCTCGAGCCTGACAGTAGGTGACATAGTCACGTGGTGCCAGGGTTAGAAAGTAGAAGACCAGCCGAGCAGGCAGCCAGTCCCTGGGTGTAACCTTGAGATGAGAAAAGCGCACATTCACCGTAAGATAAAGTGTGCTCACTTAGTCCCCGAGCCTGCTGAAAGATGAAGAAGTGAATCTTGTAGCAGGGTCAAAGAAAAAGAAGTATGAAAGCTTTGCCGACGTCATCCGACATGCGCGTATCAAGACCCCAGATGTGCTGCCCAAGATCAGCACCCTGATCCGAACAGCATGGAGCAGTTTGATAGCACACCGATGAGACGTAGCAAGGTCCGACCACCAAGAGCGATGTCCGAGTGCCGTGGAGTTTCCGGCGTAGCTGACGACGTCCGAGCACCGAGGAGTCTCCAGGCGTAGACGACGACATCCGAGCACCGATGAGTCCCCGGTGTAGGCGGCGACGTCCGAGCACCGAGGAGTTGCTGGTGTAGGCAGCGATGTCCGAGCACCGAGGAGTCCCCGACGTAGGTGGCGATGTCCAAGCATCGAGGAGTCCCCGGCATAGACGGCGATGTCCGAGCACCGAGGAGTCCCTGACGTAGCTGGCGATGTCGAAACACTGAAGAGTCCCCGGTATAGGCGGTGATGTCCGAGCACCGAGGAGTCCCCGGTGTAGCCGGCGATGTGAAAGGTCCTTGTGTGGTTTTGGTAATTGAGTGACAACCTAGGTGGACTAATTGTTTTTATGTGAGATACATAGGTAATTAGTCCACAGGTACATATATGTGAGCAACATATGCCATGAAGGTAAAAATGGCTTGGAGATATTGCAAAGCTCACATATGTGATGATGAAGGAGCTCATTGCACATGAGATATGACATTGAGTCATGTGATCAAGGTGAAAAAGATCAAAACAAGACTTGGCTTGATGGACTGGTTGCAAGCATAAAGGGCAAGTCGAAGGCTTTGGAGCAATAGACCGCATGGCGGTGAAGCTTGAGCACTACTTAGCGTCGATGAACGAATGCAACGGTAAAAAGCAAGTGAAGTCAAGATTGATGAACCAATATGATCACGTGATTATATAAAGTGGATCATATCATTGTTGATCGTGTTGGTGCATATGTTGCATCGACATTGGAGGAGATGGAATGGAATGCGCAAGGCAAATGTATAACCTAGGGCATTTCATTTCACCGGTCATAGGTGTGTAGAGAAGTTTGTGACCGAGTTTAGGATAGATGACCGTACTATCAAGAGGGGCAAACTTGTTTACATATCGGTCATCTAGTGCCACTTGAGTGATCTAACTTTGCATCATCACTAGGATTAAGTGGCGTGGCAAGTTGAGTGGCTAATCCTTTAAAAAATGATTGTAAAAATGCTAACACACATATACATAGTGGTGTACACTGGGCGGTGTTGGCACATTTACAAAGGAGATGAAGTTGGAGTTGATGTGGATCAACTCGGCGATGGAACAGAGGTGAGAAGGGTTCAAAACTCCACCAGTGCCCTGTTCCGAAAAGATAGGGTCTCACAGAGTGGACCGGACTCTGTTCACGCAGTGACCGGACGCTGAGGCTTAGTGTCCGATCAGTGGTGGCAGTCAGCGTGTAGCATCGGTCAGTCGATCGAACGCTGGCTCTGAAAGTGACTGGACGCTAGAGGCAGTGTCCGGTCCTGTTGTCGGACGAAGCAGTGTCACTGGAGAGTGACCGGACGCTGGGGCTGCGTCCGATCACGTCCGACCGGACGTGTCCGGTCGGGGTCGGTACCTTACTGTAAACGATCGGACGTAGAGGGTCCAGCGTCCGGTCAGTTAAAGCTGTTGCGTCCGGTCAGAAGATGACCATTGAGATCAGAAGAATGCCGTTGAACGGAGGTGACACGTGGCTGTCATCGGGCGACCGGACGCTGAGGTCCAGCGTCCGGTCAACACGACCGGAGCGTCCGGTCGGCCCGACTTTTGCCCAGTGAAGGGGTAATGGCTAGTTTAGCCCTTGGGACTATAAATAGAAGTGGCCTTCAGCCATGGCTGGTGCTGAGCACCTTGGGGGACTTTGTGTCCATGCTTAAGAGTGCTTAGGAGCCCTCCATCTCACACATACTTGATAGTGATCATCCGATTGTATGAGTGAGCGATTCTAGTGCGATTGCATCGTGAGGTTGCATCGAGTGGCACTAGGTGATCGAGTTGCAAGCCGGTGGTGCTTGTTACTCTTGGAGGTTGCCACCTCCTAGATGGCTTGGTGGTGGTCTCCGTCGAAGCCCGCAAGAAGCTTGTGCGGCGCTCCGAATAAGTGCTTTGTGAGGGGCATTGTGCTCGCCCCGCGGGAGCCACGAAAAGCAACTTTAGTAAAGCGTGTCATTGAGCTACCCTCACTTTCGGGGTAGGTTCTTGCGGCGCCTGACGTGCGGGCTTGGCGGGTGATGCCAATTAGCCGCCGAACCACCAAGTGAGCGGTCGACACAACGGGGACTAGCGTGTTGGCAAACACGTGAACCTCGGGAGAAAAATCATCGTATCAACCTTGTTCTTCCCGTTGGTTTGCATCCCCGTTACACAAGCTTATGATTACTTTTATATACATTGTGCTTGTATAGTTGCTCTTGTAATTAGTTAGCTTGTGTAGCTTGCCATTTACCTTCTTGCTTGTGTAGCATAGAAGTAGCTCCCTTGCGTGACTAATTTGGTTTGAGTAACCTTGTTAGTCACATTGCTTAGTTTGTGTAGCTAAGTAATTGCGCTCTCTAATTTAGTATTGGTTGCCTTGTTATTGAGTATTGCTAGTGAGTTTAGGTGGCTTTGTGCTTTAGCTTACTAGCATGTGTAGGAGCTCCCTTCTTGCTTAAAGTACTAGTGGCATAGGTTTGTGTGACCTTACTTCTAGAATTGGTTAGGAGAGCTCTAGCTAGCCCGACACCTTTATTGCTTAATTAGTATCTTTGAAAGATGCTAGTGAATATAGATAGAGAGGTATAGTTTTGGCTAGACCGATAGTTATAATTCCGCACTTGTTTCAGTTAGCCGATGTGATTAAGTTTTAAAAAGGACTATTCAACCCCATCTAGTCGCCATCTCGACCATTTCATGATGTCCGTGCACCGAGGAGTCCCCGGCGTAGGCAGCGATGTCCGAGCAACGAGGAGTCCCCGACGTAGCTGGCGATGTCCGAGCACCAAGGAGTTCCCGGCGTAGCTGGTGATGTCCATGCACCGAGGAGTCCCCGACGTAGCTGGTGATGTCTGAGCAGCGAGGAGTTCCGAGCGTAGCTGGCGATGTCTGCGCACCAAAGAGTCCCTGGCGTAGCTAGCGATGTTCGACCATCAAGGAGTTTCCGGCGTAGCTGGCGATGTCCGAGCACCGAGGAGTCCCTGGCGTAGGCGACGATGTCCGAGCACCGAGTCCCCAGCGTAGCTGGCAACGTCTGAGCAGCGAGGAGTCCCCGACGTAGGCGGCGATGTCTGAGCACCGAGGAGTCCCCGGTGTAGGCGGCGATGTCCGAGCACCGAGGAGTCCTCGGTGTAGCCAGCGACGTCCGAGCAACGAGGAGTCCTCGGCGTAGCTGGCGATGTCCGCGCACCGAGGAGTCCTCGGCGTAGGCGGCGATGTCCGCAAGGTGAAGTGGGGTAAAGTGTGCCCACTTAGTCCTCGAGCACAAAGAATCCAAGGGCCGAGGAATAACCGACGTAGCTAGCGATGAAGCACGAGCGACGAACAATCTGGTCAACTGGTCGGCGGTAAAGTGAACATTGAGTAGAAGCGACCGGCGAACAGTCCGATCAACTAGTCGGTGATGAAGTCTATGGACCTAGTGGTCCGACCAGTTGATCGGTGGAGAAGCCTGAGCACCAGGTGGTCCGATGATCCTGTAATACAAATATGTAGAATGGGTAGTACATGATGTAAAAATATATAAACTCCGAAAAAAAATCAACAATGGCGATGAAATAGCATATGTAGCTCAATGATTAGTTGGTGTGAAGATGTATTTAATATAAACTGCACAAACAGTTAGTGTGTAGCTGAGTCTCCAGCCCTAGCTAGCCTGTTAACCATAACGCAGAGCGCGGAGCCCGTGCACGTGTAGGAGGAACAGGCGTCGCTAAGGAGCTACTGCCAACCACCCATAACACATAGGGTAGACGCTCGTGCACGTGTAGGGAGGAGCCGGAGACAGGGCCATCTCTGGAGGCATCCGAGCATCAACAGGACTGTTTGGGGGTTCAAAAAATCGTTTGGAGAGCAAACCTGGAGAAAACAGGTCGGAGAAACATCATGGCGATTAACGAAGATTGGAGAATATTTAGAAAAATATTAAAGCATGACTTATCTTTAGACAGAATGTCTGGTCGGCGGCGTATGGCGATATCTCCAACCTGGTCGGCGAAACTGCCCCTTAGGGCATCTTGGTAAGCTACGGCGACGTTGGCGAACCCGAAGGGTAGGGTCGTAACCCTTGGAGTCTTTCGAGCAGCCTCCGATAGATCTAGATCGAAGGGTGGTCGGTGTTGAACCAGAGTGTCCCGAGCCGATTCGGCGATGGAGAGGCAATCGACGAGCTTCAGACTGACCTGATCGATGGATGCGATCATATCGTCGTTGTTGATCTGCCTCCTCTGGCAGCGAGGAAGCGAGCGGCGAGTTGTTGATGAAGGCGACCTCAGAGACGGTTTCGAGATCGGATCTACAGTCACAGGTACGGGGGTGATCGGCACAGAATCGATCTGCACCGGCTCGATGAGCTCTCCGACTCCATCAGCATTGATGACCCACGAGATGGATCCGACCGTGAAGATCTGGCCGGGCTGCGGGAGGGACGAAGAGCCTGCGGAAAAAGCCATCTTGTTCGACAAGGAAACAGCACGCAATCCCCTACCTGGCGCGCCAACTGTCGATAGAATATCGTTGGCAGTCCTCCGAGGGGTATCCCACGAAGGTAGATTGATCGGTAGAGGAGCGTGAGATAAAGAACAAGAAGGCAACAGAGACACACGAGTTAGACAGGTTCAGGCCGTCAGTATGACGTAATACCCTACTCCTGTGGTTTGTTGGTTTGTATTAGCTATCGTATGATATCGCGTGACTGCAGATGTATTTATCTTGATGTATCTTGTCCGCTAGGGGACCCCTGCCTCTCCTTATATACTTTGGAGGGGTAGGGTTACAAGAAAAGTATACTATTTGGTACTATAAAATAGCTTGCGGTACACGTCGAGCAGCGCCGTGCACGTCTTGATATTGTGGGCTGGGGCACTCTGATGGCGTGGTCCATGTCTTGTCTTGTGGATACCGGGAGCCATACCCCGACAAATCAGTTCTAGAAAATTTTAGGAATCAAGCGTTTCAATTTTCAATTATTTTGGGTGCGTCTCGGATTCTAACCGGACTTTTGCAGGAGAGGTTAAGAGTTAAGACAACAAAAAATATGTAGGCTCTAAAGCAATTTTGGGCAACACTACCACTATTTTAGGTAATAACAATCGATAAGAGAACAATAGCTATACACTAGTAATCAAACTTCCTTTGGTTATTTTGGTTCCATAATATTCTGAATCGAACAGAAACCGATTTTTAGTCCTAGTTCCTTTGGTCAGTTTGGTTCATTATGTCTCACCCCTACGTCCGGTGGAGAGCCCAAGAACGAAGGCTCGTACCAAGTTCTTGCTTTTGCTTCTCACTTCCACGGCCTCGTTCGGCTTGCTGAATCTTGGCTGAAACTGGCTGAAAAACACTGTTCTAGCTGAATTGTTGTGAGAGAAAAATACTGTTCCGGCTAAAAAAACAAGCCGAACAAGCCGAATATGGGATAAGCCGAACGGGGCCCACGAATGCCATCCGAACCCCACGATCTTACCAAAAATTCGAGCACTATGTTCGCATCAACAATGAAAATTTAGACATTTCGCGTAGCTTACTGGAGAGAAGCAACTGTGGAAGCCAACACACTTGACGGAAGGGCCAGGGAAGGCAATGAAAATTATTTTGAGGTCAAATAGGTAAGTTCAAAAAAAGATGTCATACAAAGAAGGCAGTCTTTTTCTAGGGCCATATAAGTATTTCTCTTGTAATAATATCCTATTGTTACGTTATTATCGACACGAGTATGTATAGTCTTCTTTAGAACCTCTTCTGAGTTAAAATATCAAGAAAACCCCTTCATCATGTTTCAACTTTTTTTTACGATTATACGGTTCAAAGCAGACACTCACAATGCACGCATACTCATCTCTATGAATGCATGCACTCAAATCTCACCTCTCGCTATCGATGGAAACGTCGCTACCACTAAAAGCACAACGCTATTAAATCCGGGAAAATTCGCTCCCACGGGGATCGAATCTGAAGCGCTACTGAGGCTCTTATACCACTATGCTACATATTTTAACTTGGCACCAAAACAACAATCATAAGCAACTATCTAGGCGTACAACTGAGTTATTATGCTATATCACGCAAGGAAGTCGATTAGAAGGTAAATCATCCAAGGGCGGAGCTAGAGGCATCCATTAGGGTTAAGTCACACTAGTAATATTAAACAAATTCCATAGTAGCACTAGTGCGAAGCAGCTGCGTCATTCATGCCAAGACCCTGCACGGTGATACCGTTGCCTTTAGAAGTGGCTCTCTCGTAATGACCTCATGGCTCAGAACATCTAGACCCCTAATTCCTTTTTTGTGATTAACGACGATGTGATGCTCCTGATCGGACGTGTTTTTGAACAAGTAAACCCTTCCACCTCTTCTTATACGATCAAAAATAGATGAATGAATACATATACGGCATTGCTAGCGTCCGGAAGTTCGGACGGACGCGTGCATCCGGACGCCCATCGCTGATTTTTCCCACCCCACATGCGCACCCTACCCCGTCGTAGCGTACGGGCGTCCGGACGACTCGCCTAGCACGTGCAGCCCGTCCTGTCCGCCTCGATTCGAGGTCGTTCGCTCCGCCCCGCACGCGCACCTCGCCCCCATCGTGCCCTGACCGCCGGCTCCCAGTGCGCCCTGTCCGAGACACCGGCGCCCCCCCTGTCAACCGGCCCCTAGCTCGCCGCGTCCCATTCCCCGGCGCTCGTGTCGTGCCACTCTCACTCCTCACGCCCCCTGACTTTCCGAACAACATAAAACACGCGCAACATGAAACAGTTTGAATGCAACGTACGTATGAAATAGATGAAACATCTAGAACATATATTTGCAACATATGTGTGAAACATATACAGTATCTAGATAAAACATGAAAACACTTACTACAACATAAGACTGAAATATTTGAAACATATTGTTAAGCATATGTGCGAAATATATGCAATATCCAGATCAGAAACGCTTGCAACATACGTCTAGAACAGATAAAATATTTTGAATAAACCTCTGAAACACTTGCAACATGCCTCTGAAACGTTTGCAACATGTGTAACATCCCCGATGTACTTTTGCAATATTTATACGAAACAATTATAACATACCTCTGAAACGTATGAAACACTTGAAACATACGTTTTCAAAGCAACATCTCCTTTCTGAGATCGCGTGTCGCGGCAGCCACGGCATCGACAACGGCCACGACCTTCTGGTGGGGAACGACGGCATCGGCATCACCTCAGCAGCACCTCGGTGGGCGCGGAGGACGGGGCATGGCGCGCAACAGCGGGGGCGCGGCGCGCAGCGAGCTAAAGCATGCGCAGCGTGGGATGGAGCACGGCAGGGAAGACGGCAACAACGAGCACACGACACATCAACACACGATGGGCAAGCACGAGTAGTAGATATTTTAAGGGAGAGAGACTAAGTAGTATCCTCGTGCGTTACTACGGAATAACTAAACTTTTATACTAAAAACATATGGATCGCATGAGTGATATATTTAGATAACTAATATATATATATATATATATATATATATATATACATACTTAAAATAATCTTTAAAATTACAGAGATTGGTCACAGCACACCATTGCTAGGCAAGCAATCATTTAGCATGTTTAAATAACGGCAGTACATTGTTTCTATTTAATCGTCAACGTCTAAAATAATCTTTCATCATTTAACATTGGACAAATATGAGCTCAGCGCTTTTCGATACATCGATTTATAGATGCATTAATCTAAAACAAAATTGAATGTGGTATCAGACTAATATTTATTCACAAGTCGATTGCAGAATTGAAACAAAGGGAACTTATAATAACCAGCGCGTGCAATTTCTTTTAGATACATTTTGAACATATTATTTTATTGCGGGATGGTTAACATCATCCACAAACTAAAACTATCTTGCTGCTGCTACTGTACAATCCAGTGATCCAATAACATCCCTTCTATACCTAAATAAAGAGATATATATTCAAAGATATACATGTAGTGTATATTCGGAGATATATTTTACAGTTTTGCTGGGGCTGGTCTCTTTGTAGTTTGTATTGACCTTCAAATTCTCTTGAGAGTCCAATAACAACCTCTGTATTCTTGCTTGTAGCCTACCAAAGGAAATGACCAAAAAGCATGATTTAAAAAACAATCTTGACACATAGTATATGAAGTGTCATCTTACAGGTTTTCACTTCTCTACAATTATGAATGAAACAGTGAATTAAAAAAATCAAATTCACAGGTATGATCTTTCGATAGGCAGTTTAATAGAATTAGTAGTTAGATGACCAAGCGAAACAGATCATTACCACACAAGCAAGAACATCACAAAGGACAAATCGATTAGTGATTTTACCTTGGAGAGGGTGAAAGGTCCTAATATGACTAGAGAGGGGTGAATAGCCTATTTAAAAATCTACAAACCAACTAGAGAAATTTGATTAGTATGACAAATAGCGAAATGCAAATTTGCTCTAGCTCTACAAGGGTTGCAAGCTACCTATCCAACAATTCTAGTTACTATAATCACTAGACACACAATTTGCTTTGTCACTACTCACTAAGAGCTCTCACACTTGCTACACTAAAGAGCTCCACCAGATGAACTTAAGGTACAAAGCAAGCTCTCATTTTTAGCTACACTAAAGAGCTTACTACAACTAGTTTGCGGGTATGTAAATGAGTAAGTAAGGTGATTATACCATCACGTAGAGGAGTAAACCAATCACAAGATGAATACTAACTCAATCACCGAGAGAATACCAAAGGACAAGAGATAACCAATTTTCTCCCGAGGTTCACGTGCTTGCCAACACACTGCATCCCCGTTGTGTCGACCAACACGTGGTGGTTCGGCGGCTAAGAGGTGTAGCACGAACCTCGTCCACACAATTGGACACCACAAGAACCTACCCACAAGTGAGGTAACTCAATGACACGAGCAATCCACTAGGGTTACCTTTCAGCGCTCCACCGGAAAAGACACAAGTCTCCTCACAATCACTGGGAGATGGCCACAAACAATCACCAACTCATACCAATCCTCCTTTACTGCACCAAGCCATCTAGATGGTGGCAACTGTAACACCTCTGGTGTTTTGACCTAGTACTAAAATTTGACATGTCATCATATGCATTGCAAAGCATTCATATAGTATAAAGTTTTGAATGCATTCACTAAATAAGGTTTATTTCATAATGTTGTTATTTCATGTGATGTGATTCAAAACCATAAATAAAGATCATGACTACAAGGGTCAAAATTCATGTGATCATGTGAGGTCATGTGTCATTTGACTTAAATAACCCTAATGGGCCATGTTACTGGTCAAAAATAAAAATTTAAGTAAAAGGAAGACAAATCAAATTTGAATTCATATTCAAATTATAAAAGTCCTTTTTGCCCCTTTTGACTAATTCAAAATCCATGTGGAATTTGGGGTAGAGGCGAAAAGCAAAGTTGGAGGTTATTTTATGTGGATCAACTTTGGTATTCAAAGTTTTTCAAGTTTACATATAAAATTTGGAGTAATTTTGAAATGATTCAAATGCTCAAATGCACCTCAAATTCAAATTTCAAAATGGAGGTAGAATTTGAAAATGTTCCTAGAAGCAAAGTTGTAGAGTTTGAAAAATTGAACAACTTTCATTTTTGGAGATTTTCAACTTCTTTAGAAAAATTGTGAGTAATTTGAAAAATGGACGCAGTGGCAGTTCTGTAATTATTTCAAAATTCAAAATCCAACCGGAACAGGACACCACCGCCACCGAGCTGCTTGCTGCCGACCTTCTTCACCGCTTTCACGCGTGGTGACACGCTACCATCTCCGTGGCAAGCTCATTCGTGTGCTGTCGACGCTAGACGCCTTCTTCCTTTCTATAAATAGGAGCACGCCGTCGTCATTCCTTGATTTTCCATCGACTGCTCACCGCCGGTGCCATTGCCGCGCTCGTAAAATTCATCCTCGTCGGACCACCTCAGGCCAATTGTGTTGGCCAGCAGCTCCGCCTCACCTTGCCGCTCATTCCCGACCTGCTCGCCTCGCTTCTAGCCGATCAGTGCCACCGCGCGACGTCGTCTTCTTCGGAGCCGGCCGAAGCTCCGCCGTGACCCACCTCACCATGGCCAGGGCGATTCAGTACATCTCCGCCTGCACCAAGTACACCCTCGTGATCACGGTGAGCTCCTGAGCGTGATGCTCGCTCTTCTTTTGACTCTACTGCACCGTAACCATAGCTACATCGACCGCTGTTGAGTCCGAGTCGCCATGGCCGGCGTAGAGTTCCATCTGGTGTGCCTGTTGCTGTTCTGAGGGTTGGGTTAGATTCGCGACATGGTGTAGACCATGTTGGTGCAGTCCGTCTCACCGGAGAATCACCGCCGGCGCGTTTTGCTGGTCGGAGCTGGCCGCGCCGCCGTGTCTTGTTCCGTGTCACTGACGAGCGGGACCGCCTGTCAGTGCGAGTGAGGAAGAAGAACAGTGAAAAATTTTATTTTCTGAATTTGTGAATAGTGCTGAAACTTTGGGAATTTGTAGGAAATTCATGATAGCTCCAAAAATTCTGAAATTTTGTGTGTAGCTTCTATACATGTTCTAGTATGATTTAAAAATTTGAAACTTGAAATTTGAATAAATTTTTAATGTTCAAATATTCAGTCCATTAATTAAAAAATGCAATTTCCATGAATTTTTGTAGGTCACTGTATAATTCCAAAAATTATGAAATTTGTTTTGGTACACTAATTTGTCATGAGGAAGCTTACATAAAATTTTCAGGTCATTTGGAACAAGTTCATTTTTGGGCTTAATTCCAGATTAATTCAAAAATAAATAAAGACAAACCCTAAGTGTTTGATTAGTGTTGGATCTTGTTTTGGTCATGTTTTGTGACTAGTAGGGTTTCAAGATCCATTTGGTCAAGTCACATGTGTGGTTCTTGATGGTAGGATTGCATGTTGATTTTGTTGGCTTGCAACTGTACTGTGAAATAAAATCATTTGCGAGGTGTTTTTACATTTCATATACCATGAAAGCATCATGTTTATATTATCATCATGTTAAGGCATATGTTATCGTTTCGTGTAGAACCCGAGAGTGAAACGATTCTAGTTGAGCAAGTTCTAGAAGAATCTCCGGTTGTCACGGGATTCAATAATCGTGGTACTGATCCGGAACCTGAGATCGTCAACGAAGGCAAGCCCCGGTTTATGCATTAAGCCCTTACCTTGTTTACTTTGAAAAGTTTATCACCTATGTTATTTATTGCATTAAGTTGTTTAATTCAAATGTTACCTACTTGATGCATTACCTACCTTGATAATTGTTTACCATCCTTGAAGATGTTTTCATTTATAAAGGCATAGTGTGCTTAGTATGCTTTATGGTAGGCTTTCAAAGTAAAAGTTTCGATACAATCAAAGATGGCATACTAGCCAAAGAAAGAAAGAATGTAGAATGAACTAGAGACTAGTCGGGTGACTTATCTTGAATGTTTGGTAATGTTGCCGGCTATATCGCTTAAAGGTCACTCATTGTGGATCTTCTAAACGAGACACTTTATAGTACTGGTCACATACTCCGGTAAGCCTACTTCGGCTAATCTGATACTAAGACGAATGCCCACGCACTGGGAGTAGAGAGATGGTGGGAGTAGCGTGTACCCTCGTCGCTAGAATGTGGCTGGATTTGAGGTGTGCTGTGCTCTCGGGTGGCGTGGAGATGGCTTAGTATATGAGGATCCGGTAGCAAGGTTGATATATGCAAGATTAAGTTCTACATATGTCGTGTGATAAGGAATCCCTAGCTGGGACTTGAAACAATTCGAATTGCCGGTGCTCCACGGATATGGAGACTCGATTCATTACAGAAGCAATGCAGGACTGGTGAATTACTAAAATATGAGAAAGAATGGAATGAGAAGGAATGGAATATGGGAAATATACATTTAGTTTGAGATAAAGAACTAAAAGGACTTAGGGGTAAAATTTGAGAATAGGATAAATATAGTAAGCTTTTGGTAAAGGACTTGAATTTTGCTACATCTTTACCTTGTCCCAAACCCCTGCATCTCTAAAGTCTTACACCCCTTTATGTCGGGTTAGTCTTGTTGAGTACCTTTGTACTCAGGGTTTGTTAACCCTTGTTGCAGGTGAGTCGCATGCGCAGGCTTGTTTTGGTCCCTGCTGCATGACTGTGTTTGAAGTCAATAACGATGAAGAGTGATGAATGGCCTTTGGATAAGGCACTAGTTTGTATGATAAATAATGTTAATGTAATATTATCCTGCTACTATGGTCGTATGGCACTTGTGGTATTGTAAGTTTGAAAACAACTAGTTTGTAACTATGTTGTTTTAAGACTTCCACTATCTTTCACTCTGGTATATATTTGAATAAACTGTTGTAATCTACAATGTCTGTGATTGGGATCCTGTTTGAAAAGAGAATCGTGGATGATTCGGGTTTCCCGAGGACACCCGATAGACCTTTTAAGTTGTTGGGAACTTGTGTACGCTATCAAAGGTCTGTTGAGACAACGATAGTTATACGTGGGCCTGATTTCTTAGGAGGTTCTGCCATAGCTGGTATCAGAGCAGTTCTCATCTAAGATCATTGTAGGTTACTTTGGAAAACCTTCAAAATGATTTGGATCAAGGAAAGTGAACATGATATTTTGAAAGTTCAATTTCTTTCTTCTTACCTTTGAGCTAGACTCAATCCTGTCTTATTTGAAAGTTTGTGGTGGATAATATGATTAGGTTTGTCCTATGTATTAAAAATCTAGTACTTATGATTATATAAATCTATTATACTTAGATTCGTAAGATCGATTCATGCATCATGTTTAAGCACATTGCATAATAAATCCCCTTAATAGTGGTTGGGTAAGTAATGTCAATCCCATTCTTGCTAACCTCCATTATCCTCAAGTTATTCTTATAGTCCTATCTTAAATCCTACAGGCTATGGCAAAGACCAAAAAAACCGCACACAAGTCCACCGGACCTCATGGAGTCCCTCATCATCAATTGGCACCAAGAAACCATGAGCTCGGTGAAGGTAGTGCCAAGACTCTAGGAGATGAAGGATCTTCAAGCAACCCCGCCAACATCGAGAACCTTAACAAGGAGCTCAACACTCTTCGTCGAGCTCATGCCAAAGATCAAGAGGAGTTGGCGGAAATGCAAAGGGGCATCACCATGACCATGGAGCTGCGGAATGAAGCCTGGACATGAGAGGATGCGGCCAATGAACGTGTCCATGAGTTGGAGTTCTACGTGGAAGATCTAGAGATGGACAATGCCATTCTTCATGAGAATGTCCACCTACTGTACGCTCAACTTCATCCACCTCATGGGGATGGTGAAGTTACCGATGAAGAAATGATTGTAGCTCTAGGAGAAGTCAAGAATGAAGAAGAGGAGGAGGATCCTGAGGAGTTAGTGTACTTCTCAGATGAAGATGAGGTTTCGTCCGATATGGGCACGGATGCAGAAGACTGAAAGCTTGGAGTAGAAGTAGTTCCTTTATTGCTTTCCTAGAAAACCAGGGTTGTCTTGTGGGATACAAGACATGTAATATAAATAAGGACCCTTTGTAGCATGAAACCTTTTAAATGCTTTTCAATAAAGAATAATGTAAGTAAATGTGTTTCTCTAACAGATGCCTCGTCCTATCATCCGAACTGGTGCTAGTGGCTCGCACGACGATGATGAGTGCCCAAATCCTCCACCAATGCCTTCGACTATGATAGATGCCATAGCCGCACTTGTCAACGCAACGGCAGAGAATGCTAGGCTGTTAAGGGAATTGGTGCAGAACCAACAGGCACTATACCCTAATCGTGGCTGTCGAAATAATGGAAACGACGAGTCAACCTATGTGGATTTTACTGACACATGTCCACTGGTGTTCTCTAAGGCAGAAGAACCTTTAGAAGCAGACGATTGGCTTAGGACAATAGAGCAAAAGTTCGAGCTGATTCACTGTACCGAGGTTTAGAAACCAAGGTTTGCAGCACAGTAACTCTGAGGAGCTGCTGGTGCCTGGTGGGCAAATTTGGTAGCAGTACAGCCCGCTGGTCACCAAATCAACTGGAGGGAGTTTAAGGATGTCTTTAGGGCACACTATATTCCAGACGGTGTGATGACCATGAAGTTAGAAGAGTTCTTGGCTCTTAAGCAAGGGGAGCACCCAGTGATACATTATGTTGGGCATTTTAACCACCTGTCGTAGTATGCTATTGAGTATGTGAATACTGACAGGAAGAAAAAGAATCATTTTCTTAGAGGCCTGAACACTAAACTTCAGACCATGATGGCAACTTGTGGTAACACAACTTACCACGAGACAGTTAACATTGCTATCGCTTCAGAGGAGAATTACCGCCGACACAAGGAGGCGAAGAAGAAGAAAATATTTGCTTCTGGATCGTCAAGTGGAAAGCATCAGAAGATCATATACCATCCTCAGAATCATGGTCGTGCACCATTTTGCCCATAACAAGGCCAAAGCAGGCAGCAAATCTTCATTCGCCCTGCAACTAATACGCCTTATACTCATCAAGCACCGCAACAGCAAAATAATACAAATAATGCAAACCGCAATGCTACTCCCCAGAATCACAATTTTCCATGCTATAATTGTGGTAAACCCAGACACTTTTCCTGAGAATGTCCGTATCCTAGGAAGAATAATCCTGATGCACCCAAAGCCCCTGTTAATCAAGCTTAGAATCAGTACAAGGGCAATGCTCAGAACAATCAGAAGGGTCAGGCTGAGAGGAAAACTGGAAGGGTCTTCTATACTCAAGTGGAATCTATTTTAGAAGGAGAACTAGTTATGATGGGTATGTTTCCCATTGCTAAGCATCCTGCAATTACCTTATTTGATTCTGGTGCATCCCATACATTTATCAATCGTACATTTGTTGTGAAACATGGGATAGCTATTGGGGAAACAAAAGAACCCTATTATATACAGTCGCCCGAGGGACGAATCTATATAAGGGAGGTAGTTCGGCATGTACCTATTGATTTGGGAGGTTATGAGTTCCCTACCAATATGCTAATATTAAAGGATCAAGATATAGATGTGATCCTTGGTATGAACTGGTTAACTCAACACGGGGCTATCATAGATGTCCTGCATAGAACCATAAGGGTAAATGCACCTGACAGCAAAACCCAACTTCTCATCCAACTTCCCTTTCCTAAGAGTATAGTGGAAACAGTCTGTGCAACTATTATTGAAGGAGTCGAGAAAATTTTAGTGGTATGTGAGTTTATGGATGTCTTTCCCGATGATCTGCCTGGTCTGCCACCAGACCGAGATGTAGAGTTTAGAATTGATCTGAAACTAGGGACAGCACCAGTGTCCAGAAGAGCATATAGGATGCCACCCAAAGAACTAGCAGAACTAAAAATGCAACTACAAGAGTTGTTAGACAATGATTTCATTCAACCCAGTTCATCACCTTGGGGATGCCCTGCTATCTTTGTGAAGAAGAAGGACCAAA
The DNA here is from genome assembly GCF_019320115.1 of Miscanthus floridulus. Classification (NCBI taxonomy): domain Eukaryota; kingdom Viridiplantae; phylum Streptophyta; class Magnoliopsida; order Poales; family Poaceae; genus Miscanthus; species Miscanthus floridulus. The sequence goes on from NC_089597.1 coordinate 38,951,534, forward strand.
CCTTAAGGTTATGTGTTGACTATCGACCATTAAATGAAGTCACCATCAAGAACAAATACCCCTTGCCCTGAATTGATTTGCTTTTTGATCAACTTGCAGGAGCTAAGGTATTCTCGAAGATAGACTTGAGATTGGGCTATCACCAGATTAAGATCAGACGTGAAGATGTGCCAAAGACAGCGTTTACTACCCGATATGGACTATATGAGTATCTAGTCATGTCTTTTGGGCTGACCAATGCCCCGGCTCATTTCATGTACCTGATGAACTCAGTTTTCATGCCCGAGTTGGATAAGTTTGTCGTGGTGTTTATTGATGACATTCTTATCTACTCTAAGAGCAAAGAGGAACATGTGGAACATCTCCGTATTGTTCTACAAAGATTAAGAGATCACCAATTATATGTCAAATTCAGCAAATGTGCATTTTGGTTGGAGGAAGTACAATTTTTGGGTCATGTGCTATCTGCTGAAGGTATAGCTATTGATCCGAGTAAGGTAGAAGAAGTCCTTAACTGGAAAGCACCTACCACTATTCATCAAGTTCGTAGTTTTCTAGGGTTGGTAGGGTATTATCGTCGGTTCATCCCTGACTTCTCTAGAATTACAAAGCCAATTACTGGACTGTTGAAAAATCAAACTAAGTTTGTATGGTCAACAGAATGTGAAGAGGCCTTTCAGACATTGAAGAAGTTGCTGACAACTACACCAGTCTTAGCACAACCTGATATCGAGAGGCCATTTGATATCTATTGTGATGCATCTGGAATTGGTATTGGCTGTATTCTTATGCAAGAAGGCAGAGTCATAGCATACGCTTCCAGACAACTCAAGAAGCATGAAGAACATTATCCCACCCATGATCTTGAATTAGCTGCTGTTGTTCATTCACTCAAGGTTTGGCGACATTATTTATTGAGCAATATATGTCATATCTATACGGATCACAAAAGTTTGAAATACATCTTCACCCAGTCAGAGTTGAATATGAGGCAAAGAAGATGGTTGGAACTTATTAAAGATTATGATTTAGAAATGCACTATCATCCAGGCAAGGCTAATGTGGTTGCCGATGCCCTGAGTCGCAAGAGTCATTGTCATTGCCTAATTGTAGAACCTATGCAGCGAACATTGTGTCAAGAGATGGAGCATCTAAATTTACAAATCATAGAACAAGGTTCCCTGTCCAACATTGTAGTTGAGTCCTTTATCAAAGATCAGATTATTGCCGCTCAACAGAAAAGTAAGGGCATAGCCCATATTAAGGATAAAGTCAGATCTGGGAGATCAACATGTTTTAAGATTGATGAATCAAATGTCGTATGGTTCAAGGATAGATTGGTAGTACCCAAAAATCCAGAGCTGCGAAAGTAGATTCTTGATGAAGCTCATTCTACCAGATACTCCATTCATCCGGGTAGCAACAAAATGTATCATGATCTGAGAAAGAGATATAGTTCTCGGGTCTATTCGACCAGTCCCAAGGGCTCGTTGCCTTTCTTAGAGGAAAAACCATGGACTGGGAACTAACCAAGACTCGAACATGGGCCAGGATGCTCACGGCGCTCGTGCACCTGAGTACTTGCTGCTAGTGGGCCTATCCCTTTCCACCCCTCACCCTAAGGGCGCCCAGAGCGACAGTGAACCCACTGGAGGGCTAGCATTTGAACTCCTAGGCCTAAATGGGCCGTAGGAGCATTTTTAGCTCTGTATCCCTCCTTACCTACGATGGTTCTTGGCCCATCGACCGGGCGAACCATCATCCGGCATGTCCATTGAGAGCGCGGCCAGAGATAGCGTGTGCACGATCTTCGGAGGGAGGTGACATGACATGGCACAGCGGGTGTGTGAACCTAGGCGGACGGTTTGCCTTCTCACCCCACTCCATCCTATAAATAGTGGCCTCCCCCTTTATATTTTTGCACACCAAAACCATAGCCTTACCTTCTATGTTTCTCCATCGCCGCCTTTTGGATTTGTCGTGCTTGCTAATCCACCGCCAAAGCCCTAGATCTGTAGCTTCCGCTTCTTCGCTGCTGCCTTTGCTTCTCCATAGCCACCTCCATCCTCCATGTACTCATGGTACTGCTTTGATGTTACCCATGCACGTATCGAGGGCCTTGTCAAGCGTGGTCTTCTCTATGGGAGGACCAATGCAGCGGAGTAGCTTGTGCACAGCCATGAGGATGCACCGGCGTTGCCTGATGGCTACATCATCTCCTTCATGCTCTTCCACGAGCGTGGACTCGTGGTTCCTCCCCACTTATTCTTCTGGGGTCTACTGCACCACTATCAGATCAAGCTATAGCACTTGAACCCCAACGGGATCCAGCACATCATGGCCTTCATCATGATGTGTGAGGGGTACCTAGGGATCGATGCCCACTTTGAGCTATGGAGAAATTTCTTCTCTATCTCCTTGATAAAGAAGAAATAGAGAGAGGTCGGGAGACCCCGGTGCCGATGGGATGCGTGGGCATCCACCTTTGGGGGTAGTGAACGACCGAGTACATGCCCTACCAGCTCTCTAGATCCAGTAAGGGGTGGCACTCGTATTGGTTATACCTGAAGAATGACCCTACCGCCCCCTTGCCAATCTTCTCTGGGCACTTGGTCAAAGAGTGAAGGGTCGAGATGGCGACTAGAGGGGGGGTGAATAGTCTTTTCTAAAACTTAATTGCGTCGGCTAACCGATACAAATGCGGAATTAAAACTATCGGTCTAGCCAAGACTATACCCCATTATATATGTTCACTAGCACCTTGCAAAGATAACAATTATGCAACAAAGGTGCCGGGCTAGCTAGAGCTCTCCTAAACAATTCTAGGAGCAAGGTTACACAAACCTAGGCCACTAGTACTTTAAGCGACAAGGGAGCTCCTATACATGCTAGTAAGCAAAAGCACAAAGCTAACGATGCTCACTAGCAATGCTCAATAACAAGGCAACCAATGCCTAATTAGAGAGCGCAAATACTTAGCTACACAAACTAAGCAATGTGACTAACAAGGTTACTAAAACCAAATTAGCCACGCAAGGGAGCTACTTCTATGCTACACAAGCAAGAAGGTAATTAGGAAGCTACACAAGCTATCTAATTACAAGAGCAACTACACAAGCTTAATATGTATAAAAGTAATTGCAAGCTTGTGTAACGGGGATGCAAACCAATGGGAAGAATAAGGTTGACACGATGATTTTTCTCCCGAGGTTCACGTGTTTGCCAACGCGCTAGTCCTCGTTGTGTTGACCGCTCACTTGGTGGTTCGGCGGCTAATTAGCATCACCCGCTAAGCCCGCACGTCGGGTGCCGCAAGAACCTATCCCTTGAGTGAGGGTAGCTCAATGACACGCTTTACTAGAGTTGCTCTTCGTGGCTCCCGCGGGGCGAGCACAATGCCCCTCACAAGCACTTCTCCGGAGTGCCACACAAGCTTCTTGAACGCTTCGACGGAGACCACCACCAAGCCATCTAGGAGGTGGCAACCTCCAAGAGTAACAAGCACCACCGGCTAGCAACTCGATCACCTAGTGCCACTCGATGCAACCTCATGATGCAATCGCACTAGAATCGCTCACTCACACAATCGAATGATCACTATCAAGTATATGTGTGATGGAGGGCTCCCAAGCACTCACAAGCATGGACACTAAGTCCCTTGAGGTGCTCAGCACCAGCCATGGCCGAAGGCCACTTCTATTTATAGCCCCAAGGGCTAAACTAGCCGTTACCCCTTCACTGGGCAACGGTCGGGCCGACCGGACGCTCCGGTCGTGTTGACCGGACGCTGGACCTCAGCGTCCGGTCGCTCATAGACGACCACGTGTCCTGGTTCCAATGGTCATTTGACTTGACCAGACGCAGTAGCACTCAACTAACTGGACGCTGAACCCCCAGTGTCCAGTCGTTTCCAGTAAGCTCCCGAGCATGACCGGACGTGTCCGGTCGAACGCGATCGGACGCAGCCAGCGTCCGGTCACACTCCAGTTACTGTGTCACCGTACGTCAGCCTGATCGGACGCAGCCTTCCAACGTCCGGTGCATTCAGATCCAGCGTCCGATCAGTTGACCGACGCCGGCATCTTCGCGACCAACTCGTTTTCACTTCTAACTTCTTCACCCTTGCACCAATGTGCTAACCACCAGAATTTGCATCTAGCGCAATAGAAAATAGGCATTCCATTTTCCCGAAAGCGCCGAATGACCCAAACCCATCTCAACCCTACAAACACCACCTCCTTTGTAAATGTGCCAATCACCACCAAGTGTACACCACCATGTGTATGTGTGTTAGCATTTTCACAATCATTTCCCAAAGGATGTTAGCAACTCAACTTGCCACACCACTCGATCCTAGCGACAATGCAAAGTTAGATCACTCGAGTGGCACTAGATGACCGATATGCAAACAAGTTTGCCCCTCTTGATAGTACGGCCATCTATCCTAAACCTGGTCATAAACTTCTCTACACACCTATGACCGATAAAATGAAATGCCCTAGGTTATACCTTTGCCTTGCGCATTCCATTCCATCTCCTCCAATGTTGATGCAACACATGCACCAACACAATCAACAATGATATGATCCACTTCATATCATCATATGATCATATTGGTTCATCGATCTTGACTCTACTTGCTCTTCGCCGTTGCCATCGTCCATCGGTGCCAAGTCTTGCTCAAGCTTCACTGCCACATGGTCCATCACTCCAAAGCCTTTGACTTGCCCTTCACGCTTGCAACCGGTCCATCAAGCCAAGTCTTGTCTTGATCTTCTCCACCTTGATCACATGACTCAATGTCATGTCTCATGTGCATTTAAGCTCCTTCATCATCACATGTGTGAGCTTTGCAACATCTCCAAGCCATTTTCACCTTCATGGCATATGTTGCTCACACACATGTACCTGTGGACTAATCACATGTGTATCTCACATAAACACAATTAGTCCATCTAGGTTGTCACTCAATTACCAAAACCAAACAAGGACCTTTCAAAGAGGTACCACCGTCATGGCCATGGGGGACACTCATCAAGAAGAAGAAGAGGATGTGTGACCTCCTCGAGGCCACCATGTTCCTAAAGACCCATGGCCTCTGCGGGGCTGGCATCATCAAGGAGTATCATGCGAGGAGGGTGGTGCCCCTGATGGCGCACGTCCTCCCGCTGTACGGGATGACGCCCAACATGCAGCTCATTGGGATGATGCTTGCCTAGGGGCTCCTCCATGATAGTGAGGTCTCACAACACAACAAGGAGGCCACAGGGGAGGCCGACACCATGTTCCTAATCCTAGGGCATCCTGTGATGCGGCCGGATGTGGGCTTCATTGAGCTGCCAGCAGGTTTAGTCTTCTCGGACTCTATCGTGCCGCTGCTAGAGCACGCGGCCATAGGGCAGTGAACCATGTCATGGATGAATGAAGGAAGAAGAAGAAGGATGACGAGGAGAAGAAACAGCGGTCGAAGCAGCAAGCGAAGCTATAGTGAGGGAAGCGGCATCAAGGTTCGTCGGAAGACGAGGAGGAAGAAGAAGAAGAGGAGTAGGAGGAGGAGGATGGCTCCATGTCGCCCAACCAGTGGGATGATCTTGCTAGGGATGGGGCCCTTTCTATGGCATGCCATGGGATAGGAGGGGAAGTACATGCCCCGGAGCTGGCAGAAATCAAAATGCCCTGCCCTGTTTGGAGCTTCGACGGCAGCCTCAGAACCGGTAGAATCATGCCACCTCGCCTCGTCTGGGCCTTCGATGGTGGCCCCAGAGCCAGTGGAAATAGGTCACCCCACTCTGTCAGAGCCCTCGGCGGTGCCTCTGAAGTCGGTGGGAGGCGGCCGTTCTTATTTGACTGAGCCCTCCGAGCCAAGGAAGGGCTTGAAATGGCAACGTGCCAACGAGGAGCAACCAGGGTCGAAAAAGCCGGCCCCAAAACATTCTCGCATGATGGCATCAAGATGAGTCAAGAGTTTTTTTGTCCTAACAAATTTTTACTGTGAACTGACCGCCATGTCCCTTGCAGTGTCGGAGGACGTGGGGCTCTCCTATGGCTCGCTCCGAAAAAGATCCTTCTCCAACAAATGCGCCAGGAGCCAGTTAGCGCCACACCGATGGTGAGCGTGAGTGGTGTTGGGGTGGCCATGGTGTCGACCGGGGAGGCACAGTCGATGGCTGCGTCCATGGGAGAGTAGGTGGAGGAGGGTGCGTCCGGGACACCTGTGGTGGGCATGACGCAGCCGATCATGTCCTTGACGTCACAGGTAGGGGAGGCACTGCTAGAGCCATCGTCCTTGTAGGTGGCTATGTTTGTGGTGGGGCAAACGGAAGGGTGTGCACCCAAGGCATCCTTCACGGATGTGGCGATAGGGCAGGCCTCCATGTTTGCATCACCCACCCCTCTATCGCTAGAGGAGCCACTCTAGAGGAGCTACCGCCGTAAGAGATGTTGGCGTCACTTGAGGTCGACGCGGGTACGTCCTGGTCTCTGGTTTGGGTGGCTATCCTCAATAAAGCAACAGAGGAGATGGAATGAGGGAGCATCCACATGGAGGTTTGAGACGTGGTTCGCGCCCTAACCACCATGCTGAGCTCGATGCACAACATTGTCGCTCCGATTGGCCAGGTATGATATGACCATGCTTTCAACCCCCATGTTCTCTTTCCATGCCTCTAAGTCTTGTCTTCTTCACAAATCCTTATGGCCCATAGCTAGGAGAAGTCCTAGTTCCTTGCTAAGGAGATGTGGTGGAGTGAGAGGCTAGCCTCATAGCTCGCTGTCGCCCATTAGGAGGTGGCTGAGCTTGCCCCTGCCACCTCAGAGGTGGCCAACCTCCAAGTCAGGGAGAAGGATGCTTGCAATGATGCCCGCAAGGCCGAGGAGAAGCTCATGGCCCTGATCAAGAGGGCGTGCACGGATGCCATGGAGGCTAAGCGGCAATGGAAGGAGCAAAGCAGGACGATTTGCTCTAGGCCAAAGAGGAGGGCATGCATGGATGCCATGGAGGCCGAGCGGCAATGGAAGGAGCAGGACAATTTGCTCTGGGCCATAGAGGAGCTCTACATAGGGATTGGCTTGGCTCACCAGGAGCGCACCGACGCTCAGTAGCGAATCGACCACCTCGAGGATGAGCTTCAAAGGGAAAGGGACCTAAAGGTTGTAGCTAAGGGCATGTCCTCTAGGCTTTCCATGGAGGTCGGTCAACGCCAAGAAGAGGTCCGGTGCCTAGAGACTGAGGTGACCCAGTAGCATGATGAGGTGGGCAGGCTTTGGGTGGACGTAAATGATAAGTCTCTAGTTTCCCTTGTTGTCTTTTCTCCCTAGAATCCATGGTAAGCCTTTTGACACAGTCGATACGTGACTTGGGTAGGTCTCTACGACAAGCTCGGGGTGGAGGTGGTGAAGAGCTACGACCTGGAGAATGAGCTCATCAAGGTGGAGGACACCCTCCAAAAGGAGAGCGACGAACACGGCAACCTACGTGTCGCCATCCAGCTGGTCTACGATGAGCTCGAGCTAGCCCCGAAGCAGGAGACAAGGTCGCTTATAGTTCACGCCACCTAGATCACGGACTAGGCACGTGATATGGCAAGGGGCGCACTTCACTTTGGCATTCACCGATCATTCATGATCGCCCATTCTCATTATGAGAACATCAATCTGGCGACGATGAGCTAAGGCTTCGCCCCATCTATACTGATGTCGAGTTGGATGACATCGAGAAGGAGGTGGCCCCTGGTGCATGACCTTTCTACCAAGATAGAAGATGAAATCATCCTCCCCCGAGGGGTTAGTTTAGTCAGATAGGTCATATGGCGCATTTGTAGTAAATGAACAAGTTCCAACCCTTCTGTTTCGTCTAAACAAGCTTGTTCTTTTATTTCGGTTGAACAAATTTGTTCTCTCCCTTTTTATGTGTAAAAAGGGTTAAAGCGCTCTGACCCTTCATGTTGTTAAGACTATAGAGCTCAAGGTGTAGGCAAAAAAACTCTGATCATGCTAGTAACCAAGAGCGCCGTAGCCTTTGGGGTGTAGGTTTCTTGCAGTTCGACTAGTTTTACTCAGCATTTATTTCTACAAACCTTGGCTCTAGGTTTTTAACATGAGAAAGGGTCGGGCACGGTGACTATTTCAAAAAGGGTATATATATACCCTTATCAGCCCTTGAGTGAGGCCCCACCTCTTATTGTTGCTAGGGTCAGGTTTCACTAAAGATCGAGGAGACGATAGCGAAACAGGTAAGAGAAAGCATTTTTTTGTTTCAGATATGATATTCTTAGTTTTTCTACGTACACCCTCCCTAGGATCCGAGCCATCGTCCTATAACCATGCATTCGGTCTCCTTGCGATCCCCCGCGCGTTGTAGGAGTCCGGTTGAGGGGACAGCTCGTCTTTGTGACCGTCATCCCTTAAGCATTTTTTGATAAAATGGAGGGGCTGAGTTGTGCCACATTTTTCCTCGATGGATGAAACATGGTGCTTGGTGAGCTTTTAATGGGCTAGTCTGAGTGGGGCCCTAGTTTCCCATTCATGGGAGTCTGGCATGGGTCAGTTGGTGACTGACTCTAGATTCTCAGTGGCCAATCCATATAGTTCTTGGGTCCGTTCGACCGGTCCCAAGGGCTCATTGCCTTTCTTCGAGAAAAAACCATGGACTAGGAATCGACCAAGACTTGAACGTGGGACGGGAGGCCAGTGGTGCTTGTGCATTCGGGTACTGGCCACTAGTGAGCCCATCCTTTTCCACCCCTCGCTCTAAGGGCACCCCAGAGCGGCTGTGAACCCGTCGGAGGGCTAGCCTTCGTACTCCTAGGCCTAAATGGGCCATAGGAGCATTTTCAGCTCCATATCCCACCTTACCTGTGATGGTTCTCGTGCCTGTCTACACCGACGCTACGTTAGATGACATCGAGAAGGAGGTGGCCCCTCTAGCTTAGGACTTACCTATGGAGATAGAGGATGGGATCAACCCCCCAAGAAATTTGTTAGGTAGATAAGCTAGGCAGTGAACATACAATAACTGGACAAGCTCTTAAATTTTGTTATGGCCAAATAGATTTTTAGCTCTTCTCCCCTTTTTATATAAAAAGGTTAATGTGTTCTGACCCTTTCCATCGTTAAGGTTATAAAGCTCAGGGTGCAGGCGAAAAAACTCTGATCACACTGATGAGCAAAAACGTCGTAGCCGCTGGGGCGTAGGTTTCTTGTAGTGCGACCAATTTTACTCAACGTTCATTTCTGCAACCCTTGCTTCTAGAACTTCACATGAGAAAGGGTCAGGCATAGAGCATCTCTACCGGATAGATATACTCTTTAATGTGTTCTGACTCTTTCTGTAGTTAAGGCTAAAAAGCTCAGGGTGTGGGCAAAAAACTCTATTCATGCTGGTGAGAAAAAATGTCGTAGCCGCTGGGGCGTAGGTTTCTTGCGGTCCGACCAGTTTTACTCAGCGTTTGTTTCCACAACCCTTGCTTCTAGATCTTAACATGAGAAAGGGTCAGGCAAAGAGAATGTCTACTGGATGGATATACTCTTATCAGCCCTCGAGTGAGGCCCTACCCCTTGCCGTTGCTGGGGTCGGGTGTTATCGAGGAGTCGATAGCGAAACCGATAAGAGAAAGCGTGCGTAGATTAAGGGTAAAAGCGATGTAGCTGTTTGATGTTCCATGCGTTGACGAAGACTTCACCGTCGATGGTCCTGAGCTTATAGATGCCTAGTCGGAGCACATCCATGATGACGTACGGTCCCTCCCACAGTGAAGAGAGCTTTGTGGCGGTTCTTGTTGCTCTGGACGAGGTGCAGCACCAGGTCCCCGATGTTGAAGTCCTGACCCCACACTCGACGGTTGTGGTACCGACATAACGCTTGCTGGTACTTGGCCGAGCAGAGTAGGGCAATGTCACGCGCTTCATCTAGCTGGTCCATGGCATCCTCGAGGGACGCCTCGGCTCCCTGTTTGTCGTATGCCCTGACCCTCGGCACTCCATAATAAAGGTTGGTTGGGAGGATAGCCTTAGAACCATAGACCATAAAAATGGCGTGTAGCCGGTGGCCCGGCTGGGGGTCATCCTCAGGCTCTAGAGCACCGTGGGAAGCTCCACGACCCATCGTCTGCCAAACTTGTTCAGCCGGTTGAAGATCCTAGGCTTGAGGCCTTGTAGGACCATGCTGTTCATGCACTCCACCTTCCCATTCGTGCGGGGGTGCACCATGGCAGACCAATCAACACGGATATGGTATGCATCGTAGAATTAGAGGAACTTTTCCCAATGAATTGTGTGTCGCTGTCCATGATAATGGAGTTTGGAACTCCAAAGCGATGGACGATGTCAAGGAAGAACAGCACGGCTTGCTCAGACTTGATCACAGAGATCGATCAAGCCTCTATCCACTTTATAAACTTATCTATGGCAACAAGCAAGTACGTATAGCCCCCGAGTGCCCTCTTGAGAGGTCCAACCAGATCGAGCCCCTGGACCACAAATGGCCACATGATGGGGATCATTTGAAGTGCTTGGGTTAATAGGTGGGTCTACCGAGCATAGTATTGACACCCTTCATAGGTGCGCAAAATATGTTCAACGTCAGCCACTACGGTCGACCAGTAGAAGCCTTGTCGGAATGTGTTTCCGACCAAGGACCTAGGTGCAGCATGGTGCCCGTAGACCCCACTGTGGATATCACTCAGCAACTGCTTCCCTTGTTCGATGGGGATGCAACACTGTAGGATCCCAGTGTGGCTTTACCTATAGAGCTCACCCTTAATAACGACAAAGGACTGGGCATGATGCATGAGCTACCGAGCCTCCGTTTTGTCCGTGGACAGCGCCTCATAGAGGAGGTAGTTGAGGTAAGGTGTCCTCCAGTTGGCCAGAGGGTCAAGCTCTGTCGCTGGATCCTCGTCAAGCTCCATGACTTCAGGGTCAGATGGAGCCACCGGCTGGTTAGCCCCCAAGCCCAAGGTAGGTGGCCCATCACCGGTCTATTTTGGCTCCTCATAGCGAACCGTGGGCTTATACTTATCGCTGACGAAGATGCTCGTCAGCATCGGCTCTCGGCCGGATGCCATTTTCACCAGCGCATCAGCCGCCTCATTGAGACGCCTCGAGATGTGATTGAGCTCGAGCCCGTCGAACTTGTCCTTCAGCTGGCAGACTTCTCGACAATATATAGCCATCTTGGCATTGTGGTAGCTTGATTCCTTCATGACTTAGTTGATGACTAGCTGGGAGTCGCCCTAGACGTCAAGCCGTCGGATAACCAACTCGATGGCGATGCGTAGGCCATTGATGAGTGCCTCATAATCGGTCACATTGTTGGAGGAGGGGAAATGGATGTGAACCATGTACCTCATGCATACCCCAAGGGGCGAAACAAAGACCAGCCCTGCGCCGGCGCCTTTCTTCATCAGCTATCCATCGAAGTACATCATCTAGTACTCTTGGTAGATGATCGCTAGTGGCATTTGGATCTCAGTCGACTCTGCAATGAAATCAGCCAGCACTTGGGACTTGATGGTCGTCCAAGGGGCATATGAAATGCCTTGACCCATCAGCTCAAGTGCCCACTTCATGATTCTTCCTGTGGCATCCTGGTTTTGGATGACCTCACCGAGAGGGAAGGACGTCATGACCATCTCTAGATGCGACTCGAAGTAGTGATGCAATTTCCTCTTAGCGATAAGGATGGCGTATAGGAGTTTCTGGATTTAGGGGCAGCAAATCTTGGAATCAGACAAGACCTCGCTAATGAAGCACACGAGATGCTATACTTTGAGGGCGTGTCCCTCTTCTCCTCACTCTACCACCAGGGCGGCGCTGACCACTTGTGTGGTGGCCGCAATGTAGAGCAGAAGCGGTTCCCCGTTGGTCGGGCAAACTAGGATCGGGGCCCTCGTCAGAAGCTGCTTGACCTTGTCAAGTGCCTCCTAGGCCTCGGGCATCCATTTCAAACGGTCGGCCTTCTTCACAAGCCGATAGAGGGAGGGACCTTATTCGTCGAGGCGCGAGATAAAGCGGCTGAGTGCGGTGAGGCACCTTGTAACTCGTTGTACCCCCTTTATGTTCTGAATCAGGCCCATCCTCGTGATGGCCGAGATCTTCTCCGGATTGGCTTCGATGCCATGCTTGGAGACGATAAAATCCAGCAGCATACCCCTCGGGACCCCAAAAACGCACTTCTCGGGGTTGAGTTTGATGCCGTTTGCTCAGAGTTTCATAAAGGTCCGCTCAAGGTTGGCTATGACCAGGTCAGCCCATTTGGACTTGACCACGATGTCATCCACGTAGGCCTCAACGGTTTGCCCGATATGAGATCCCTAAAACACTTGAGCATGTAGCGTTGGTACGTAGCTCCCGCGTTCTTCAGGCCAAACGGCATTGTGACGTAGCAGAACGATCCAAATGGAGTGATAAAAGATGTCATGTGCTGGTCGAACTCTTTCATCGTGATTTGATGGCACCCAGAGTACGCATCAAGGAAGCAAAGGATTTCGCACCCTGAGGTCGTACTTGGTCTATGCGTGGTAAAGAAAACAGATCCTTTGGACACGCTTTGTTGATACCCGTGTAGTCAACACACATTCTCTATTTTCCACTCTTTTTTCGTACAAGAACAGGATGGTAAACCACTCGGGGTGGTATACTTCCTTGATGAACCCGGCCGCCAAAAGCTTCGCAATCTCCTCGCCGATGGCCCTACGTTTCTCCTCGTTGAAGTAACGCAGGTGCTGCTTCACCGGCTTGGAGCCTGGCCTGATCTTCAAGGCGTGCTCGGTGACTTCTCTCGGAATGCCTGGCATGTTCGAGGGTCTCCATGCAAAGATGTCTCCGTTGGCGCGGAGAAAATCGGCGAGCGCGCTTTCCTATTTGGAGGAAAGCGTGGTGCCGATGCGCACCACTTTGCCCTTGGAGCCGTTGGGGTCTATGAGGACCTCCTTGGCGCCTTCTATAGGCTCAAAAGACCTAGCCGGCCGCTTGGGGTCAGGCGTTTCTTCGACGACCTCCTCCCTGATGGCCGCAAGCTCTTTGGAGACGATAATTGCCATGGCGTGTTCGTAGCACTCGACCTCGCACTCGTAGGCGCGCTAGAAGGAGGTGCCAATGGTGATGACCCCGCATGGATCCGGCATCTTCAACTTTAGATAGGTGTAGTTAGGGATGGTCATAAACTTCGCATAGCATAGACGTCCTAGGATGGCGTGGTAGGTCCCGTGAAACCCGACCACCTCAAAGGTAAGGGTCTCCATCCTATAATTGGTCGAATTCCCGAAGGTGACGGGCAGATCGATTTGCCCAAGAGGCATGGCCTGCTTTCTAGGCACGATGCCGTGGAAAGGTGCGCCAATCGACCGGATGCGCGATCGGTTGATGCCCATGGCGTCGAGCGTTTCAACGTACATGATGTTGAGGTCGCTGCCTCCATCCATCAGCACCTTGGTGAGCTGCTTCGTGCCGATGATCAGGTCGACCACGAGCGGATATCTTCCTGGCTGTAGGATGCCTTCTGGGTGGTCAGTCCGATCAAAGGTTATGATGAAATCCCTGCACGCGGGTTGCATGAGGCCACGGCAAAGGCCCGAAGCGGACGGGGGCATTGGCGGTGACCTCGCCTGCGCGGTGAAGGCCTGAAACGCGGGTCGCGAGGAACCGGTGGCGGTGGCCAAGCGTTGGTGAAGATCGGGGGTGCAGGTGGAGACCGCGTGGGATGGGGAGTGAGATCTGGAGCGCGCGCGACTGGGAAGTTGATTGGGAGCGTGGTTTCCTTTCTTGCCAGATGGAGCATTCACGCGAGGAAGTTTCCTTTCTTGCCGGCGTCACGCGAGGGCCTGGCAGGATCGTAGGCGTCCGGCAGACCGACGAGCCAAGCGAGGGTGCGGGATCGCAGCATGCAGGATGATGGACCCACGTTGAAATGAGACGTGAAAATGATGTCTACTCTTTAGTTTTTAGTTGTAAGAGATGGGGAGACCTGTTGGGTTGTTGGGTTAGTAGTGTGCAGGCGCGGAAAGCGACGCCCAGATGCACGGACGCCCGCTCTTTAGCGTTACCGATACTTGCAGCTCATCAATAATCTAGTTCGTACTTAACGGACATCCATAGTTCCCAACTTCCCGTACCAACACAAGGCATCCCAGTGCACTGCTGCACAACCAAAGCATCAATACCATGGATATATTTCCTCTGATAACAGGCTTATGCTTTGAATGGTTTGCATGTGTTTCTCCCCCACACCGTTCGCCTCTCGGCGTCTGCGGAGTCCAATGTCCAACCCATGCACGGGTACGGTACGGGTGTGCGACCTATTCCGGACACCTGGATGGCTGGATGGTCGCGGACGCCAAAACCCCGGTACCGAAAGCCCCGAACCCATCAGACTGACGTGCGACCGCGACTGCTCGCCGCTCGGCAACCAGACGCCACGACCGCACCATTTCCGTTTCCCTCACCCCTGGCCCTCTACCAGTCACCACTCTATTATGCACAACCGCGCGCGCGCCATCGACTTCGACCAAGAAACGCACCCCGCCCACCCACCACCGCCAGATGACGACGCCTCGCCAACATGCGACGTCGTCGCCGCTCGCCGTGGTCACGCTGCTTTTGCTACTGCTGCTGCTCGACGCTCCCGCCGCCGCGCAGCAGAGCCCGTCGCGGGACAAGGATAACGGTGACGGCGGAAGTGGCATGCCGGGCCAGGCGCCCAGCTTCAGCGCTCCCATGGTCGTGCTGCTGGTGGCGCTCATCGCGGCCTTCGTCTTCATCGGCTTCTTCTCCGTGTACATGCGTCGGTGCGGGCGCGGCGCCTCGACGGGGCCCGGGATCCCGGCCGCCGCGCTGCTCGTTCTGTCGCGGGAGGAGCAGCGGAACCAGCAGCAGCAGCGCGGGCTCGACCCCGCCGTGGTCGCGTCGTTCCCGACGATGAGGTACGCCGACGCGAAAGCGCTCCGGGTCGGCGGCGGCAAGGACGCCGCGCTCGAGTGCGCCGTCTGCCTCAGCGAGTTCGAGGACGACGAGGAGCTCCGGCTGCTGCCCAGCTGCAGCCACGCCTTCCACCCGGACTGCATCAGCGAGTGGCTCGCCGGCCACGTGACGTGCCCCGTCTGCCGGTGCAACCTGGATCCCGAGGAGCCCGCCGCGGCTGAGGCTGCCAGCTCCGGTGAGGCGACGGGGGAGGCGCAGCAGCAGCAGCAGGATCAGGTGGCCATCGACGTGAGCCACGATGGCGCCGAGGAGGAGGACGAGGAGGAGGACAGGAGGCGCCGGGAGGTGGCGATGGAGCTGGAGCGGATCGGGAGCCAGCGCCGCGCGGTGCGGTCCCGGTCGGGGCGGCCGGCGGCGCCGCCCGTGCCCGTCCCGCGGTCGCACTCGACAGGCCACTCCCTCGCCACGCGCCTCGACGGCGACCTGGAGCGGTTCACGCTTCGGCTGCCGGAGCACGTGCGCAGGGAGATGGTCGCCGCGGCCGGCGAGGAGAGCCTGCGCCGCACGGGGCCGCGTGAGCGTGACGCCCGCGGGAACGGCGGCTCCAGGAGCGCGCGGCTCGGGAGGTCGGACCGGTGGCCGTCGTTCATCACCCGGACCCTCTCCTCGCGGGTCCCGTTCTGGTCCGCGTCGTCGAGGAGGGCGCCCGACCTGGAGGCGGCGGCCGTGGCAGCGGGGACGACGGGAGGGTCCACGAGAACCAGGCGTGAAAAGACGGGCGGCGCGTCGGAAGGCTCGGTGATCCCAGCTAAAGGCAGCGTGCGCTTCGACTGCCTCAGCGGCGTCGCCCCCGCCGTGACGGCCGCCAGAGTCGGCGCCGCGGCCGGCGACAGCGAGACGGAGGACGACGACGACGAGGAGAAGGCGATCGCCCGGCAGCGGCAGGCTTGAGCGTGCGCTCGCATGTGCTGCTCGCCTACTTGCCCCATTCGTCCGTTGAAATGGCAACGGCAGCCATGTCGCACGGACACTGCACGTGGTCTGGACTCTGGTGGCGTATCAATGCGCGACGAGAGAATTGGGACGAGACGAGACGCTGCATGTCTGGAGCGATCTGCAGACGCATCCACAATCCATCGCCATGTGAATGTGATCCGCGACCGCGAGACGAAGCGGGTCGCACGCGAGTGGGAACGCACCGCGGAAGCGGTGATTCCGTCGCTCAGCTGCAAATAGTTTTCTTTTTAAAATCTTTTGTCTTAGCGTCTAGTATTTCTTTGAAAAAAAAAGAGAGTTCTTGATTCATTTCTTTCGTTGCCGTTGAAGAATTGGAGGTGTAAGATACTAGTAGTACCTGAACTTGGGCTGGGTTACTTGAGAAATTAGTATTTAAATAGATTTAGAAAAAAGATTGAGATAAGTGTTGACTGATTATTGTGTCTTTTCGTCCACACTGGCACATGGTTTATCCTACTTACCGGACGGAGATGGATGGTTTTGAAGTTATGCAACAAACCAACAGAGCACTGTCGCCTCAAACATACGAACTCTCCCGTCAAAATGTAGGATCGATTCACACTAAAATAGGCAATCAGAGGGGGTGAATGATTGCGAAAGTCAAAAAATAAAATTTAACACTTCCCCCTATGAACTAAGGCCTATTCAAACCTTGTTTACAATTCCAGGCAGAACACAATGCCTTCACTAAAATATTCTTGACACAAATTCATAGCTCTAATTGACCTCAGATTCTTACAGATTAAATTAAATGAAATTCTTGAGCTAACCCAACTAGAATCACGTCAAACAGAGGTCTAGAGCTTGAGATACAAAAATAACAAGTACGCTGTGTCAGGTAGTGACGAAAATTAATTAGCAGAAATTATAAGCAACTTCATAGTCCTTAATTGACATAGAATCAAATTGGAAGACTGCTGCTGTGCTAAGACGGAAACTTATACTTTTAACCCATTTGTGTTTATAGCACAAGCAAAGAAGAGCTCAAAACATATAATGCACAGACTATTAATTTTACTCGGCACACATAGTTGCTATAAATATTCAACCAGGACAAAGATGACAAACTGTTATACTACCAAGCCTAATACCAGCGGATCAGTTTGCAAACATTGATCTTTATTACTCCAGGATGTTTACAGGATGCATCACACAAGCATCCTCACAAGGATTTCTCTCAAATCCCTAAGGCCCAAAACAGCCGCCACTGCTGCTGCCTTCCTGCTCGTCGCTCTCTTCACCCTGAGCAAGAGCACCCAGGTATCCTCTTTTATTTCCCAGAGCCAAGTCCAAACCGGCCCTTGGCCTTCTGGCTACACAGCCAAGTCCAAATTGGCAGCATCTCCCTTGATGCTAGAAGCCAACCGTTGGCAGCATCTCCGTTCATTTGTGCTAGAGGCCAATCGTTGGCGGCATCTCTCGAAGCTAGCTCAAAACTCGTCTCCTTTCTTCGTACTCATGCATTGGCAGCATTCTTCGTACTCATGCATTGGCAGCATCTCCCTTCGGCAGCATCCTCTTTCATTTTCTTTAGAAGCCAACGTTGGCAGCATCTACAGCAAAAAACCAAAGCTCCACAACAGCCCAAGCATGCATGCATGCATGGCCATCAAGCGCCAATACCGGCATGCACCACACGCACACACCATCATGCATGTGCACGCATGTCCATCTCCTTGCCTGCACTCACGATCATGCTCCCATGCATTTCTTGCATGTCCATGTATCGCGACCGCCAATCGTCATCACATCGTAGCCTTTTGTTGTCAGGTATCGATATTAGAGATATCCGGAGGAAGGAGGTTACAGCCTATCGATGCGGGACTCATAGGATACTCCGCAAGGGAGAGAGAAGATCTAATCCAACTAGGATTCTTCCCATGTAATCTTAGTAGAAGAACTATTAAGTAATCCTACTAGGAAATCTCATTGTAAACCGACTAGGACTCTGGCTTCCTGACTATATAAAGGAGGGCAGGGCTCCTGAGAGAAGACAACAATTGTACAACACAACACAACACATCACAATCAATCCAACGCAAAGGCTAACGCCGACTGGACGTAAGGTTATTACTCGATCTACGATCGAGGGCCTGAACCAGGATAAATCGACTGTCTCTTACGTTAACCATCGAGTTCAGCATATGCCGAAGCCCGAACATACTGCCCCGGGTACCCCCGTGGCAGGCTATCGGTGGTGAAACATCGACAGCTGGCGCGCCAGGTAGGGGCTTTCGGCGATTTTGCATCTGAGAGCTCGATGGACCTCGACAACATAATCTTCTCGACGGGATCAACTTTCATCTTCGGCTCATGGATCTGCGAGGCAGACAACAACGGCAAGCTTCAAGGCCATCTCCTCAAAGATCCAGATCATCATAAAGAAATTCCTATTTTAACAACTACAACGGATCAGCTCACCAGAAGATTCGCGCAGCTCATAGTGTCCGATTCAAATCAGATTTCACGGCCACTCGTATCCGATTCGAATTCAAGCTCCAAGGCAAAGTTTTATCCGGGTGCTTTCAAGAAACCGAGTTCTTTTTTGGCAAGATTCCAGAGCACAACCCAAAACAACTCGGATTGCCCTCAGAGTTCTTTCAAGAAGTCGAGTTCTTTTCCATTTGGGCTCGACAACATGGCAAAATCCTATCAGGGATAGTTCGAAAGATCTTTCAATCCAAGATTCGGGATACCACTGACAGGAGCTCAGGAGGGTCTCGTGCTAACGATAACATCGCAAGACTGTATCATCCATTGGCCAGGTTCCGTTCCTGAAGGTAGCGGAACCCAACTAGTCGGCACAACAACAACAACTATTCTACCTTACCAAGAAGGAGACTCGATCTACGACACCGAGGCATCTACTAAAGTTATCAGCGACTCCGACAGCATGAAAACTAACGCCAAAAATAGAACGACTCATGCACGAGAAGTGCTCATGGTTCGACGTCCTCGGTCACCATTAAATCCCCCGGAAGCACCCGATGTCAGATCATCAGATGAATCAGAATCCAACATATCACCCTTTGCCCCGGGCTACGATGGAGAAACCGAAAGTCAGAAACAAGCTAGAGAAAGAAAAAACAAGTTGAAGCAAGGGCGCCAACACCGTGCTAGGCAGCACAGGGAAGCTTGGATCAGATATGAGTCAGAATTGGCTGAGTACGACAAAAGAAAATCGCAACGAGAAGGCAAAGAAAGACGCACGGCAAATACGCCTTACGATAAGATTCGAGAAGCATTAGAAGAACTCGGAGCAACTTCACATCCCGGTGAGAAGTATGAACAGCTCCAGGACTTGCTCCGATCGGCGATCCCGAAAACGCATGAAGAGAGAACTCGATCAAGACTACCCGCTAGATCAACCACCCACCGGCAAGAAGATCAAAATCAAAGGAAATCTGCTTTCGAAAGACTTGGGCCGGGTGGAAGCCATGACGGAGGAAGTAGGAAGGAACATAATCAAGGCCACCGATTTGAACAACCAAGAAAGACCAGGAGTAGGGTGCCTACCCAGACAACCTCGCAAGATTATTCCCATCAAAACGACAGTTGGCCAGAAGAAGGTGCCGAATCCGAATTCAAAGAAACCAGGACACACGACAGATTCCCCTGTTTCGCAAACAGGCTTGCATTGGTACGATTACCTCACAAATTCAAACCGTCTAACCACTCCAAGTATGATGGCAAAACTGAACCAAGACAATGGCTCAGAATATATTCACAATCAATTGAACTAGCCGGAGGAGATGATGATATCAAAACCCTGTTCTTTCCCATGGCACTAGAAGCCATGCCCCTCCAATGGTTCGACAAACTGAATCCAGGATCTATCAGAAATTGGGAGAATTTGCAAAGAGCTTTTTGTGAGAATTTTGCAGGAATCATTACACACCCAATCACTCATGCAGAACTAAAAGGACTCAAGCAAAAGGGAGGTGAAAGCCTCAGAAATTACTATCGACGATTCGGCGAACTATGAGCTCAAGTGCATGACATAACCGAACGAGAAGTAATTGAAGCTTTCTCTCACGGAATCATGGCTAGGTGGTAGTTTCAAGACTTCTGCAAAGAAAATCCGAGAAACAACGAAGAATTCAGACGAACAGTAGAAAAGATGATTACTGCAGAAGAAAAAACACGAGAGAGGTTCCTGGACAGAAACAACTAGGACAACTCGGACAGGCAAAATCACCAAAATAGCAGACATCAAGAAAGAAAACGTAGACCAGACAATACTGTGGCAACGGCCGATAAATCAAAGAAGTTTTCCAAACCCAGAAGATATGATGACATTGAAAACATACGTTGCCCATTACACCCTAATGGGAGGCACACCATCGGAAATTGCTACACTTTCAATGATCGATACACAAGAAAAGATAGTAAGGAAAACACCAAAGAGGACAATCAGAAAAGAGAGGAAGACAACCACGAGGACAAAGGATTCCAAAAACCCAGGGGAACGGTAGCAGTAATCTTCTCAGGGGCTCCGGATTGCAGAAGCAAACATCAAGAAAAACTAGCACTACGGACCATTATGACAGCAGAACCGGCTACACCAAGATACCTCAATTGGTCATAGTATCCTATCCAATTTACCAGAGAAGACCAATGGACTAGCGTGGGAAACGCAGGCCATTATCCACTGGTTCTAGATCCAACTATTGCTGGTATGACCGTCACCAAAGTACTAATCGATGGAGGAGCTGGACTCAACATCATCTTTTCAGAAACTCTAAGGAAAATGGGACTACAACTCGCCGGGATGATCACGCCAACAAGCACACCTTTTTATGGAATAGTACCCGGCAAAGCAGCCATGCCACTCGGACAAATTACCTTACCCATTACTTTTGGAACTCCTTCAAACTACCGAACAGAGTTTATCAAATTTGAGGTCGCTGACTTCGATTCGTCATATCATGCAATCCTCGGACGTCTAGCACTGGCCAAATTCATGGCAATACCACATTATCCGTACTTACTGCTTAAGATGCCAGGACCCAACGGTATCCTTTCTCTTCGAAGCGATTTGAAGCGTGCTTTTGACTGCGACGTTCAGGCGATCCAAATTGCAGCTAAGGCACAAGCCGACAATGGAAGAAAAGAAATAGCCGCAATCGCTGCAGAGACAAGCCAAGAAGAATTAGAAATACCGACTAAAAAGCCCAGCATCATCGCACCACCAAAAGAAGCCGACGTCAAGCAAATCAACTTAGGCACAGGCGATACCTCCAAGACAGCAACCATCAGTGCTCACCTCTCGGCAAAATAGGAACTCGCGCTCGCCAACTTTCTTCGGGACAACAAAGATATTTTCGCTTGGAAGCCGGCCGACATGCCAGGAGTCCCAAGGGAGTTGGCTGAGCACAGAATTGATGTTAATGAAAGCTCCAAGCCTGTAAAGCAACGGCTACGACGATTCTCACCCGACAAAAAGGCAGCAATTGAAAAGGAAATAACAAAACTGATGGCAGTCGGATTCATCAGGCAAATCCTTCATCCAGACTAGCTGGCAAACCCGGTCCTTGTGCAGAAGAAAAACACAGACGAGTGGCGCATGTGCGTCGACTACACAGATCTCAACAAACATTGCCTAAAAGATCCGTTCGGGCTACCACGCATTGACCAGATAGTTGACTCAACAGCAGGATCTGCATTATTATCTTTTCTCGATTGCTATTCAGGGTATCACCAGATCGCACTAAAAGAACAAGACCAGAGCAAGACATCTTTCATCACCCCGTTTGGTGCCTACTGCTACAAGACCATGTCGTTTGAACTAAAGAACGCTGGCGCCACGTACCAAAGAGCTATCCAAACTTGCCTTGGGAATCAAATCGGTGAAAATGTGGAGGCATACGTGGACGATGTAGTGGTGAAAACAAAGAACCCAGACACCCTGATTGAAGATTTAAAGCAAACCTTCGAAAACTTGAAGAGATGGAGATGGAAATTGAACCCAAACAAATGTGTATTTGGAGTTCCCTCAGGACAACTACTCGGATTTTTGGTCAGTCAGCGCGGGATCGAAGCCAGTACCAAGCAAATTCGAGCTATAACAGAAATGGGCCCACCTAGAAGTGTCAAAGATGTGCAGAAACTAACAGGATGCATGGCGACCCTCAATCGCTTCATATCAAGACTCGGTGAAAAGGGGTTACCTTTCTTTAAACTACTAAAGAAGACAGACAAGTTCGAGTGGACAATAGAGGCCGACGAAGCTTTCAAAAAACTTAAAGAATACCTCACCTCGTCGCCTGTCCTGACACCTCCAAAGAAAGATGAAGATATGATGCTATATATTGCGGCGACTCCTACCGTAATCAGCACGGCAATAGTCATAGAAAGAGAAGAACAAGGGCGCGTGTATAAAGTGCAACGTCCCGTATACTACATCAGTGAAGTACTGTCAGAATCCAAAATCCGGTACCCGCATGTACAAAAACTACTCTACGCTCTACTCATCACCTCACGCAAGCTTCGCCACTATTTCGAAAGCCACAAGATTACCGTGGTAACAGATTTTCCACTCGGAGACATCCTACGCAATAAAGATGCCACGGGGCGCATATCCAAGTGGGCAGTTGAAATTGGAGCTCTTGACATCGATTTCACCCCACGGAAAGCAATCAAATCTCAAGCCCTCGCTGATTTTGTGGCCAAATGGATAGAGATTCAACAGCCTTTATCAGATATAATCCTTGACCACTAGAAGATGTACTTTGACGGATCACTCAAACTAGGCAGGGCCGGTGCAGGCGTTCTAATCATTTCTCCAGAAGGAAAACAACTCAAGTACGTCCTTCAGATATTATGGCAAGCTACCAATAACGAAGCAGAATATGAAGCCCTCATCCACGGGCTACGAGTGGCAATTACCCTTGGAATAAAAAGATTACTTGTATACGGCGATTCAGCAGTAGTCATCAACCAAGTCAACAAAGATTGGGATTGTACCAAAGAAAACATGAGTGCTTACTGTGCTGAAATACGAAAACTTGAAAAACATTTCCAAGGATTAGAAATTTTACACGTCCTACGTGATTTCAACATCGCAGCAGATGTCCTTACCAAGCTCGGATCAGACAGAGCGAAGGTTCCACCCGGCGTATTCATAGAAGAGCTATCAGTACCCTCTATCAAACAACCCGGTGAAACAACACATGAAATTCAGGCTAAAAGCGTTCAGATCTTGGTAATCAACACTTCATGGAGCCAAGTTTTCATCGACTATATCAAAGAAAACAAATTGCCAGCAATAAGGCAGAAGCCACCCAAGTTGTTCGCAGAAGCAAAAACTACGTTCTAGTAGGAGATAAACTTTACAGAAGAGCAGCATCATCAGGAGTACTTCTAAAATGTGTCTCATTTGAAGAAGGTAAAGAGATCCTAGACGAAATACACTCAGGTTGCTGTGGAAATCATGCCGCTTCAAGAACACTAGTTGGCAAAGCATTTCGCACCGGATTCTACTGGCCAACCGCTTTGAAAGATGTAGAAGAACTTGTCAGAAAATGCAAAGGTTGCCAAATGTTTGCAAGACAAGCCCATGTGCCAGCTCACAATCTTATCTGCATCCCACCCGCTTGGCCTTTTTCCTGCTGGGGGCTGGATCAAGTAGGACCCCTGAAGAAAGCAAAAGGCGGCTTCGAGTACATCTTTGTAGCAATCGACAAGTTCACCAAGTGGATTGAATCCAAACCACTCACGAAATACAGTGCAACCAAAGCAGTCGAGTTCATCCAAGACATCATGCACCGCTTCGGCATGCCCAATCGAATCATCACAGATCTAGGCTCCCCCTTCACAGCTACAGAATTCAAGAGCTGGGCACAAGACTGTGGTTTCAGTATAGACTATGCGTCTGTTGCACATCCAGAAGCCAACGGACAAGTAGAAAGGGCTAATGGACTCATACTAGCCGGATTAAAACCAAGGTTATACGAAGAACTAGTGGACTATGGGTCCAAATGGATTGAAGAATTACCGAAAGTAGTATGGGGGCTACGAACTCAAATAAGCAGAGCAACAGACTACTCACCCTTCTTCCTAGTTTATGGGTCAGAGGCTGTACTACCCATTGACTTGATCTGGACATCCCCAAAGATAGAACAATACGATGAAGGAGAAGCAGAACACACAAGAAGATTAGAACTCAACAGCTCAGAAGAAGTTAGAGTAAACGCTACCCTCCAATTAGCCAGATACCTACAAGGTTTAAGAAGGCACTACAACAAGAGTACCCAACCTCGATCACTACAAGTCGGAGACTTAGTGCTAAGAAGGATACAAAAGGCTGACGGACGACATAAGCTACTCAGTCCATGGGAAGGTCCGTTCATTGTAACAAAAGTCACTGGACTAGGCACATACAAGTTAATAACCCAAGATAGAAAAGAAGTCAGCAATACATGGCACATCAGCCAGCTAAGAAGATTCTATGCGTAAAAACAACTTAAGAAAAAGCAGATATGCAAGCCACAAGGGACCAACGTTCACAATCGACGAAGGACAATATTCTACAACAGCATATGTATTAGTTTATATTCATGATCAATAAAGATGATATTCATCCACAGCATGTCTTGTCATGACTTCCAACGAGTTGTTTTCATGAAACAAAAAGCAAAATGGCTAAAAACATGCCTGAGCATCCCGGCCAAGAGCAAAATAGCTGAAAAGACGCTTGAGCCCGCCGATGAGGGTAGCTAAAAGCTAACACCCGAAACAAAAAGCAAAATGGCTGAAAACATGCCTGAGCATCCCGGCCAAGAGCAAAATAGCTGAAAAGACACTTGAGCCCGCCGATGAGGGTAGCTAAAAGCTAACACCCGAAACAAAAAGCAAAATGGCTGAAAACATGCCTGAGCATTCCGGCCGAGAGCAAAATAGCTGAAAAGACGCTTGAGCCCGCCGATGAGGGTAGCTAAAAGCTAACACCCGAAACAAAAAACAAAATGGCTGAAAACATGCCTGAGCATCCCGGCCGAGAGCAAAATAGCTGAAAAGACGCTTGAGCCCGCCGATGAGGGTAGCTAAAAGCTAACACCCGAAACAAAAAGCAAAATGGCTGAAAACATGCCTGAGTATCCCGGCTGAGAGCAAAATAGCTGAAAAGACGCTTGAGCCCGCCGATGAGGGTAGCTAAAAGCTAACACCCGAAACAAAAAGCAAAATGGCTGAAAACATGCCTGAGCATCCCGGCCGAGAGCAAAATAGCTGAAAAGACGCTTGAGCCCGCCGATGAGGGTAGCTAAAAGCTAACACCCGAAACAAAAAGCAAAATGGCTAAAAACATGCCTGAGCATCCCGGCCGAGAGCAAAATAGCTGAAAAGACGCTTGAGCCCACCGATGAGGGTAGCTAAAAGCTAAAAACTAGTCAAATGAAATTGAACTTCAAAAGACCCTCTAGCTCTTCGTTCTGAAAAGCAAGAGGCTCGGGGGCTACATCCAGATAGGAACACTTTTTCCTCAGAAAAGCACAAGCGCCAAGTTCATCAAGGCAACATTCTATGCCGAGTCGTTTTTACATAGCGCGGACGAAAGGTTATCAACACAAAGATTTACATCTAACAAATCATAGCGTGGACAAAGCACTCGATGGATCACAAAAGGGGAAGAAAAGAAAAGTACTCGACAAATCGAGGGGTCTCGTCAGAATAACACACAGAGTTGTTTTGCGGAGCAGAGACGAAAACAAGACAAAGTACTCAGCAAGTCAAGTAACTTCAACCGCACTCAGGCAAAGAATACATCAACAAAAATAAAGAATCTTCACTTAAAGAGGAGTGTAATATTACAAGGGGATGCTCAGTCGAATCAGGCATTGTCATCAGAAAGAGAAATGTCAATATTTAGACTGTCTACAACCCTACTGGCTAAACCTTCGACTTCAGGCTCCATCCTCTCAACGGCGTCAAGGTATTCTTGGCTTTCAGCTTCTTCTGCTATCTTGGACAGAGGCGCTTCTGGAGCAAGGACCCAGACCTGGGCCAGCACATTCTTGGTACATACTTGAGCACACTTCTTTGCGAACTCTTGGAAACGAGTCGAAATCCAGGGAATGAACTGCGCCCAAGATTGCCCATCATCCGCTGGAGTCCGGAGAACATCGGCTACTGAGCGAAAAGATTTCCACAAAACGTTCCAATTTTCAGTAGCCATCGCTAGCTTCCCAGACAAGCTTTCAATAGTTTTTTGGGCCTGCACAAGATCTTTGTCAGCTCCACGCCTAATCAGCTTAGCAAGGGCAAGTTCTTCCTCAGCTTGAGTAATTACCTCCTCAGCTTTATTATGACTGGAGCGGACAAGAGCCTTCATTTCATCGATACTCTCCGAGAGCTTCTGCTTCTCAACTCGGAGAGCTAGACAAGACACCCAAGAACAAGTTAGCAAAAAAGGAAGTCAAAAATACAAAAAGAAACAGGCAGAACCCGCAGCACCTTTGCATTCGTTCTTCGCAGCCTCCACCACGGCGTCCCTCTATTTCTCCATCTCCACGACCCGGGCACAAAGGGTCTTCTCCTCCTTTTGGTACAATTGACGCTCTGTCTCCAACTCAGCTCGGAGAAGGCCGAGATCGGCTTTCAGAGCGTCCACCCCAGAAGACAACTTTCTCTCATTCTCAGATGAGAAAAAGAAGCCAGAATGATCACGAGAGAAAGACTGAGCAAAAAGGGGCAAAGAGAAACAAGGCGTAAGAACAGAAGAAAAACAAGCACACAAAAAAGGAGTGGCAGTAAAACCTACCTGGAGCTTTTCACCAAAAGAAGTCGCGAGGGTCGACAAGCTCCCCCAGGCTGTGGTCAGCTCCGATAACCGATGGGTGGCATCAAACTGTTGCACAACGTCACCGGAAAAAGAGGGACCACCGGAAGCAAGAGAAGGGGAAGGAGAAGCTGGCTGGGGCGAAGAAGGAGCGACCAAAGCAACCTCTAGGGAAGCCGGAGCCAAACCCTCAGAAGGACCCGGCACGACGGCCACAGTCACCTCCGGAGCGGCCAAATCCACAACTTCGCCAGGAAGCTCCGAAGCCCCCGCAGCAACTTCATCAACAGAATGTTGTGAGTCCTAAGGCTCGGAACTCATCGGCACGGCGGGAGGCAGAGAAGAAGTCGATGAAGAAACAAGAGAAGACAAAACACTGAAAAGTGATAAAAGGAAGCACCGATAAGAACTAGAAGAAGGAAGAAAGAAGCCAAAAAGATAAAAGCTAGGATCTACTCACCCGACTACTTTCTTCTTCGCAAAGCCAAAAGAAGGCCTCGCAGGGGGAACCACGACGGCGAAAACGTCCCCGCCACCCGGCGATGGAAGCGGGATAGCCAACAACGGAGCCGCGGAAGAAGCCGAGACTGGAACCGTGAAAGAACTCCGCACTGGAGGAGCGGTAGAGCTCGGGACAAAGGCAACCAAAGAACTCGACACCGGAGCTTCAGAAGAAGTCGGCGCGGGAACCTCGGAAGAACTCACACCCGACCTCTGATTACTTCAAAAAGTTCAAGACTAAAAGTCAAGACAAAGAAGAGAAATTCAATGCAGCAGGAATATGAAAAACAACTCACCGCCGCAAGATGAGGGGTACTTCATCATCCTCTTCTTCCTCAGCCAAGGAAACCAGAGCACCTGCTGAAAAGAGGATAAAAAGTACTCGGTTCAAGAGAGAAACAGGAGAATAAAGGAGCAAAGAGTATTAAATGTGCTCACCTAAGAGCATGCTAGCAACGACTGGAGTACCTGAGAGAGTACTTGGTTTGCGAGGCTTCTTGGAGACAGGCAGGCCAGATGAAGACCCATCCGTTCGCCCCCTCTTTGGGACACTATGAGGACCGCGAGGGACTAGACAAGGAACATATTCTTCATATACATCAACAAATCCAGAAGAAACCCCAGGAAGGGCTGTAGAGGTTTGGGACTTACTAATTGCAGAAGTTCCAGCTAGACGATCCCCAGTCTCCGCCATGGTAGGAAGAGCATCAAGGGGGATCGGATCGACAAAGTTCTACCCAAGCTCCTACGAAAAAAGATAAAACACCGAGACAAAGAAAAGCTAAGCAAGAACGGATGCAGCAAGAGTACATAAAGTACTCAAACAAAAAGATAGACAACTCACAGCTAGGGGCAGGTTGATAGCTAAGAACTCGAGGACAGCAGGAGGAATGATGCTCACTCCTTTTAGCATCTTCTGGAGACGCTCAAGTACCTCCTCGCCGGTCAGCTCAAGAGCTGGGACCATGCGTGAAGGATCCTCGGCCCAGAATACTCAAAGCCAAGATGCTCCCGCTCTTTCAAAGGCTGAACCCGGCGGCGA
Source organism: Miscanthus floridulus (assembly GCF_019320115.1). Lineage (NCBI taxonomy): Eukaryota > Viridiplantae > Streptophyta > Magnoliopsida > Poales > Poaceae > Miscanthus > Miscanthus floridulus. The sequence goes on from NC_089597.1 coordinate 38,979,787, forward strand.
AGAAAGCTTGAAACAATTCCAAAGCCGGTAAAACCTTGCTGCTTCAGCATACTAATCCTATCAAGGAGTGGCTGGATCACTTGAATCTCAGCAGGAGACTCAAGCTTCTTGTCCCATCGGTCATTCACCACAGGACCAGATCCAGAGTGGACGACAAGGGAAGGGATCAAATTGGCAGCGTAAAACCACTCGGCACGCCAATCTTTTACAGAATCGACCAGGTCATAATCAAAAAACTTAATCTTGAGACCCTGGCGAAACTGAATCCCGCAACCGCCAAGAACGCTGGTTTCTTCACGGCGGGGTTGAGGTTTCAGACGAAAGAAAAAGCGAAAAAGAGATAGAGAAGGAGGGATCCCGAGGAAAGCTTCACAAAGATGAACGAAAACAGAAAGATGGAGAATAGCATTGGGGGTTAGATGGTTCAGACTAACCCCGAAATAACTAAGAAATTGATGAAGGAAGGCGGAAGCAGGAAGACAAAGTCCGGCGCGGACAAAGGAAACAAAGAGGACAATCTCACCAGGACCCGGAGCCAGAACCCGATGCTCGCCCGGAACTCTCTATTCAGCGATGACTTTGCTTTGGATCAAGCTATCGCTAATGAGCTCGTGCAGCTGGTCTTCGCTTGTTGTTGGAGCCGGCCAAACCTTCTGAGCAGCCCTCATGGCCACGAACTCCTGGTTTTCGATCAAGGAAAGGGTTGACTCCTCGTCCACAAAGGTCGCCTGAGACTTGCTTGCGGTTTTCTTCTTTCCCATGAACTAGCGGAAGCAAAAAGGCACTGGGAAAGATGAAGCTAGGATGGTGGTGCTCGGGTGATGACGACGATGATGGCGGTGGATTTCTGAAGGCTAGGGTTTAAAGGCAAGAGCTGGGCAGCAAAGGAAAGGAAGATAAAAGGTCTTCAAATAGATTTTTCAGTGATGAAAACGGCCCACGAGGCCCGTTAAAACACAGTGTGAGAACGCAACGGTCCATTTACCGATGCAGCTAAAACGACGGAGGGCACGAATCCACACAATGGTACAAACTAACAGGCAGATTTCAGACTTATCCGTCCAGCACCACGGCAGGTTTATCAGATAGCTACAAGAATAACTCGTCAAACCAAGAAGAAAGAAAGGGCTACCTCGCAAGGAACAAAGGTACCCGGTTATTTAAGAAAGAACTCAGTAATCTCATGAACGACAGGGATCACAGCAGAAAAGTAAAAGACAACTCAGAAGACAAGATTCGTTACATTACAAGCAACTTCAAAAATAGAAGATTACAAATCTTACAAGACCCAACGAACTCGGCACCACGAAAAGCAAAGTAGCAAAGAGGAACATGGACATGGCTAGGCTCTGGAACGACTACGTGTCCCAAATTGCTACTCGGAAGGACAAACCGCCATCAGCTACACTGTTTTCTTCAAAGGATGGACGCAGTGCATCCAAGGCGGAAATCGGCAGCAAGGCAGGGCAACATGGAGCAGAGAAGGCCAGCGGGCATCTGTCTACCCAAGACCGATGTGATGCTGGATATGGTGATCTGCACCAGACAGGCGACGAGGATCAACCCAGAACTGCCGGATGAAGGAACGAAGCCCACATCATAAGACTTCCTCCAACTACCACCACGTACACCCTAGCACAATGCTGTCGCGGGATTAGCCTACCTCTAATCCCTATCACAAGACTTCCTCCAGCTATGACAAGACACACAAGAACTACAAAATATGCTGGGGGCTGCTCTAATTCACAAACTACCATGCTCATAACCTCGAAGGTTTCAACAGAATGTCCAATGGATGAAAACAAGCACTCCGGGATAGTATTTATAGACCAAAGGAGCGGCGCACATGGACTAGGAGTACCAACGAAATAAGCCTAACAAAGGACACAGTGAAAAGACAGGACTCAATAATGGATGACTTAGGCGAGAGGAAGCAGTACTCGAAGACAGGCATATTCGGAAGAATATACCAGCACAGTACAACCCGTGAACAAAAGGCATTTACACTCAACCACCACCATACAACTACATCTGATAACGATGACGACACATCAAGACTCTTCATCCGAGTTCTTTTCGGCCAGCATCATAGCCTAATCAACACTAAGCTAGGGAGCTCGACCTTCATTTCAACTACTCCCGAAGGCTCGGAACCAAAAGACAAAGGACCAAGAATACAAGAAACTCAAGACTACAACGACGACGACACATCAAGACTCTTCATCCGACTTCTTTTCTAAAGGGAAGAACTCGGACAAAGCACAGGGCTGTGGGACACATAGCCCCAGAATTTTTTGAAGATAAGAACCTGGACCCTCCAACTTTTGCAAGCAAAAGCAAGAGGCTCGGGGGCTACACTCAGTAAGTGCAATTTTTACAAAAAATTACACCCACCCAAAAAGAACCCAGACATAAGCTCAGAGGCTGCATGCCGCGAAACTACTCGGATGATGGTTTAATCCAAGACTAAAGGGCCGCTTCGGAAAGATGCCGCAAAACTACTCAGATGATGACATAATCCAAGTCTCGGGGACTACTTCAGGACACAAATTTTTAAACAACATAAAAGATCAAGACCCTCCAACTTTTTGTTCCAAATAGCAAGAGGCTCGGGGGCTACACTCAGTGAGTGCACTTTTTTTTGAAAAAGTGCACATCGCCAAAAGACTTCCTCAACACAGACCACTCCAAGACATTATGACAAAAAGAACCCGGAACGAGCCATATTTGAGTTATTTTTGATAAAAATGCAACGAACAATCAGAGCAACTTCAAGACAAGATCCTCCAGCTCCTTGTTCCAAATAGCAAGAGGCTCGGGGGCTACAACCAGATGGATGTACTTTTTCTTCAGAAAGCATTCACCACTCAAAGATCCCAAAAGCGCTACAAGGTTTCACTCCAGAAAGCACTCGAATGACATTTTGTTCCTACTCAACGAGACTTGAAGGAGCAAAGCAAGACTTTCAGAGCTCAACCATGAAGTGCTCGGGGGCTTGTCGATGTGGGACCCACAGGATACCTCGCAAGGGAGAGAGAAGATCTAATCCAACTAGGATTCTTCCCATGCAATCTTAGTAGAAGAACTATTAAGTAATCCTACTAGGAAATCTCATTGTAAACCGACTAGGACTCTGGCTTCCTGACTATATAAAGGAGGGCAGGGCTCCTGAGAGAAGACAACAATTGTACAACACAACACAACACATCACAATCAATCCAATGCAAAGGCTAACGCCAACTGGACGTAAGGTTATTACTCGATCTACGATCGAGGGCCTGAACCAGGATAAATTGACTGTCTCTTGCGTTAACCATCGAGTTCAGCATACGCCGAAGCCCGAACATACTGCCCCGGGTACCCCCATGGCAGGCTATCGGTGGTGAAACATCAACACAGCCACGAACGTTAATTCGCCCGTATGGTTCAAGACGTACTTAAGGTCTCGCCCGACCCCAAGGGCGTGGGCTCCATCTCGCCCGACCCCGAGGACATGGGCCCCGTCTCGCCAGACCCCTCAGGCACGGTCCCTGTCTCGCTAGACCCCTTGAGCGTAGGCCCCATCTTGCCCGACCCCATAGGCACAGGCCCCGTCTCGCCGGAACCCTCGGGCACGGGCTCCGTCTCACCCGACCCTGATCCATACCGCCTCCAACCACTACGGGTATAAGAGTATGACCCCAGGGTCAAACTTCTGACATCGGGAGGGAAGCGGGCACGTCTCGACGTGACCCGTGGCCATGACGGACCATACCTGGGGGCTCATGTTGCCAACAATTTCGGGCGTGCCGACGCTGTGCTGCCTAATCCCCGTACGACTTCTAACAGGAGTACCTATTGACCACGCTGCCCACCGGAACGGAGTGGAGGGCCGTGACCGGACGTAGGGACATTCCGCTCGAACTAGTATAAAATCCTTGTGTCCTCCGAGCACATCATCCGGGACAGACGCGCAGATACAAATTTACTAGCCGATGGTTCAAAACACCGATAGTTAGGGCACCAGGTAGGGGCTTTTGCGCATCTCGACATCCACATCAGGCCTCAGATGGATAGTCACAGCGTCAGCTGGGTCCCGAGCGCGCACGTGCGCTTTGGGAGCCTGGACTTCATTATCACGACAGAGGGAGAGTTGGCGCAGGCTCCCGCTACTGTCCAGCCTTTCCACTCCACCGGCCTCGACGTGATCGTCGAGGTGCTTGAGGAGTTGCAGTTGCACGCGCTAGAGGCCCATGTCCTCAGGAGCTACCGGCTCCTCGGCTATGACTACGGGAGGCTGGAGCGCTAACTCGACGCCTTCCTGGGACCCGAGAGGAGCTACGCTGCCTTACTTTCTCCTTCACCAATGCCATGATGCAACTCGACGGAGGGGAACCACTCTCCCTGGAACACCTCACCCGGGGCGTTCCGGCAGCGTTCCCATTCGGTCTACGCAATGCTGTGGGGACCGCTGGCCACCTCATGGCGCAGCTCATGCACCCATCCCCTATGAACGACGAGTTAGTGGAGATGACCGAATACATCGTGGAATCTTTCCACGGCCTTCTCACGGGAGATTCAGAGTCACTCTCCGACTTTGACTCCAGCATGGGGAGCCATCACCCCTCGCAAGAATATTTTATGGCAGGTACCCCTGAGGGACGCGTCGAAAGCATCCACGCGGGAGGGGCTACCCCACCAAACGACCTCGACGACGAGGTTGAGGAAGATGCAGGGGTCCTTCCTCGCATGCGGGTGGAATAGCTAAGGGCATGGCACCAGGAGCTCGATGAGGCACGACTCCAACTCGAGTAGGAGTGCGCAGAGCTCGAGCGAGAGATCGAGCACCACGGAGACGGTGGGCGTGGGCGCGCCATGGCCCACGATGTGAACCGGAGGATCATCGAAGACGATGGAGCCCTTGCACACTTCGCCCGGGCAAACCAGAACATCACTACCATGGCGGCCTTGCTCTAAGAGCTCCCAGAGCCCGCGACACCCGAGGATCGTCGGGCCCATCGCGAGATCTACACACTGCTCGAGCGCGTGGCGATGAAGTAGCCGGAGAGCTCACTGTCTCGGTGACGTGAGCTCAACGCCAGTCAGCACGCGCCCTCGAGACGACATGTCAGGGACGTGTCTGTCCACTAGGCGCCGCATGGCGGTGGGGGGCATGCTGTGGCCCTGGTGCATGAGTGTCTCATCCTCCATCGTGATGCACGTAACACCCTAGATGCCCATAGATGTGGACGGAGCGACGAGAGAGAGGAAGCCATCCATGGCTACCACCCTCGTCGCGGCAGGCGCTACGACAGCGGTGAGGACCGAAGCCTGAGCCCCGACCCGCCGGGACCTCAAGCCTTTGGCCAACACATCCTCAATGTCGCCTTCCCATCGCAGTACCGACCGTTGACCAACATCCCAAAAATACTCTGGGGAAACGAACCCCAGACTGTGGCTCGAGGATGACCGTCTTGCTTGCCAAGCCGGTGGAGCAAATAGTGACAGTTTCATTATCTGCAACCTCCCATTATTCCTGGTCGATTCAGCACGAACATGGTTGGAGCACCTTCTTCCCAACCGGATTGAAAGTTGGGCAGACCTAAAGGAGATTTTCGTGAGAAACTTCTAGGGCACCTACGTCCTAGGAACCTGTGGGATCTCAAAAACTACTGATAGAAGTCCAGGGAAACTCTTTGTGAGTACATGTAGCGCTTCTCCCGACAGTGCAATGAGCTGCCCAATGTCGCCGATACCGACATTATAGGAGCCTTCCTGTCCGGGACCACTTATGAGTCCCTGGTTCACAAGCTAGGATGCAAGGGCCCACAAACCACCAAGGAACTCCTCGACGTCGCCACTAGCCACGCCTCGGGCGAGGAGGTGGTCAGAGCAATTTTCGACCGTCCCAAGGGCAAGGCAAAGCGGGATGAGGACACCAACGAAGGCATCTCCAACCTTCCCAACAAGAAGAAGAACATGTAGTGACGCGAGGGCCGCACCTAAGGCCCTGGTTGGAAATGCGTTTCGACAGGGCTTCTACTGGCCGACCGCAGTAGTCGACGTTGAATAGATTGTGCGCACCTGCAAAGGGTGTCAATACTATGCTCGGTAGACCCACCTGCCACCCCAAGCACTCCAAATGATCCCCATCATGTGGCCGTTCATGGTCTAGGGGATCGATATGGTCAGACCTCTCAAGAGAGCGCCCGGAGCCTATACGCACTTGCTTGTCGGCGTAGACAAGTTTACAAAGTAGATAGAGGCTTGGCCGATCTCTGTGATCAAGTTCGAGCAAGCCGTGCTGTTCTTCCTTGACATCGTCCATCGCTTTGGAGTCCCGAACTCCATTATCACGGACAATGGCACGCAGTTCACCGGGAAAAAGTTCCTCCAATTCTGCGATGAATACCACATCCGCGTTGATTGGGCCACCGTGGCGCACCTCTACATGAATGGGCAGGTCAAGCGCGCGAATGGCATGGTCCTACAAGGCCTCAAGCCTAGGATCTTCAACCGGTTGAACAAGTTTGGCGATGGGTCACGGAACTCCCCGCGGTGCTCTGGAGCCTAAGGATGACCCCCAGCCAGGCCACTAGCTACACACCCTTCTTCATGGTCTATGGTTTCAAGGCTATCCTCCCGACCGACCTTGACTATGGAGTGCCGAGGGTTAGGGCGTACAGCGAGCAGGGAGCTGAGGTGTCCCTCGATGATGCCATGGATCAGCTTGATGAAGCGCGCGACGTTGCCCACCTCCGCTCAGCTAAGTACTAGCAGGCGTTGCGCTAGTACCACAGCTGTCCGGTGTGGGGTCGGGCCTTCAACATCGGGGACTTGGTACTCCGCCTTGTCTAGGGTAACAAAAACCATCACAAGCTCTCTTCGCCGTGGGAGGACCATACGTCGTCGCAGAAGTGCTCTGACCCGGCACCTACAAGCTTAAGACCATCAATGGCAAAGTCTTCGTCAACGCATGGAACATCAAGCAGCTATGTCCTTTTTACCCTTAGCATATGCATGTGCCCATGAAAACTAAGAACGGTGTTTCTGAAATACAAAAATGCTTTCTTTTTTGCTATCTCGTCCTTGATCCTTAGTGACACCCAACCCCAGCAACGGCATAGGGCCAAGCCTCACTCGGGGGTAGATAAGAGCATACCTATTCAGAAACAATCACTGTGCTCGACCCCTTCTCACATTAAGATCTAAAAGCGAAAGCTGTGGAAACGAACACTGAGTAAAGTTGGTCGGACTGTAAGGAACCTACGTCTCAGCAGCTACGGCGTTCTTGCTCACCAGCTTGATCAGGGTTCTTTCGCCCACGCCTTAAGCTTTATAGCCTTAACAACGAAAAATGGTCAGAATGCAGTAACCTTTCTATAACACAAAAGAACTAAAACTTGTTCATTTATTACAAGACCACCACTTCGTTTATCTAACTAATTTTTTGAGGGGACGATCTCATCCTCTATCTTGGCAGATAAGTCATGTGCCAGAAGATCATGCACACGCTACCTTTGGTCGCTCCCTCGAAGGACGTGCTGGATGACGGTTCTTCTCATTCGATGGGCCGAGAACCGCCACAGGTAAGGAGGGATACAGAACTAAAAATGCTCTCACGGCCCATTCAGGCCCAGGAGTTTGAAGGTTGTCCCACCGACGGGTTCACAACCGCTCCAGGGTGCCTTTAGAGTGAGGGGTGGAAAGGGATGGGCCCACTAGTGGCTAGTACCTGGGCACATGAGCGCCGTAGGCATCCCGGTCCACGTTCGAGTCTTTATCGATTCACAGTCCATGGTTTTTCCTTGAAGAAAGGCAGCGAGCCCTTGGGACCGGTCGAACCGACCCAAGAACTATATGGATTGGCCGCCAAGAATCTAGACTCGGTCACCACCTGACCCATGCTGGACCCCCGCAAATGGGAAGCCGGGGCCCCACTCGGACTAGCCTGTTAATAGCTCACCGAGCACCATGATTCGTTCATCGAGAAAAACATGGCACTGCTCAGCCCCTCTGTTTTATCAAAAAATGCCTGAGGGAGGACGATCACAAGACGAGCTGACCCCTCGACCGAACCCCTGCTATGCGCGGGGGCTCGAGAGAAATTGGACTCATAAGGAGACCAAATACGCGGTTGCATGACGATGGCGGATCGATCAGATCCTAGGGAGGGATCGGAATCAAGAGAAATCTTTTCGGCCCCCCGAATCCCATGGCTACATGTTCCCAAGGAGTCCGACCGTGGTAGAAGGGAATCGCAACCCTACCAAGACACCCCGTGGGCTACAAAGGGAGATCGAGGCCCTCAGAGTCCTCTCGCCTGAAAAAGCCTCCAAAGGACTATTCTACTCCTCCGTAGGCTTGGGGGCTACTGTTGGGTATCTATATTAGGGATCATGGAGGAAGTTAACGGCCACGAACATTAATTCGTCCGGATGGTCCAAGATGTATTTAAGGTCTCGCTCGACCTTGAGGGCGTGGGCCCCGTCTCGCCAGACCCCTCGGGTGTAGACTCCGTCTCGCCAGAGCCCTTGGGCACGGGTTCCGTCTCGCCCGACAGGGATTCATACTATTTCCAACCACTACGGGTCTAAGAGTACGGCCCCAGGGAACTTCTGACACTGGAAGGGAAGCGGGCATGTTTCGACGTGACCCATGGCCATGACAGACCATACCTGGGGGCTCACATCGCCAACAGTTTCGGGTGTGTTGGCGCTGTGCTGCCTAATCCCCGTACAACTTCTGACAGGAGTACCTGTTGACCACGCTGCCCGCCGGAACAGAGTGGAGGGCCACGATCGGCTGACGACGCCTACGTATAGCGCCAGTGATGAACAGGGCCACAACGTGGAGCCGTCTCCATCATCATCTATAGGACCGGCGGGACTCGCATAAAGGAGATGAAGGACGCCATAACCCTGGAGGCCTTCTTCTCCTTCGCTTTTCTCCTTTTCTCTCTCTGTAACCTGCACCTTCCCCTTCACCTATAAAAGGGGAAGCAGGACGCCCCATGAAGAGGGAGGCATGAGCACACGGTTAAACGAGCTCAACAAGACTTAACTCCGTTCGATCTTTTCACCAGAGACTTGGGACCTTCTTCCTCTTTCGTCCGTTTGTAACCCCTACTATGAACTAGTGCCAGTAACACGAGCAGCAGCAGACTGGACGTAGGGACATTCCACCCGAACCAGTATAAATCCTTGTGTCCTCTGAGCACACCATCTGGACCAGACACACAGATACAAATTTACTAGCCGGTGGTTTGAAACACCGACACCTATACATCTCCCGAAGTGATCATCTTCACATACACTGTTCTTTTAGCTCGAACGTCCTGCATGACATCCTTGACCGATAGGACCTCAGTTCCTCTCTGAACTTAGTCCTGAAACTTCGGTTTTATCCGAACCTAGTTCCAGTCCATCACCGACAACGTTCCGCCTAAAGCAACACCTGCACATAAATAAATACGAAACCACGGACGAGCACAAGTCCATGACTTGACTCAATTAGTCCACACCACATCACTCGTACGACGATGTTAAACGGTACCATGACTACATTGTTATGAAAGGAACCATATGCTCCACAACAATATTTTATCAACCAATTATATGATGTCATCATATTAGTCACTTTGCAATTTCAAATTTAACGTCAGCCAATTTTTCATCACATGATCTCACACAAAATAATCAAATCAAATTCATATGAAATCTAAGCGTGTGTCCATAACAATAGTTTTTTCCCCATAGCACGAGCAACAAACTGTGTACATACTCTGGTTTACTGTACATTGTGCGCTCGGTCACGCGGCTGTTTGTGGGTGGCGTGACGGAGGAACAAAGCATACTCCTCCAAGTCAAACGATACGGCACTACCGGCGCCGCGGAGCTTACAGCTTGTTCGTTTGGCCGTGGCTTGTCGTAAACGATCGTAAATTTTCAGCCGAAACAGTATTTTTCTCTCACACAAACCAGCCAGCAGTACTTCTTCACGATGTAGCAACGATACGAACCAGCCAACCGAACAGGCCGTTAATCAATTCCTGTCCACGCAGTAGCTGCGTCTGGTCTATAATGTCCGTTGACGTCCATCTTCCAGAAGCTCACAATTAGACGAGCGTCACGCTGGGGGGAAGTACTGACCCCTGAGATTGATGGTCCAGTTCACTTGAACTTATCAATGTACCATTTCAGCGAAATAATAGTATTTTTCTCTCATAATAAATCAATATCAACATCAGTGTCAGCTCTTTTTTCAGCCAGCCGAACAGAGCCAAGATCTCCCACCGTTTGTAAACAACCCGGGCCCGCACTTTTGAAAACAGTGATCCTTCTACAGTAGATATCATATCAATGCCACTCGTACCTCTCGTAAGTAGTGTCTAGGAAGGATACCTTTCGATATTTAGGATCAATGTTACAGAGAGACGAGGATATTAATGAAGATGTTAGCCATAGAATCAAAACATGGTGGATAAATTGGAGCCGACCTGGTGTCATATGTGACAAAAGGGTACCACAGAAGCTAAAAGGCAAGTTTTATAGGACGACGATTAGACCTGCTATGTTTATGGTGCAGAATGTTGGCCTACGAAAAGACGACATGTTCAACAAATAAGTGTCGCGGAAATATGTATGTTGCGTTGGATTTACGGTCATACAAGAAGGGACTGAGTTCGGAACGATAATATATGTGATAGATTAGGGGTAGCACCAATTAAAGAAAAGCTTGTCCAACACCGGTTGAGATAGTTTGAACATGTTCAACGGAGACCTCCAGAGACACCGGTACGTAGTGGAATCCTAAGCCGGATAGTAACGTAAAGAGAGACGGACAAAGACCGAAGTTAACTTGGGTAGAGGCAATAAAAGGAGACTTGAAAATGATGGAATATACCCAAAGACTTAGCCTTAGACAGGAGTGTTTAGAAAATAGCTATTCACGTGCCTGAACCTTGATTGCTTCTACTAGGTTTCAACTCTAGCCTACCCCCAATTTATTTGGGACTTAGGCCCGTTCGCTTCGCTGAAAAAACAAACCGAAACACTGTTCCAGCTAATTTGTTGTGAGAAAAAAATACTGTTCCGACCGAAAAAACACACTGAGAAGTACGAATTATAAGAGAAACAGACAGGCCTTAAAAGGCTTTGGTGTAGCTGCTGCTGCCACTCGCAACTCTCGCTGACGTGGACTCGTCTGTTGGCGATGCATTATAATCCAATTCTGTATCCTCCACGTAGCATAGATCCAACACTTCACCTGACACGGGACAAAGAGTACTGCATCGACACTGATGCACCTCGTCCAAGTACCACAAGGTGCAGTCGTATTCTCACTAGTAGCATCCAGCTTTCGCCATGGCCTCTTCAACCGTCATCAGCAGCCAAGATCAACGCAGTTCTAAAGAAATTTAAGGTGTTCAGTCAACTAAGTAAATTTCTCAACCAATGTCAGGTGATTGAATGTAGTTCTAAATGCATTGATCTAAATTTCCAGCCAAGATCAATGCAGTTCTAAATTTAGTCAAAGAGACAATGGCTGATTGCGAGGGACAAGGGCTGCTGCGAGCTTGAAACAGTCAACAGTAGTACAGTAGGTTGCCATCGCTGACGCATGGACGGACTATTACTGTAGCACGACCCTGCACGAGTGGTAGTCTAGCAGCTACTGCTAGAGATATGTTTCGCGTCGAAAAAAGTTCACATTATCTCCTTCAACTTTTGTGAAAATCTCATTTTTCTTCCTGAACTCTGAAACCAAGTAAACCAACTTCCTAAACTTTTAAAACCGTTCGTTTTACCTTACCGGCTATAAGCGGTTTTCAAAGACGGTTTTGTCTTTTTCTTTTTTATTTATTTCGGTTGAATCTTTGAAAAATCATAGTAAATTATGAAAAATCATAAAATGAAAAATCCAATTTTATTGGACTCCACGTGAGTAGATCTACACAGTGAACATATAAGAAAAAAGTCCATGTTACCTCCTCAACTTTTGCGAAAGTCCGTTTTTTCTCCCTGAACTCCAAAACCAGGCAAAACATCTCCCTCAACTTTTAAAACCGTTCATCTTACCTCACTGGCCCTGTTATAAGCGGTTTTGAAGGCGGTTTTGTCTTTTTCTTTTTTATTTATTTTGGCTGAATCTTTGAAAAATTATAGTAAATTACAAAAAAATCATAAAATAAAAAATGTAATTTTGTTAGACTTCACATGAGTAGATCTACACAGTAAACATATAATATAGTATACTTTAGTACAAAGTTTTTTCTGTAACTTTAGATCTATGCTTTTATGTAATTAAATTGAATAATTTATAGTTGTAGTTTCTATGGTCTAATTATGGTAAATTTTTTATGCTGGGCTAATTATTATATGTTTAAACTATAGTAAAAAATTCATACTCATTGGATCATGTACAACTTAGTTATAAATTTTATTTAGGTTTATGCTTGTTAAATATAAATAAATCTATAACTAAGCTATATATGATCCAACGAGTATGAAATTTTTACTACAATTCAATCATACAATAATTAGTCCACCATAAAAATTTCATTATAATTGGACGATAGAAACTGTAGCTATGAATTATTACTAGATAAATGCACGTGCGTTGCAATGGAAACACATAATACCATGATAACATATGTATGAACGTGTATTATAATGTTATCTAAAATAGATACCGCAATCATAATGTTTCAATCAATTTTACATAAGTCTTCATGAAAGATAGATAGTTAAAATATAACTCTAAATTTGAATGCAAAATTGAAATATCAACATCAATTGTCGCATCACTTTATGCCTACGATACGCGAAAGATAAGCTTGCACTTCTTTAGAAATCAAGTGCTACGGAAAGATAATCATAATAAGTTTGTGTTTCACAATATATGTTTTACAATCTATTCTACAATTAAGAATCTAATCTCTCAATAGTTTGACTAAGAGAACATACTTTGCACAAATATCAAGCTGCAGTTGGTCACCAATCAATAATGATCTAGAAGATTTTCTAGTCCTAGATGCGACGTCTGACTTCTTATAGCTAAAGCATGCAGATGGCTGAAGCTATAGTTAGAAGTATCCTGCGTATAAGTTGTTTGTTAATTTTTAAAGTTAAAGTACCAATGATATCCTGAAAAAATATGTATCGACATGTGATGTATTACCTCTTTTATGGAGTTAGAACCTCTTTATATATGATATTCTTTGTTAATATATCCTTTGTCGCTTTCTTCTTTCCATTCCCCTTCCCTTTCTCCTTGTTCACGTCCTTCTCAGCAGCCGACACGGCTAGGATTCTAATGTTTGATCTTGTCGTAGCTCTTGATAGCGCCACATACAATTGGTCGTGCGAGAACACTAGTTCCGGCAAGTATACCCCGACGTTAGGGATAGTCTGCCCCTACGACTTGTTAACGGTCATCGCGAAACTGAGCTGTATAGGGAATTGCTTTCGCTTAAATTAGAAAGGGAACATCTCATCGTCCGACGGGCATAAGGGTATACGAGGTAGAAAACCCCGCTTTCCAGCATGCTGTCCCAACATAATTTTTGCATCTATGATATTCTTTTGAAACCCCCGTATGATAAGCCTGGTACCATTACAAAGTTCGTTCGCAGGGTCAATGTTCCTAAGCAATATTACCGGACAACCAATCTTCAGCTTCAATACATGTGGAGGTAGACCATTAGGTGTCAAAGTGTTAAGGAATTCCTCAGGGTAGTAGTTGTGCGGATCATCCACCGCACAGTCAAAACTATGGTACACCATCTCTTTCCCGTGGAAACGACCTATCATCTTCATATTAATCATATCAACCTAGTTGTTCCGCGTAGATAAGATCGCTCGAGAGGTGATATAATCTTTGCTTGACATATTCGCATTGAGGTTAGGGAATATGCAGTCAATTAGAGTATCAATGTCACTATCTTCCCCGGTGTGCGGTACGCATATATCATGAGGAAGACGGATTTCATCATCAACAGTTGCCTCCTCAGATCCTCCACCGACACGCAACAAGTATTCTACAAACCACGGGTCGCTCTTTGCCCTCATATTACGCATCAGTTTTAGGTGTCGTATGGAATTCCAAAGGTACGACATACGCAGTGAGGCACCGACCATCTAAGCCCTCGACCCTCTCCGAACAACGGGAAGAACCTGTCTGAAATCTCCACCGAACACCACGGTCTTCCCACCGAACGGCAGCTCTGGTCGGTCCATTATATCATGGAGACTGTTGTCCAGCGCCTCGATAGACTGCCTCTTTGTCATGCTAGCCTCATCCCAAATAATGAGAGATGATGGTCAAAGCAGCTTGGCAGTACCACTCTGTTTCGTGAAGGTGCAAAAGGCCCCATTATCAATAGTGAGGGGAATCTTGAAGCGCAAGTGGGCGGTTCTACACCAGGCATTATTAAGGCTGCGACACTAGATGTAGCTGTTGCCACATCAATCTTTTTCTAACTGCGTATAGTAGCAAGAGGTGCTCTGTACAAATAAGTCTTTTTGGTCCTGCTAGGTAAGCCTGGGCAAAATACCCAATACCCATTACCCGTACCCGAATTACCCGAACCCGGACCCGAATTACCCGATCCCAAATTCGGATAGCGATTTTGATTACCCGAAATTAGTTTGGGTAATTCGGGTAATATCCCCCGGTACACAAACTACCCGAACTACCCAAAGATTTGTTTTGTCTTTGTATTCATCATGTGTTGTTAGCTGAACCATTTAACTTATCACTTTATTAGAATATAATTCTCTCTATTTGAATGAGTGACTGTAATATATTATTCTCTACAAATTGCTATTGAAATTCTATACAAATTGCTGCTGAAATTATGTATAGATCGCTATTGAAATTTAGTGTAGTTTGTTGTTTTCTGTAAATTTGGGTATATCGGGTAATACCCGAACCCGAACCTGAATTATCGGGTACCCGAATTTGCGGGTAGTGTTTTTTCGGGGGTAATATCGGGTAGCAATTTTTATTACCCAAATTTTGAATTACTCGAATTACCCGACCCGAAAAAATCGGGTAACCCGAACGCCCAGGCTTACTGCTAGGACCATCCACAAAGAAGAGACCCCCATCCTCGATATCAACCGAGGACATGATCTCATTGTATGCAGCCCGTTGCTCCTCGTTAAGGGTGTCTGACAGAGCCACATCATCCTCGTTAGCCTCAATGCTAGCCTCCTCAAAAATCTCTCTAGGAATATCACGAGAGGCATCATATGTGTCGTCGATATCAGGAAGTGGGTACATCTTTATATCTTTCTGCATTGATTATAGCAATTTTGGAATATCCATGAGGACCATCTGCTCCACCATAAAGGTGGATTGATTATTGCGCCTGTAGTCCTCTGACATTGCCTCTGTGTTTCTCCCACAGTCCAAACACATCACCGGGCTCATAAAATACCAATATTGTTACAAAGAGCCTTCACAACGCATATGGCATCATCCACCCGGTTGCCTCAGCGAGACTCTCGTTCAGCGTGTTGTCCTCTTCAATTAAGCCCCTTCTTTCTACAGCTTCACGGAAGGTCGGTAGAATTTTGCCATCCACGATCCTTAGACACTCAAAGGAGGTTGCACCTGCCGTGTGGTTCAAGAGAACCCTAAGATAGTAATGCTCCCCCTTGGTTGGATTGGTAGACATGATTCTTCCAATCTGTCATAATGTATCATGATGTACCCTATTTTGCCAAACTTTGCCATGTGCTTGCTACGTATAGAACTTAGGAAAGTCCCGATACAATATACCTCAAGCTATTTCATCTGTCTTGTTCTTCTCAAGTACGCTGTAAGCATTGACTTGTCAGCACCTGGACGATCAAGCACTCGTCGAATCCCCTAACGCCGATGAAATGACACCATGTGCATGTCTAGAAGATGTAGCTATAAGGACAAAACAGAAGGGTACCTATCACTCAAATCAAACATGTATATCCTCCACAAGGCTTCTGGGGGGTTACCCATCTAGCATCTCTGTACTGCTTGATCTCATCAATGTTCCCTTCACTATCCTCCTTGTCAACCTCTCTCATAGCCACAGACGCCCGGTCATGACCCTTGTAAATGTACTTAAATAGATACTTGACTGCCTTGATGCTCCCACATGCCTCAACATTGATGTGGCAGTTGAATAGATGGAGGAGATACGGGTTATAAGGCACAACCCATCTGTTATCAAGCTTGTGTCTGCGAACTTTTTCTTTTCGGCCATCTTCACGCTGTCTATAAACTGGATATGAATCCTTGCCTTGTATGTGACATCGCAGAAAGGTCTAGGGTAATGGTTCTTGCAGGAATCACGACCCTTTGTGCATGGACAATCACGATTAAGCACTCCGCAAGGGCTATGCATCATATGTTTGGTAACCATCTTGTACAAGACTAGGTACTTCTTAAAGTTTGGGATCTCAGCAGAGATAAGGCGATCATACTGCTCTAGGCACGTGATCTTGTACATCATATCCATGATTAGCAAAATATGTGCATGTGGTAGACCCCCTCTTCTAAAACTCCACAACATAAACATGTGCCCGCACCTTTCCAAGGATATCCTTTTTAGTAGTCTATCCTTCAGCTCTTGTAGTTGTTCTAAAGACCCGAACAATGAGATCTAGACGATCTTGTGTTGTCTAGCTAGGGTAGAGTTCACGCTTGATCTCATCCCAGTTTGGGTTACATGTCATAGTCAGGAAGATGTCCGGTTTACCAAACCTCCGTACCAGAGCCATGGCATCCATGTACCAATGCCTCATATCACATGGGCCTCCAATAAATGATGAAGGCATCACTGTCTGTTTTCCAACAACTTTTACTCTACCTTCACCGGCATGTAGGCTATCAACCAATCCTTGGTAGAGGTTGGCCCTAATATCATCTTGCTGGTTGCATGTATAATCTAATCGAGAACTCTCAATCTTGATGTACATGTCGACTGCAAACTGCTGGAATAGACGCTTGTCGTACAGTATGGGTTAAATATTCCTAGACGCATCTGAAACTTGTAGCAGTAGTAGTCACGCACAGACATGCATAGTCTACCAGGGGAGTCTACAAAAAATAGCCATGAATTAGAGTTGTTTGTAGAATAACCACTGAGGTACATGGATGCAAAGTATTTAAATAAGAAGAATAACAAACCTATTTCTTCTTTTGACCCACTACGAGCCTTCTATAGGGCACGATACTCGATGACTTCTTCCATACTAACTCCTTTCTTTAGAATATCCATGTGCCACCCAAGCTCACCCTTAGGGAAGAATAGAGGGTATGAAAGAGCATCGTAACATCCATGATATGAGCGGATGACGTGTCTGCTTCTATCTTTCCCATGCAGGACAACACTATTTTGGAACTGACCAAGGAGTTCGCTTCACTCGATCCAAACAGCAACCACCTCTTAAGTTGACGATACATTATATGTTCTCTGGTCCAGCCTCTGGTCAAGGTTTAGTGTGACATGATAGTCCTTGAGGTGGTCAACTTGGCCCACACTCCTAAGATGTTGTGAGTATGGGTTGTCACCAAGGATGGCCACAAGCCTCTTAATGACTTCTTTGTCTTTTTGGCACTTCTCTTCACGACATCGTCGATAGCGGTGCTCAAGGCTTAGATCATCGTCGTAGAAGTAAAGCTCAAGATGTCTTGGCTCTTTACCCTCTTCTCTGCTAAATGACCTTATGTTGTGATAGATTTGGCCATGTGCATGAAAGGTGTATATGCCACTGTTCTTCCAGCTTGCAGTAGCGCTATCGAGGTGACAATATAGAGAAGTGACAGAGAAATG
Organism: Miscanthus floridulus; assembly: GCF_019320115.1. Classification (NCBI taxonomy): domain Eukaryota; kingdom Viridiplantae; phylum Streptophyta; class Magnoliopsida; order Poales; family Poaceae; genus Miscanthus; species Miscanthus floridulus. Next base: position 38,997,590 of record NC_089597.1, read on the forward strand.
GCCATTGAAAAACCTAATGTTGTTATGAAAGTGCCTAGCATCTGCGTCATTACTTGACCAAAGCCTCATAAGCTCATTAGGTACATTCAGTTCATTGAGCTCGACCTTTCCATCACGACAACAAAACCCACGTGGTTCATGCTCAAACCTTTTCGCATCGCAGTGCTCACAATTTGCAACAGGTTTTAACATATGGGTATCGTAGGCAGGTTACTATAGACCTTTTCATATTGGTCAGGTACTTCAGGGACAGAAGTCGTGTCTTTGTCAAGGTCATTGTCTTGGACATCGTCATCATCTTCCTCATCTAAAATGACATTTAAGACGCGATAGTAGTTTACATAAAGCAGTGGAAGATTTGATTTATATTTGGTATTTTGCTCAAATACCTTGCCCAACAAATAGGTATCCCTCATCCTCTTCAAATATATCTCCCTCATTGTGGGGGATATACCCTCAGGTACCACAAGATGGTACATGGGCCGCACCATCTGAGGTGGCCCGGCCCGTATGGTCAAGGCGTGCACAACAAGATTACAAGTTGTACTAGATATTGTAATAGTACCAAATAGGATACTTTACTTGTAACCCTCCTCCTCTAGACTATATAAGGAGAGGTAGGGGTCCCCCTCAGGGAGGACAATCCATCAACAATAGATCTCACCCCCAGATCAATACAATTAACAGAGTACAGGACGTAGGGTTTTACACCACACTGGCGGCCTGAACCTGTATAAATCTTGTGTCTTGTGCCTCTGTAATCATCTGGTTCCTAATTACACGCACCATCTACCGATAATCTACCACCACGGGCACCCCCCTCGGTGGACTGCCGACCATATTTCATCGACAGTGGCGCGCCAGGTAAGGGTCCCTTTTAGGGGTTGTGCGTGCTGATCTTCCGACGAATCAGATGGCGATTCTCTTCATCACCGTCCTCCGTGGCAACTCGGCTTTTTATGGCAGGTGTTCTTGAACTATAGTATCTATGGCGACTCGTCGTAACATGGTTGGCTACGGCGACAACATCCACCATGCGTCTCGGCAGCACCACCATGCTCCTCATCATCGACCTGCACCTAGGCCATGAGCCGATCTACTACTATAGCACCATCCAAGATGACGTGTGATCTACATGCAAGGCAAGCCAAACCAAGATTGACTTGGTATGTATCACGTACAGGCTTGGTGTTGTTGGCGATCTTGCTGCTTGTCATGTCTTCACCGCTTCACACCTCCACGACTACTCCAAATGAGACGAATTATCACCTACGAAGCCTGATGACTTGAGCACAAAGTGAGCTGATTGGCGATCCATCATCATGATCATATTTGTGCTACAAGTTACCAAGGAGGCCACATAGACATACAAGCCAATAGCAAGTTACATGTCGGGCAAGCAAGACCCTCCATCTACTCAAATACGTGCAGACCAGCAATAATTAATCAAAGATATTTGATGCATTGATTGGCTACTGCATACTACGCATGCATGCATGAAGATTTCATCATTCCAAGCGGAGGAGTACGTGTGCATCCTATACGCATATGAAGCAGATCTGCATGCCACATACAAGTCGTGCACTAGGTTTTGAGTTTGTTTTGGCTATGTACCTGCCATCAAGCAAGAGACCGGACTCGTCGAGCCACAAGTGAGCCACGCCGAGCCACAAGCAAGCCACGTCGAGCACGCCGAGCCATCAAGCGAGCCACGCCGAGCTATCAAGCGAGCCGACTAACGAGCCATGCCAAACGGCTCCACCGAGCTCCGACCACATCGACCACGTCCCGAGCAGCTTCACCGAGCTCCAACCACGTCAACCAAAGACCACGCCAACCACGTCCTGAGTAGCTCTGCCGAGCTTCGACCATGTCCTGGGCGGCTCCACCGAGCTCTAACCACATCGATCACCAGACCATGTTGCAATGATGATCGCCACGAAGAACGGCACTACGACAACCGCGACCACCGTCATGACGACAGGTCGGAAAGCTCGAGGACCGGATGACTTCATCACCGCCGACCAGATTTCTATCCAAAGATAAGTACACTTCTAATATTTATATTCAATATAATTTTCATTACGACGTTTCTCCACAACGTCCTTGTCATAATTATTCTTCAAATAACGTTTGTCCATGTATACAATCTTAAATATAACATACAGCTATACTTAATGCAAATCCTCGACTAGTCATGTTGACGCTCGATGTTTCCAGAAAAGGCCTTGTCTCCGGCTCCTCCCTACACGTGCACGAGCGTCTGCCCTCTGCGTTATGGGTGGTCGGTAGCGGCTCCTTAGCAACGCTTTGTTCTTCCTACACGTGCACGGGCTCCGTACCCCGCGTTATGGTTAACGGGCTAGCTAGGGCTAGAGGCTCAGCTACATACTAACTGGTCAGACGATTTATATTAAGTATAAACACAAACTTCCATTAACACTGATGTTTACAAAGCACCAACTGCTTTATCATATCATGCTCATTTGCAAATGACTGCTGAGCGTTATTTCTTCACAGCTGATTTTTTTCTCCATAATTTATTATTTTGTACATCATGTACTACCATTCTACATATTTATCTACAGGAATTTCGAGCTATGCTCGGGGACTTCGTCGCTCGCTTCTAGACCTACGCTCGGGGATTGCCTCGATCACTCTCCGACCACAGCTCGGAGACTTCATCGCTCGCTTCTCGACCTACGCTCAGGGACTGCCTCGATCACTCTCTGACCATAGCTCGAGGACTTCGTCGCTCGCTTCTCGACCTACGCTCGGGGACTGCCTCGATCACTCTCCAACCACAGCTCGGGGACTTCATCGCTCGCTTCTTGACCTACGCTCGAGGATTGCCTTGATCACTCTCCGACCACAGCTCAGGGACTTCGTCGCTCGCTCCTCGACCTGTGCTCGGGGACTGCCTCGATCACTCTCCGACCACAGCTCGGGGACTTTGCTTCTCAACTACATGCGACTGGCGACTCGCATACAGTTGGGATATTCTTTCTCGTTTAGACCTTGCTACAAGGCTCATACCTCGCCTTCCAGCAAGCTTGGGGACTACATCGGTACGATGCACCTGCCGGTGCATCTCGTATCGCCTGTACGACGATTGGATTCTCAACTTAACTGGGAATTCTTTTTAGACCCTGGCACCATGTGCCTATGTCACCTACTACCAGGCTCGGGGACTAAGTGGGCACACTTCACCTTGCGGTGAATGTGTTTGTTTTTCGACCCCTACGCCTCTGATGATCAAGGACGCTACGCTTCAAGATGCACTTACATTTCTTTTCAGAAATACAAGTGGGCATACTTTCCAGGACGGAAATCTTTTTCTTTCTTCTTAAGAGCACCATACATTCTTCGGACAACCTACTTCTCCGGCGACAACGGTGGTCGGAGATGTCAAGAACTCAAGCCTCACTGTTCGGAGAAGGTTGAAACAGCGTGTCGCATCAGAATACATGGCGCTCGGGGACTAGTTGTGGGGGATATACCCCTAGGTACCACAAGATGGTACATGGGCCGCACCATCCGAGGTGGCCCGGCCTGTAAGGTCAAGGCGTGCACAGCAAGATTACAAGTTGTACTAGATATTGTAATAGTACCAAATATGATACTTTACTTGTAACCCTCCTCCTCCAGACTATATAAGGAGAGGCAGGGGTCCCCCTCAAGAAGGATAATCCATCGACAACAGATCTCACCCCAGATCAATACAAATAATAGAGCACAGGACGTAGGGTTTTACGCCACACTAGCGGCCTGAACCTGTATAAATCTTGTGTCTTATGCCTCTGTAACCATCTAGTTCCTGATTACACGCACCGTCTACCGATAATCTACCACGACGGGCACCCCCCTCGGTGGACTGCCGACCATATTTCGTCGACACTCATCATCATCTATCACCGCCAAAGATACATGAGTTAGTAGAACTATAGGTAAAAATATACAAATGAGTTCAAATAGTTTTATAGAATGTTAGAAAATAGTGTAAATTACCTCTGTCATCAAATAGTGGCGTTGTCGGTGCGTCTGACCTCTGCTGAAAGCTAGGTCCTGTCCTTTCTAATAATCATGTAATGACCATGGTTGAGTTATGTATAATATGATATATAATTAGGTCACCTAAATGGGATAATGAGGCATCAGTACTTACCGTTGTTGGTCACGACTGATTGAGGCAAGGGCGTGTTAAAATCCACTCGGTCTTCAGCCATGCATTCACAATCATCAAACAATGGTGTCATTAGTGTGGCTGATGTAGCCTGAATGTTGGGTCCTGCATTTTCTGTTAATCATGGATTGACCAAGGATCGATTAGGTATAATATGGTATATAGGTTACCTAAATGGGATAATAAGGCATCAGTACTTACCATTGTTGGTCACGGCTGATCGAGGCAAGGGCATGTTAACATCCACTCGGTCGTTAGCCATGCAGTCACCATCTTTATGAGATGTCCTTGTGTTTGAACTAATGCGACGCTCAAACAAAATGTTACGTCGGGTCAACAATGCATGTCTTTGTCCACATGTAACATGTGATCTATGTGTCATATGGCTAGGCAGTAACTCATCGCATCCTTCATCATCGACCTCCTCATGAGGTGGAGGAATATAAAGAGGTGTTGCACTACTAGACTCTAGGATAATCCAATCACTAGATTTTGTCATCGTTCCATGAGCTCCAGATGCGCTTGTAGTGGGCCACACAAGCTCAGGAATAAATAACGGGTTCTCCATGGCGATGGACTCATGATGTAAAGTGTGCTTCTGTAACTCCCTTCATCTTTTCACCCCTGCTATGATAGCCTCCTTTCGCCCTGTTACCCTATAACTCAACCGTTGTTGTTCACGTCTAGCTTCCCTCTCTTTTGGTGCCATATTTATATATCGCTCCCTAAAGTATTGGCTTCTTGTCTCATTTCGTTGATGGGGTTTATCAAGTGTAATTGTAGGGGTAGCACAATCAAGGTTGTGCTGGGTGTCCACGTCACTTGTATGTTGCAACTGTCCTAATACATTGCACGTATTATTAAGAGAATGTAGAGTCTACACAAAATATTATTTTAAAACAATACTCATTATAAAATCACCATCTTTTTATGTTACATGGAACAAAACCTAAGAACAAAATTAGAATATATTCAACGTGCCTTAAAAAATATATACATGTATCGAGATTAGTAGTTTTGTGTACTTGTCAATCATGATATCATTGTATGCACTTTTCGCTGTGCAAACACATACATAAAATATTGCTCTTAATTTTGAAGTGGGGCCATACTCCTAGTGAAACCTCATAACTACACATAAATATTTTAGTACCTATATTCTCTTTATCAATTTGCATAGGCTGGTACGAATCATTCCTATGTAACCAATCATCATTTTCGACGTCACCTGTGGTTTCAGTGTTGGATGCAATCTCGCCATCTGCCAAAAAAGAAGCACAACATATTATACATTTGGGTTGTACAAAGAAAGGGAATTGTATTTGAACAATTTCATAGTGTATGCAGTTACCTTTAGATACTTTAGAGAGCATAGATTCGGCTTTTTTACGATGATATGTTTAGCGCCGCTTCCTATTAATTTCACTTAGTTGTTCTTCAGTCATTGCAACACGTCGCTTTTTGCTATTTATTTCATTATGTTGCTCTTCGGTCATGGCTGCACACCATGCTCTTTTTCTTTGCCTTTTACGTTCTTTTGGATCAATGATGATTTGTGTAAGCGAATTGGATTCACTTTGACCATCTAATGTGTGTAACAAGAAAAGTCAAAAAGACATAGTAATTAATAGCATTTACTTTCATTACAAAGCATTGATATATATATATATATATATATATATATATATATATATATATATATATATATAAGGACCAGTTACCTTCGTTGATCTGGTTTGTCAAGTCTTTAAATGGTGTGCGACAACTCTGATTTTCAAAGGGTTCCATGTACCTAAGAATGACTAATATAAAACATAAAAAAAAATGAATCAACTATGAAGCTTATAAAACAATGAAAAAAATAAAAATCAAAATCCAATTCACGTGAAATGACCAAATTACACTTAGGCGGCGTTTGAATGGGTTGGATAGGGATATATGGTTGATAAATAAATGTCCGAGCATTGCAAAAGGAATAAAATAATGCTATGATAATTTTAATTTGAACCTGTGTTATACTGTTACAAAAAAACGATTCTTTGAACATGGTGAGACGGTCATTTCACTCCTGCTGCCAGGCTATCTTGCAAGTCTAACAACCATGCCACACACGAAGAGACCACCAACCTCAACGCAGGCAGAGCATTGACAGCTATGGGTGAGTTTCAGCACAAACTTAATGATAGGCTTGCGAGTGTCAGTATCGCCCAGTTTTTTTTACACATGCATGTACAAAGTACGGTTGCTATTAACAAGGCCAACCATATACTAAAGTACTCTCAGGTTTCACGTGAACCAGAGGCTATTGGATTATATCACAACCAATAATTGCAGATAATCTTCAGCATGCCATTTGGCTAACAGCATGCAGATCTTGATTGATTTAGCAGAGGATGCATGATACAGAGAGATTGAATACTTGATAAATTAAAAGTTTTTCTGAAATATGCCAACAGATAAGTGAAGTACTTCATCCAACAGAGTTCAAACCTTTTAGAGCTTTGTTTTTTGAGTATATCAGTAGCTATTTCAGACACATAAATAATATTGCGCCCAATGAAGAGGAACGAGCACTTGATTTGATGTAAATGGGTATCTGAAAGCCAAAGAAAAAAGAATATGACAGTAGTCAGTGTTGGCAGGAGGTAAAGATCAACATAACTGTAAAAGTGGAGGTGCGGCAAATTAGCAAAACGCTGGATAACAAATAAGCACAAAAGCTTACTGTTGCACTTTGCAAGTATCAAAAAACAGTATTGCTCGTCTAAAATTACGGTTTGATTGTGCTGCGATACGAGCAGCAAATCTAGCTGGAAGATGCAGGTTTTCTTTCTTCCTAATGAACTCTAGAAATTGGACAATTTGGGAAGTGAAGAATGGTGTCAGTCTTTAAAACTGGTATAAAAAAACTTGAAGCCCTGTGGTGCTCTGCTCTAGCAAAAATACAAGAATGACAAAATTAAAGGAGTGTCCCTCTGCATCTCCCTATTAGAGAAAGCACAGAGTACATATGCGATCAAAGTGCTTAGTACCTAATTATAAGGATAGTTCAATTGCTTTCTTAATTTACTTCAGTGACATCCTGAGTATTCAGACTGTTTTTCAAATGATTCAATCTATATATATATATATATATATATATATATATATATATATATATATATATATATATATATATATATATATATATATATATATATATATATATGATTTATTTATTAAAAAATTACTACAATATCTTACTTTCTGAATTCTTAGTAGGTGAACCCAAATTGTTCCACTAAATCTTCTATTGTGAAAATGGAAAAAATGATGCACACGAAAACATTTTCATCTCCAAAGAAAAGCAAGTTGCAGGTCTGAGCAAGTATTCATCTTCACAAAAATCATCAATTTATAATTTGAATTGTATAAAAAAAGATTACTTCAATGGTCTCAGCGCGTGGACTTCAATCAAGTATAGAATCAGGTAAAAGTGTTTCTTCTTTTATATCTCTTGTATCTACATCATTTGTTTACTGAACCAAACCCTGCTGCTTTCAATGTGTTAGTCCTAGCTGAATCCAAAGCATATACTAAAGTACTCTCAGTTTTCACGTGAACCACAGAACCAGAGGCTATTGGATTATATCACAACCAATAATTGCAGATAAGCTTCAGCATGCCATTTGGCTAACAGCATGCAGATCTTGATTGATTTAGCAGAGGATGCATGATACAGAGAGATTGAATACTTGATAAATTAATTTATATGCAGATCAATATGCTAATCTTTTTTTTATTATTTGACATTTGGGTCTAAATCTGTATACCCTAGTTAAAAAAACATAGGAGCTGTGGTAGTGGGTAGGGTCGGGGAGAGGGAATACCATGATGTCATGTGGCCATTTGGGGGTTTAGGGGGAAAAAAGCCGCCGGTGGTGACCGATCGCGGATGTCCTTCCAGTTTTACAATAACAATAAGCAACCAAATAATGGATCAACTTTCCTAGTATCTCCATTTCTCATATGTTTTTGTGCCACTAATCATTTTTTATTTGCTAGCCCAAAGAAGAATATAACTGTATAAGTTTTAGCTGATGTCCAACAGATGATTAAGAGTATAAACATTTCTACTATACTAAGTTTAATTATAAAGAAAAAATTTCTATTGTGTGTAGCAAGAGGTCCTTGTTGGATTTCATTTAGTCATATTCATCAGATCGGGATATTTTGCATAGGAATAGAATACATGTTCAAGATTTACATGAGAGGCAGAGAGAAGGGGAGTGAGAGATAGCAGACCATCGAAGGCCGTAGTGGTCGAAGCACCGGCCGGGATCTCGTTGGCGGACGCCATCTGCGCGCCGGCAGCGATGTTCGGTGGAGAGGGAGAGTCGGTGCAGTGGCGTCCTCGGCGGCGGCGTGTGCAGTCGGGGTGGCGTTGCCGGCGTCGGTGGTGCTTCCCGTCGCTGGCAGCGCCCCTTCTCAAGATCGGATTAGGGTTAGGATGTCGGTGGGGTGACTGGCGGCGCGGTGAACCTCGTACTGCGAGCCCCGGCCCCCACCTTTCCTTTATAGCGCTGTGCGACGGGGGCCCACCAACCATGTAGGGTTGGGCGCCCCCGATCAGGGCGCGAGAACAAGGCCCAAAAAGGCCGTTGGGCCTAACTGGTGGGAGATCAAACCTAACATTCTCCCCCTTGATCTCTCATCTATTCTTCGTTCTTTAATTTCATACTCAAAACTTTCAATTCATATTTTTCTTGCTTCCATCCTATTTCATCACAGATTAGTGCATAGAACTGTCCCATCGTCACAGCAATTAGTGCCGTTAGACTAACAGCCACAATACACTTCTCCGTTTTGAAATGTAAACTTTCTTTGGGCCCTTCGTATGTTCGGGAATCATAGGCTTTCCCTTAAACCCATGCCGGCTACGTGTTCTCTGAACACGTTGGGTGGTAAGCCCTTTGTGAGCGGATCCGCGAGCATTTTCTCTGTACTTATATGCTCAAGATTTATTATATGATCCCGAACTTTATCTTTCACAACATAGTACTTTATGTCAATGTGTTTGGCAGCACCACTTGACCTATTGTTGTGAGCGTACTGTACCGCTGGATTGTTATCACAATACAATCTCAGTGGTTCATTTATATCATCAATCACTTTCAATCCGGGTATGAATTTCTTCAGCCAATTCACCTGCCCCGTTGCCTCATAGCATGCTACAAACTCGGCATACATTGTCGAGGATGTAGTTACGGTTTGTTTGGAGCTTTTCCACGATATAGCCCCTCCTGCGAGAGTAAATACATATCCTGACGTGGATTTTCTTTCATCTCCCGCATAATCAGAATCTGAATACCCCTCTATCTGCAGGGAATCAGATCTTCTATACGTAAGCATGAGGCCTTTCGTACCCTGCAAATAACGCAGGACTTTCTTCACTAATTTCCAATGTTCAATTCCTGGATTCTTTTGATATCTGCCAAGTAACCCGGTAACAAAAGCTAAGTCAGGGCGTGTACACACTTGAGCATATTGTAAACTTCCAACAGCTGAAGCATACGGTACCGCTTTCATTCGGTCAATTTCATATTGGTTCTTGGGACACTGATGTTCCCCAAACCTATCGCCCTTGACTATAGGAGCAGGTGAAGGACTGCACGCATGCATACTAAATTTCTTCAGGACCTTTTCTATGTATGCCTTTTGCGATAATCCTAGAACCCCTTTTCTCCTGTCTCGGTGAATCTCTATTCCCAAAACGAACGAGGCCTCACCGAGATCTTTCATATCAAAGTTTGAGGACAAGAATTTCTTCGTTTCCATTAGTAGATTGATATCACTACTAGCAAGCAAGATATCATCCACATACAAAATTAGGAATATGTACTTTCCATTCTTGAACTTTGCATAAACGCAATTGTCCTCAACATTTTCTTCAAACCCAAAACCTTTTATCGTTCTATCAAACTTCAAATACCACTGTCTTGAAGCTTGCTTCAATCCGTAGATTGATTTCTTCAGGCGGCATCCCATATTTTCCTTTCCTTTTACGACAAAACCTTTCGGTTGTGCCATATAAACATTTTCTTCCAAATCCCCGTTTAGGAAAGCCGTCTTTACATCCATTTGATGTAACTCCAAATCATAGTGGGCTACAAGTGCCATTATAATTCTGAAGGAATCTTTACATGAGACTGGAGAAAACGTCTCATTGTAATCAATCCCTTCTCTTTGCGTGAAGCCTTTCGCCACAAGTCGCGCTTTAAATCTTTCTATATTCCCTTGGGAGTCATATTTCGTTTTGTAGACCCATTTACAGCCTACTGTTTTGGCTCCTTTAGGAATATTTTCTAAGTCCCAAACTTTATTGGTACTCATTGATTTCAATTCATCTTCCATGGCCTTAAGCCACTTTGATGAGTGGTCGCTTCTCATGGCTTCTTCAAATGAGGTGGGATCATCCCCCATCTGACATTCTTCTGTTTCATAAACTTCATAGTCATCAGTAATAGCTGATCTTCTTATTCTTTGAGACCTTCTAGGTGCCTCCGGCACTTGTTCCACATTGGGCTGTTGTTGTTCTTCCTCATGTGCAACATTTGGTTCTATAGGTTCCTCAAGGATAGGTTCCTCAAGGACAGGTTCCTCATGTTCATTCATTGTCGCCACGGGAGAACTTGCAACAGGTGTTGGCACTACAGTGTCCTGCACTGTCGGTGCAACAGCAGCAGGTAGCGTGAAGAATGGTTCTTCAACCATCGGAGTGGGTACATGTACCCGCTTCTCCTGTAGGCTGATTTCTCGTGCTACCATGCTCCCCCTGATCATGTTATCCTCCAAGAACACAGCGTGTCTTGTTTCTACAATCTTCGTATGTCTGTCAGGACAATAGAAGCGATATCCTTTCGATCTTTCTGGATAGCCAATAAAATGGCAGCTGACTGTCTTGGAGTCTAACTTTCCTATGTTTGGGTTAAACACTTTTGCCTCAGCTGGACAGCCCCACACACGCAAATGGTTAAGTGAGGGTTCCCTTCCTGTCCATAATTCATACGGTGTTTTAGGCACCGATTTACTTGGTACTCGATTAAGTATGTGAATGGCGGTTTTCAGTGCCTCCATCCATAAACTAATCGGTAATGTGGAGTAACTCATCATGCTTCTTACCATATCCATTAAGGTACGGTTACGTCTTTCAGCCACTCCATTCTGCTGAGGCTCCCCCGGTGTGGAGTACTGAGCAACTATGCCATTTTCCTGTAGGAACCTTGCAAATGGTCCAGGAATTTGGCCATATGGGGTATGTCGCCCATAGTACTCTCCACCTCGGTCTGATCGTACTATCTTGATTTTCTTATTGTGCTGATTTTCAACTTCAGCTTTAAATATTTTGAATTTATCCAATGCTTCCGATCTTTCTTTAATTGGATAAATATTGCCATAACGAGAGTAGTCGTCTGTGAATGTTATAAACGAGTCATAACCATCCACACTTTTCACAGGAAAAGGACCACATATGTCTGTGTGGATTATTTCTAAAATTCCTGTGCTTCGTTTGGCATCTTTCTTAATTTTCTTGACATACTTTCCTTTGATGCAATCAATACATTGTTCTAAATCTGAAAATTCTAAGTGCGGGAGAATTGATTCCTTAACCAATCGTTCCTATTCTCCCCCTCGAAATATGGCCCAAGCGACAATGCCATAATTTCGAAGAGACAGTATCAATTCTCTTCCGCTTCTTAGTTACATCCGCAGATGGGGAATCATTCACATTCTCATCGCATACATTGTTCGCATTCTCAGCAAGAGATAATAAATAAAGCTTGTCTTGTCGGAAGGCAAGACCAACACATTTATTATTAACCAGTATCTTACACTTGCCATCACCAAAATGGCAATCAATTCCATCATCATCAAGTTTCGAAACACTTATCAAATTTCTACGCAAAGAGGGAACATAAAGTACTTCTTTAAGTCTAAGTACAAAACCATTATTCAATTCTAAAGAAAAAACTCCAATGGCTTCAACATTGGCTTGCACTCCATTTGCAACTTTAATCGTTCTTTCTCCTCTTTGCAAGGTTCTCGTCCCACTTAACCCCTGTAAGGAATTTGCAACATGAGTAGTTGCACCTGAATCAACCCACCAAGTGGATTTATCATAACATAAATACAGGGATTCATCTACAAATGTAATAAATTCATCACCTTTCTTTAGCAGAGATTTCAGGAAGTCTGGACAATCCCTCTTGTAGTGTCCCTTCTTGAAGCAGTGCTTGCACTGATCCTTTTCAGCTCCACCATACTGCTGATTCTCAGAATCCTGAGGGTTTCTTTCCCTGTGAATTGGAGGAAGAGGCCTTATCCCACTTAGGTTTCCCTTGTGGTTTAGAATTCTTGCCATTAAAGTTCTTTCTTTTGTTATCCTTCACAAAATGAGCAGGATTCACCTTGTGAGGACTTTATCCTCTCCTCTTCTTGAGCACACATTGAGATGAGTCTTTCTATGCCCCATCTTTCAGGCTGCATATTGTAATTCACAATAAAGGTGTCATATTCTTTTGGCAAAGAAGCAAAAATCAAATGAATCAGGAAATCCTCCTCCTTCAAATTCATTTCTTTAGCTTAGATGCCGTAGTGTTCATCTTCAAAATGTGCTCTCTTATGCTACCACCAGTGAATTTCTCATTCACAAGCTTCTTAATCAGTGAACTTGCTGTGGCCTTGGTAGACCCAGTAAACTGACTCTTGATTTTCTCAAGATATTCTTTGGCAGTAGCACATTCAGGGATTGAGCCCCTTATCTGTTCTTCTATGGTGGCTTTGGCTACCAACAGGCACTTGCGGTTGGAGAGAGTCCATTGCCTATGTTCAAGGTCATATTTCATTCTTATTTCAGCATGATCACGCTTTCGAGCAGCGAAATCAGCGTCAGATTCATTTTCACCTCTCACCGGGTCCTCTGGCTCAGTAGGACACGGTGAGGTGATGGCAAAATCGACCTCTCCCAACGCAAGTTCCAATTCATACTTCTCCCGCCACACACGGTGATTGGTCCCATTGAGTGTCGGGATGTTGGCAATGTTCACAATGCATTTGCCTCCTGAAATCACACCAGAGTAAGTAAGAAACATTTATACATAAAATTTCATGCTTTAACTCAACGTTGGTCAAATTAAAACTTATAATTCATCCATGCAAACATTTTACATCACCGTTGGGCAGAAGTAAAATTAATGCATAATTTCTCATGGATCAAAAATTATAATATTGTTATTAACAACGTTGGTCAGAAAATAACAATATCATAATCGCATCAAAATTATCAGAAATTCATTTCTCTTAAAATTAAATTATCCCGTTGGTTCAAATTTAATCAAAGAGAACAATAATTATCATGCACAGCGGAAACATTAATAATCTTTTCATATTATTATTTTCCAGAAGCACTAAAAATTTACTGTTTTCTGAGCAAAATATCGTTGGATAAAATTTGCACAGAAAAATTGTATCAAAATCATTCAAATTCATCAAAAATATGCATTAAAATTGCTCCTGGAAAATAACAAAAATTTTTCTTCTTTCATTTCAGCCCAGCGCGGCCCAAGACGGCAAAAGCCGGCTCGGCCCAGTCCTCCGCGCGTGCGCAGGCCGCACCCAGGCCGCAACCTGGGCCTGGGCCGGCAAAGTGCCTGCGCGCGCTCGCGCCCGCCTGGGCCTCGAGTTGGCCCATCCAATCTCGAGCGTCCGTCTTGATCCGACGGCCAAGCGTCCGTTTCGGCCGGATCAAAAACATCGCCGCGCCGGTGCCCTGGAAAACCCTAGCGCATTCGCCCCTGCCCTTTCTCTCTCTCTTCTATCGCCGCGCTCTCTCTTCTCTCTTCAGCGCAGCGCAGCCGCAACCGAGAGCGAGCGACGACGAGCGAGCGGGCGGTGGAGCAAGCCTTGGCGCCGTCGCCGGCCCCCCTCGCCGGCGCGCGTGCTCCCCAACGGGTGAGCACGCCGCCGTCGAGCGGCCTGGCCGCGGCGCTTCCTTGGCCGAGCCCGGCGAGCCAGCGCCCCCGGCTCGGCTTCTTCTCCCGCGCCGGCGAAGGTTCATCCGACGCACCCTAACCCTAACCCCACTTTCCCCTTTCTGATTTGAGTTGTTCTTTTCGGGTTCATCCGAATGGGAAACTAGGGTTAGGGTTAGGGTTCGTTCTTGCCGATTCGGTTTTCTGTGCTTTCGATTTCTTTCTTTTTCGTTCATCCGAATGGGAAACTGGGGTTAGGGTTAGGGTTCCGACCCTTCTTTTCTTTCTTCTTCCCCTTCTTCCCTCTTTCGGATTTGGGTCTAGGGTTTTCTCTTATCCGAAAGGATTTAGGTCTAGGGTTCTTGTTTCTATTTTCTTTTCCCGATCCGGTTTCTTCTCGGAACCTAGCTCCGGTACCATTGTTGGATTTCTTTTAGTCATATTCATCAGATCGGGATATTTTGCATAGGAATAGAATACATGTTCAAGATTTACATGAGAGGCAGAGAGAAGGGGAGTGAGAGGTAGCAGACCATCGAAAGGCCGTAGTGGTCGAAGCACCGGCCGGGATCTCGTTGGCGGACGCCATCTGCGCGCCGGCAGCGATGTTCGGTGGAGAGGGAGAGTCGGTGCAGTGGCGTCCTCGGCGGCGGCGTGTGCGTCGGGGTGGCGTTGCCGGCGTCGGTGGTGCTTCCCGTCGCTGGCAGCGCCCCTTCTCAAGATCGGGTTAGGGTTAGGATGTCGGTGGGGTGACTGGCGGCGCGGTGAACCTCGTACTGCGAGCCCCGGCCCCCACCTTTCCTTTATAGCGCTGTGCGACGGGGGCCCACCAACCATGTAGGGTTGGGCGCCCCCGATCAGGGCGCGAGAACAAGGCCCAAAAAGGCCGTTGGGCCTAACTGGTGGGAGATCAAACCTAACAGTCCTAAGCACCAAAGTACATATCAGTGCCACAGTTATCATCAGTTAAAAATAATAATCCATCTAAATGGTTTTAAATCACCAAGACACATGCCATTGTTATTTTGCTTTGAGCATACATGCCTCTATATTCTAAAGAAAACACCAATAATTAGGCTTTTTGAACACGATTTTCATGACTAATAATCTCGAAGTTTTACATTATTCACCAATTGGAAGTATGCATCCTAATGTATACATAGTGTACTATTTGAAGTAAAATGTTGGTGCTAAAATCAAGAGTTAATTCCCCAGAGAACCACCTCTAAGATAGTTGGGTTGATACAAATCTGCCAAGACAACCCTTCTGCTTGACACCAACATAGTTGAAACGGATTTTGTGCTAATGAATCAAACATGAAGGAAATATATTATTGGAAGTATCAGTCTGCGTACCTTTAGTCTTAATACTGCAGGCAACAGGTCAAACACCTCTTGTGGGCGTCCTAGCGTTGATGGCGGACACTGGCGCCAGGATCAAGCTAGCAGTTGAGGTCCAACCATCCAAAGCCTGCACCCGACAGTGTGGAGGCTCCTCCTGTGTGACCGGCCGAAGCTGGGCCATGTTTAGTTCGCCAAGAATCTAAACTTTGGTACTATGTAAAAAGAAGATTTCCCGTCACATTAAGTTTACGGTATATGTATGGAGTACTAAATGTTGACGAAATTAAAAGCTAATTGCACAGTTTGGTTATACTTTGCGAGGAGAACGTTTTGAACCTAATTAGTCAACGATTAAACAATTATTGTCAAATAGAAACAAAGTGCTACTGTGCTACAGTGTAGCTACAGTGATTCAACGGCACCAACTCGGGCAACTAAACACGGCCCTGGTTGCAAATCCACTGAGTGCTAATCGCCAGTCTGCCCGTCCCCGGCACCTGGTTCACAGCAGACAAGAGTGCAAAAGAAGAGATCACAGTAGACAAGAGTGTAGAAGAAGATATCGTCGTTGAGGTCGACGGCCACAGCAATGCGGTGAAGACGGCTTGCACGAGATCATGAGATGCACAAGATCGGACTCGGTGGCTCAGGAAAGATGGAAAAGGGACGTTGATTGAGGAACGTGTGCCCTGATCGATGCTTTTTGGTGGCGGCGGGGTGCGATGGTACGTCCGCGAGGAAGGAAGGAAGGGATTTTTTTTTCTTTCCTTGTGTTCTACGGAGTACACCAGAATTAGTTGCAGGTGGCGTGGGGTGCGCAACGATCTGTGGGCAAGGGACACGCTGATCGCGGAAGGCGAATGATTATTGTTTCTGTTTTTGCCAGGCACGTTGTGTGGGCGCCGGTTTATTAGGAATGAACGGGGTGTGCGGGGAATTGCCGTGATAGGCGTGGATCGCAGGCCACGCGATGATTTGCCAGAAGGTTCACGTATCGCAGGCACACGGTGATTTTAACCGGGTGGACGAAAACTTTGGCTGCTTTTTAGTTGTAGAGATAATTAATTTTAGAAAAACATAGATTTAAAATCACAACAAAAACTTTGTACTAAATCATACCATATTATGTATTCACTGTGTATGGAGTTCAACAAAATTGGATTCTCCATTTTATGATTTTCTGTGATTTACTTTGATTTTTCAAAGATTTAGTCGAAATAAAAAAAAAGACAAAATCACCTTCAAAACTGCTTATAACAGGGTCAAGGAGGTAGGATGAACGGTTTTAAAAGTTAAGGGGGGGTGTTTTGCCTGGTTTTGAAGTTCAAGGAGATAATTTAGACTTTTTCCAACATATAATATATGATTTAGTACAATCTCATCGTACCAAATTTGGTGCAAAGGCCCATCAAGACATGGAGTTGTGTTAAAAGGGTGGAAGCAGAAGGCCCATCAGCTAGGCTGATCAGGCAGCCCATTTCCCCTAAACCCTCCAGTCCCAGATTTTCTTCCTTTCTTCTCCCCCAATCCACGATCCCCTCACATCACATGCCGCCGCTCTTCCCTCGCCGTCGCCGGGGCTTCTCGACCCGGCACGCTTCCGGAATCATCTAGCAGCTCGCTCTTCCACACCGCTCTGATTCTCCTCAGGTCTTGTTGGTCGCCAGATTCGCCAGCCCGGTGACCTCTCAGCCGACCGCTCCAGACGGCTCCAGTCTCCGCAGCCCGAGTCGACCTGTTTCCATTGGCCCATTGCTGCGCCGCCCCCCATGGGTCGGTTCGGGTGGCTCCGGCATGCGTCGAGGTTCCTTGCGTCCCGGTCGGGCGAGGTGAGACGAGCGAGCTCTCACTTACTTCCCTGCCCATTTCCCCCCTCCTGTTTGGGTTTTGGGGAGTGCCAGACTGCCACTTGTTTACTCTGTTTGGGGTTTTGCTTGCAGGTAGCCGTGCAGAGGTGCGCATGGATTCAGCCGAACACACGTAATCTCCGTTCCATTTTGTGTGTTTTGTTTGATCCCTTGCTGGTTTGGGTTTGAGAGAAGTTTTGCTCTTTCTGATGAAAATCTGCTATTAAAAATTTAGATAATTGGTAATTTGGTGGGCTTGGGGGAAAAATGGCATAGCCGATTACCGCTTACAAACCGTTCATTTTACAGGCTATTGACATGCTAATCGCTGTGCAATGCATTTTCTCGTTCATTTGTTTTATTGTTACAGGTTTTTATTATTTGAATAATTGTAGATTTATATTCAAACTACACTGGAAGAAAGAACTCTTAAAATCACATCCTAATATGAATAGTGTTGGCCCAAAATAAATCTCAGATTCATATTTAGGAACTACCAGAGTGCAGCTTGGCCCTTGGCCGCTTGGATTGAAAGGAAATGCAATGGCTTCCTGATACAAGGGTGTGCCTCTACTCTTATGGGCAGAGGGCAGCATCTACTATCTACCTGCTTCAGCATATTTTCTAACCACTAAAGTGGATGTTGAGCATATTCCTATTACAAAGGCTTGGAAGCCAAGGAAAGTAAAATGCAGAAAAGTAAGATATAAGTGCTGCTGAGCACTAGGCTTATCTGTCATTCTCTCCCTAAGCCTTGTGCCGAGCACTGGAAGCGATCTGCTGTAGCCCAATCCTCTCCCTCATCTCTTGGAATTTAGACTTCCCCAACAACTTGGTGAGAATATCGGCTAGCTATCAGTAGTGGCAATGTGGATGGCCTTGATGCTCCTATCCTCCAATCAATCTCTAATGAAGTGGTACTTGATGCGGATGTGCTTGCTCCTCTCATGGAAGACAGTGTTCTTGGCCAGAGCTAGAGCAAACTTGTTGTCCACCTTCAGCTCACCCACATCCACCTTCCTACCAAGGAGCTCTGCCAGCATCCTTGACAACCATAGTGCCCGAGTTGTTGTAGTGGTGGTGGCGATGTACTCTACTTCACAGCTTGAGAGGGCCACCACCTTCTTCTTGAGGGACTGCTAGCTGACCAACCAATCATCGAGGAAGAACATCATCCCAGTTGTGCTCTTGCTAGTATCCACATCACCGGCGAGGTCGCTGTCGCAATAGCCGATGAACCACACCGTATCGGGGGCCCTTCCGTAGTGGAGACTATAGTCGAGGGTGCCCGCCACGTAGCGTAGGATTCGCTTGACGGCCTACAGATGCTCCATCGTTAGCCGCTCCATGAACCGGCTCATGTACCCGACGGCGAACGCGATGTCCGGCCGAGTTGTGGACCAGATAGTGCAAGCTCCCGATCAGCTGTCGGTAATGGTTAGATCAACCTCCTCCGCTGTGCTCTCCGACTCCGCTTGAGCTTCCCTCCATCGGGGTGTGGGCCGGATTGCAGCCTGTCATGCCGCTGAGCTCGAGGATGCGCTTGGCATAGTGGGTTTGGCGGAGGGCGATCCCGCTGGCGTCCTGGCGCACTTCGACGCCGAGGTAGAAACAGAGGAGGCCGGAGTCGCTCATGTCGAACGCCTTCTTCATCTGCGCCTTGAACACCTCAACTTCTGCTCTTCAGCGCCGGTGATGATAAGGTCGTCGCTGTAGACGCTGACCAGTAGGACGTTGCGTCCGCTGCCCCGCGGTACACCCGCCGCCTCGTGTGCGCTCTGCTTGAAGCCCATCTTCTTGAGTGTGGCGTCGAGCTTCGCGTTCCAGGCGTGCGGTGCCTGGCGCAGGCCGTAGAGTGCCTTACGCAGGCAGTACACCTTCCCCTCTTCTCCAGCGACGGCGGAGCCAGGTGGCTGGCGCACGTAGACCTCCTCCTTGAGGTCGCCGTTGAGGAAGGTGGACTTCACGTCCATGTGGTGGACTCGCCACCCCTCTTGAGCCGCCAGCGCGAGGACACAGACTGACTCCATGCGCGCCAGGGGGGCGAAAGCGTCGTCGTAGTCGATCCCCTCCTGCTGGATGAAGCCGCGCGCCACCAGCCGCGCCTTGTGCTTGATCACCGCGCCCAGCTCGTCCTTCTTGAGCTTGAACACCCACTTCAGGATGATGGGGCGGTGGCCGTCAGGCAGTGGCACCAGCTCCCAGGTGCGGTTCTGCTCGACGGATTTGAGCTCCTGCTCCATCGCCGCCCGCCACTCCAGATCACCCCGCGCTTCAACATAAGTGGTCGGCTCACCGGCGTGCGTCAGATGTAGCTGGGCAAAGAGCCGTTCGGGTTGGTCCAGTGGAGACTGCTCTCCGAGCATGTTTGCCACCATGCAGTTTTAGAGGGGCTCATCGTCGTAGTAGGCGTCCAGGCGGTCTTAATCATCCTCTAGTGGCATCACGTACTCGACCCTCGGCTGCCCTGAGTGCGCTGGTGTCACAGCGAGCGAAGTAGAGATACCAGGGTGGTCGGCTGTTGCGACGGAGAGGTTGGTTGCGGTGCTAGAGTGGTTAACGCTGCTACCGATGAGCTCCCGACTGCCACCGATGGGCTACCGAGCTCCCCTAGATTTGGTGATAGCGAGCGTGGTGGAGCTGATGAAGAGGTCGGCGCTGGTGATGTCGATGAGGATGCACCTTGCGCTCCCTCAGCACCGCCCACCCATGCGTACTCGACGGTAAAGTCATGGAGCATGGTCAGTGACACGTCATCCACCACCTTGTCCCATGCCCAGCCACGCCCTTCATCAAACACGACGTCACGCGCACGCGCCGTGTTGCCGGGTCGAGCACGCGGTAGGCCTTGGCCCCCTCTGCGTAGCAGATGAAGACCCCTGGCGAGTTGCGATCATCGAGTTTGCCGACGTGGTTCAGCTCCTTGACGAAGGCGAGGCAGTCGAAGACGCGCAGATAGCTGACCGCCGGCTTGTGCCCGTGCCAGGCCTCATATGGCGTTCTTGCCGTCGAGAGCACTGGTCGGCGAGCGGTTGAGCAGGTGTACGACGGTCATCACGGCCTCGCCCCAGTAGATCGTCGGCATGCCGCGCTGCTTGAGGAGGGTGCGTGTCGCTGCCACCACCATCTGATTGCGGCGCTTGACCACGCCGTTCTGCTGTGGTGAGTAGGGTGCGGAGTTGTGGCGCTGAATCCGCTCGTCGGCGTAGTGCACCGCGAACTTGGCCGCCGTGAACTCACAGCCGTTGTCCGTGCGGAGCAGCCGGAGCTTGCGGCCGCACTCCTCTGCGGCTGCCTGGTGGCGCTTGATGGCGTCTGCAGCTGCCGCCTTGGAGTCGAGCAGCACGGCCCACATGTAGCGGGTATCGTCATCGACGAGCAGTAGGAAGTAGCGCCGACCTCCAGGAGTGGTCGGTGACACTGGACCGCAGAGGTCACCGTGCACCAGCTCAAGCTACTCGGTGGCGCGGTAGGAGGCTTGACGCGGGAAGGGCCAGCGCTTCAGCTTGGTCACCACACAGGTGTCGCAGGGCTGCTCAACGTGGTCGACGCAGGGCATGCCGCGGACCATCTCTTCCTTGCCGAGCTGTTTCAGGGCCTTGAAGTGAAGATGCCCGAAACGCTCGTACCAGCGCGACGCCTCATCATCTCAGCGCGCGGCAAGGCAAAGGGGGTGTGTCCACCTGCACATGAAGCACGTAAAGGCGGTTGCTTCCCCGGTTCACCTTGGTGAGAAGGCGGCGACTTCTATCCCAGATACGCAGCACGCCGTCCTCGATCTCCACCCGCGAGCCATTCTCGTATAGCTGCCCGACGCTG
This sequence comes from Miscanthus floridulus, assembly GCF_019320115.1. Taxonomy (NCBI): domain Eukaryota; kingdom Viridiplantae; phylum Streptophyta; class Magnoliopsida; order Poales; family Poaceae; genus Miscanthus; species Miscanthus floridulus. The sequence continues at coordinate 39,018,793 of NC_089597.1, forward strand.
ATGATGGAGTTCCTCAAGGCCGGGATGTAGTACACGCTGGTGAGGAGGCGGTGCTCCCCGTCTTGGCCTTGAAGATGATCGAGCCGACTCCCTTGATCTCGACGGCGGAAGCGTCACCGAACTTGACGGAGCCCTTCATGCTGGAGTCCAGGTCGGAGAAGAACTCGCGCCGACCAGTCATGTGGTGCGTGGCACCGGTGTCGAGGTACCAGCCGTCGATCTTGTCATCGTCAGTGCCTTTGCCGAGGAAGGCGTGGGCGCGCGGTTCGTCGAGGTGGAGATGTGCGGAGCCAACCGTCGTGGATAGGGGAAAGCTTGGACCTTTCACCCCCTCCCCTGCTTGCTGCAGCTCGACGCACCCGTGCACTAGGAACAGAGCAGCATCCTCCTCCCCTGCTTGCGCGACGTGAGCCTGTCCACCGCGGCGTGGAGGATGGCGGCAGTCCTTGGCCCAGTGGCCGGACCTGCCGCAGTTGTTGCAGGTGTCATCCCGGGTCGCCTTGCGCTCGCCGGCGGCGCCGCCATCTGCGCCTGCTTGACCCCGGGGCCCCTTCTCCTCCTTCTTGCCGCCGCATGGACGCCGGCGATGCTCCTTGGAGGAGCCTGATGGTTCGGATCCTTCCTCCTCCTTCTCGAAGGTGCGCCACTGCTCCATCGTGTACAACAGCTTGCCTCCGGCGGCGCCTGGCTCAGTGTGAGGCCCCTCTTCGTGGTCCTGCACCGCCTTGAGCCTCCCGGTCACGTCCTTGACGGTGAGCTGCTCGAAGTCGAGGAGCGTCTCGATCGACATGACGATCTGCGCGTACTTCTTCGGCATGCAGCGGAGGAATTTCTCCACCGTGCGCTCCTCTGTGAGGTCGGTGTCGCCGTTGCGCGCCATCTGCTCCATCAGGTTGGTCAGGCGAAGGGCAAAGTCCTCGACATGCTCACCTGGCTGAAAGGCGAGGCCTTCCCACTCCCCTCGGAGGCGTTGCAACATCCCCCTACGCACACGATCTCCGCCGGCGCGCGCCGCGGCTATCGCTTCCCACGCCAGCTTCGCCGTAGCCTTGTTGGCGAGGGAGGCGCCGAGCTCGGTGGGGACGGCGGCGCACAAGGGCCTCCAGTGCCCGGCGATCATCATCGTAGCTGACGCCGCCGACGTGTACCGCCTCCCACAACCGCCGAGCCTGCAACTTGACCTTCATCAGCAGGCTCCACTCGTGGTAGTTCGCCTTGGTGAGCATCGGCCATGGCGTTCCCGCTCCGGAGTCGCGGTAGACCGTCTGCAGCATCGGGGGAGCGCCCGCGGCGACCATGATGCCACTCTGGTGACGGCGACTGGCGGCGGCGCCCGACCGGGCTACGCGATCCACCAGCTGGCTCTGGCTCCCGCTCCATCTCGGCGTGCAGCGCCGCAATGGCAGCCACCGCGGCTTGAGCCTCAACCGTCTCGGCCGCCATCGCAGCCGCTGCCTCTGCGGCAGCAAGGTGGCGTCGCGCGATCTCCGGCTCCGGCTCCTGCTGCGTCACCGCCGGGGTTGATCACCGCACCGGCGGCGGCGTGCGCTCTCTCGATCTAGCTGGCGGTGGACATGGGGCTCACTCACTCAAGAACCCTAGGCTCTAGATACCAATTGTTGGCCCAAAATAGATCTCAGATTCAGATTTGGGAACTACCAGAGGGCAGCTTGGCCCTTGGCCACTTGGATTGAAAGGAAATGCAATAGCTTGTCCTGATACAAGGGTGTGCCCCTGCTCTACCTGCTCCAGCATATTTTCTAACCACTAAAGTGGATGTTGAGCATATTCCTATTACAAAGGCTTGGAAGCCAAGGAAAGTAAAATGCAGAAAAAGTAAGATACAAGTGCTGCCGAGCACTAGGCTTATCTGTCATATAGTACAGAGGGTTATTGTGATTAAACAAATTTTGTCCATAGATTATGGGCTGACTCATTTCATACTCATGCTCTCCTTTAAATGGATGTGGGTGTGAAGTTGGGAACAACTGCCCTGCCCTGTCTATACTGGATGTGTTTCTGTGTTTATTGTTGGAGAAGAATATTATATTCCACAGATACAATATAACTCTCGACATCTGCAGTCTACAGATGTGAAATCAGATCAAGTATATACATTTACTGGCTACTCTCATATTTCTCTGTTCCTTACCCATGCTTATTTCTGTTTTCTTCTGGAGAATTGCAGCTTGCAGCTCTACTGGCATCTATATTGGCGATAAGTTCTATGGTCGATTCATGTTGACACCATTTGTATTGAGCCGGAGTTTTCATGCTACAGGTTATTATACTGGGTTTACACATCACAATTACTTTTGCAATCACAAAGGGCAACTAAACATTTATTGTTTCTTTTGCCAGGTCACCTTTGTTCACAACACAAGGACTACTACAAAATTCTTGGTATTCCTAAGGATGCATCGCAGGATGACATCAAGAAGGCATTTCATTCTGTGAGTATCATTACAGTTCAGTTGATCTTGAGATATTCCAAGGCTTGCTCATGATTGGACTATTTATTTAAGATGAGCATGCTGTGAATCTAATATCCATTGATCAAGTGGCAATCTCACCTGTTTCTTATCTTTTCATACCATCATGTGTGATGCTGTACATTTCTGAAGAAGGCACTACATGTGTGATTCTTCACTTGTTGTGTAGCTTCGTTAGGTGTGCCGTTGAATCCTGCCAGCAACTGGAAACCTATTTTTGTTATTATACAGACTATGGATATTGTATACTTATATGGCCTTCAAACATATATGCTTCAAGAATTTGAACAAACTAGAATTAGGATGAAAATTAGGCAGATATGTTGAACAATGAATGGGGAAGTCAGATTCACTTGTAAATAATAAGTGTTCAGCATGCATATTAGCAATATGTTCCGTATATTAAAAGATACAAATGGTGTGATTCTGATGGTTTTGTTTGCTAATTGAATCATTTACACTTCTGCTTCTAAATACAAAAATGTGTGTAGCTTGCCAAAAAGTATCATCCGGACACAAATAGAGGCAATACTGCTGCAAAAAGGATGTTTCAGGAAATAAGAGATGCATATGAGGCAAGTAAGTTACCGCAATTTGTGTTTTCCTGTTGATTTTTTCATTATTGCGCCAAAATTAACAGTCTTGTTAGTTGTTATGGTCATTTTGGACTCCAGACACTACGGGATCCTTCAAAGAGAGAGCAATATGACATGGTAAGTTGTCATAGTCTGGTTTCCCTTTTTTACACCTTTTTAGGAAATGACTTGGATTCTTCCAAGCTCTTTGATTGGAGTGATTTTTTGGAATCTGGTACAAGTTTATTTTGTGTTGTAATATTGCAGCTATTTTCTAGAGGGCCAAGGATGGAGTTTGATGGGTCCTATCATGACACATTCTCAGGATCCAACAATCAGAGACATGACCCTTTCACAGAATTCCACAGACAGAATGATGGTCGTTTCTCTAGTAAATTCTATAAAATATTTTCTGAGGTGGTTTCCTGTCCCTGCAAACACATTTTACTTCCATTTGTCATGTCAGTGCAGACTGCAGAGTATGAAGTGATACTTATTTTCTTTGTTTTCAGGTTTTCCAGCAAGACATAAATGCGCAGGCAAATGATATTAAGGTTCATTCTTAGGCCTGTTCCTCTTTTATTTTAAGTGTTGTTTTCCTTTTGTTTTTTTTCTTGAACTTATTTTATATCTTAACTTAAGTAGGTAGAGTTGAATCTGTCTTTTAGCGAAGCTGCCAATGGCTGCATAAAGCAAGTGTCCTATCGTGCAAAAAATGTTTGTGATTCATGTGGTGAGTACACTTCTATGCTGGAAGTTATTGCCCGGGAGCATTTCTTATTGCACTTGGCTTTTGTATGCGTATCTGTTAAATCAAAATTTAAACCTTTGTTTTCATGCAGTTACTGTTAGTAGGCACTTATGTAGAAGTCATTTTCTGAAATGAGCTTTCAACTGTCTCGTACATGTGCTTTGACATTTTTCCTAATTTTTTTGTTTATTGATTTGCGCATGTCATCTATCCAAATAGTTTGTCTGTTGAACAGACACCTTACTTCAGAGACACCATTAGTTCAATAGCTGTTTCCATGCATCTAAAATTTAAGCTGATGGCAAGATAACTCTGGTGTTCATTTCGTTGTTTATTTATTAGGATGCTATTTCTAATACTATTTGTGTTCTTTGTTCCCGTCATAATCTTTTGGAATCAAGTTGTGGTTGGTAGTTATTTGAATGAAGCATTCTTTAGAAAATAATTATCGTCTGAAATCTGTAGGAAGATTGTCATATGTTTACCAGGCTTCATTTGGACACTCCATGGGGTTTTGTGAACAATGTAATAGTAGTAACCAATCATAACCTTGTGACTTGTGACGCTAGCAAACTTAGGACACCTCGTGATTTAGGCCCCACAAGGTAGTTCTATTACTGTACTAGATGGGACTTGAAAAGCTAAGGTTTATGAATGATAACTTGCTGAAGTATGTAACGTTAGAACTAATTAATTAATACTAAAGTTTTCTTTGCAAAGCTGCCATCTTGCTTGTACATATAATAATGATCATCCTGATTTAGCCCATATCCTCTTTCTTTTCTCATTAATACTGATTTTGTTTTACTGTTAGGTGGGAGAGGTCACTTGCCAAATGCAAAGATATATGTTTGTCCCTCATGTAAAGGTTTGGGAAGAGTAAGTACTTGCTGTTAGTTTCAAACTTTCCATGCAGATACATATGGTACATTCATCTGCTTTGGAGTTTGGACATCACATGTTGGTTTATGCAGGTCACTATGTATCCATTCACAACCATTTGTAGTTCTTGCAGAGGTGTCGGGAAAGTAATAAAGGTAATGTTCCTGCAGGTACCATAAACATTTACGAGCTGTTTGGTTCCGTCTTCTGTATCGCAAACGCAAATGATTTAAACCTGCAGTCGTTACCAGCGGGAAACACAATTGAACTAATTTTATTTACGTTTACGTTACTGTTGCACCAACCAAACAGCTCCTTAGTGTGTTTTGCCTGTCTCATGGATGATAGTTTTCCACAGGATTACTGCTTGACATGCCAAGGTTCAGGGGTGGTAGATGGTATGAAACATGTAAAATTGGATATACCAGCAGGTACTGTGCACTCAGCTTCAATTGCCTTTTTCAGTTTGTTTCTTTTTCCAGACGTGCACATGCTCATAAGTTTAGATTGTTTGGACTTGAAGTTACTGTGTGCAATTGTCCTATATCCTAATGAAATTGCAGAGAGTCATATCTGCATTGGTTTCTACTGTAAACTTACCACCACAACTTGTATGTAGTTGAGCTAACACTTGGCTGCCAAAATCTAGGTGCTTTTACATACTATACCTAGTTGCTCTTTTCACTCTATTAGAAGGATTTGGTTGCTTTATTATAGTTTGCTGGGGCTGTTTCTCGTCTCTTTGCATGTACAGCTTGTTGCCTGAAGGAGTTTATTAGTTACACTCTGCCTGATGTTTACTATAGACTGAACATGTAACAGTAGAGTTTGCATTGTAATAGCGTAATAATTCACTGATGATTTTCTTGTTTTCTGCAACATAGGACTTGATTCTGGTGACACAATCAATGTACCGGAGGCTGAGATAGTGGTGGACTTGATGTCCAATCGGGAAATCTACACATCAAAATTCAAGTGAGAGTCCATATCCATGCATGGTTCTTTTATACATATATATCGATCTATAGTTAAGTGATTCCACTACCCCAAAATTTACTTACCTAATCAGAGAAATATCTGCAATATAGGCTTGTTGGTGTTAACTGTTCTGGAGTGCCAGTCAGAAATGATAGAAAACAAAGCAATTTTCAGATGTTAACTTGTTTTGTCTTTATCTTACTAGAGTGTCACAACAAAGTGTATCAGCAAATTCGATTGATTGTGCTTGTGAAACCATGTGTTTCTTTCTAGAGATGGAAGTAACATTAATTCTTATTTGGGGTGCCTGTAACAATCAGAAATTGTGGATGAGAATTGAGGGTCAATCCATAGGTGGTAGGAAGTGTTACATTTCTCTATGAGTTTGGTAGGGTCTGTCATGATTGTTAGTTTTTTTTTTTGAACACGCAGGAGAGCTGTGTATCATTATATTAAGAAGAAAAAGGGGCAACACAAATGATTGTTAGGTTTAGTCCCACATCGGTAATTGATGGTGGGGGAGCACAACATATAAGGCGGGGGCATCCCTCACCTATCAGGCTAGTCTTTTGGGTTGAGTTAGGCCCAAGGCCTTGATATGTTGTGGGCTCTGGTGGACCTGGGCCCGAGGGGCTCCAGCTTGTGGGTATAGCTAGCTGGGCCAAATTCCGCTGTGCATTCTAACAATGATTTTAATAGAGATTGAAAAACTATGGATTCACAAAATGAGTGGTTCACATTCTGCTGGGAAACCATGCCTTCTGTTCCAGCCATCGTTACATGTGCCTAGTGTCATGCCTACTTAAATTCAAATGGCCTTTGGTAGCACAAAATGTACAATTTGCTTTAAATAAAAAGCTACTTTTACTAGAGACACTGGAAGGGAAAGTCCCATTTGTCAAACCATACCTGAACCCAAAGGATCCATTTCAAAGCTCAGTCCTTGCTAACCTATCATTGATATCAGAATCAGTTTCTTCAAAGCTTTCTTCAGGCCACTTTGTGTTTACGCTGGCCTTTATTCATTTTTCTCAGACTTATTTCTAGACTTGGATGGTCCAGCACATTCATTTCTATTTAATGCCAATTGTCAGAAATACCTCCTCAAAGATACTTAAGTTACTAGCACTGGGAGCATTAGGTTAGCTTGTTTGGTCCAAACATATTATTAGTGAAGGACCTGTGACCATAATATAATGGATGCTTATAGCATTCCTTATGCCATGCATGTCCTTTGCCAATTTGTGACCAGGCTTGATATGTCTCAATGTGATTTGTACCTGTGTTTGATTCTCACAACCATGTAAGGTTGAGACCATAACCAACACCCTGTTATTAGGAGATATCAGGCAGTAGTCCTCTTTGTTTATAACTACTAACTGCTGATGGGTTTATAGGTGTTATATGGGGTGCTGTTTTCTGTACTTAATAGAGGGTAGAGGCTATATCAGCTGCGATCATTATGTTTTTTTTATATTTTGTATGCAATTTTATTGCTGTCTTGTATCAAAGAAAATATATTCTGATTCTCTGGTCAACTGTGTATATCCTAGGTAGAAATTGATCCTGTGTTTACCCGAGATGGTGCTGACATCTATGTCGATAAAAGGATAAGCTTCACACAGGTAATAGCTTCAGTTGTCCTATTTTGCTCCTTTCCATTTGAACATTCTAAAGTTATGCTGTTTCTCACTCAGCCTCAGGAATTTTTTCCTAACCATAAATTATGTGTCGTCCTTCCTCTTTATTAGTTTATGTATCATTATTCTAACCTTCATTTCATGACAAATCAAGGCCGTTCAGTAAAAGATTTCTTGACTTTACTTTTGGTTCCATTGTAATGTTTCACTCTGGATTTAACTTTAAGGTTTCTGGTATAAGATCAACTAGGGTGTTAGTGTATTCAGAATTTGTAGTTGGTTATAATGTCATTATTGCAACATTTTAATTTTGGCACTTACCTAACAATTTTGATTTTCTTTTACATTTCTGTAAAGAATGAGTTTGTGCTTTTATAGTTTACTTGTGACGCGTTCATGCTGATTTTCCTTTTATAAAACTTGCAGGCGATGCTTGGTGGAAAAGTTGAAGTACCTACTTTAAATGGGAAAACAGAAGTGAAGGTAACAATTCTTGGTGGAATCGCACACGCGTGTACTGACACTGACAAAAACTACTAGGCACTTCCTGTATCATCTTATCTGCTTCTTGTGTTGTTTGTCTGTAACTGCATATATGCATGGAGCCTATTTCAATTCAAGTTTAAAATGCCTGGTAATAACTTGAGCTTATTTTTAACGGGTACATGTCTCCATGCACATGGTAATCTCTGTTTTGTCGAAACTTATCTGCGTGTACTTATTGAGTGGATAGGCTTTCAAGTTTAAAATAATATATTTATTCCCCACCAGTTTTTCTTCGAGAAAATTCCGTCAATACCATTGAAACCTATAACTATCCCTTATGTCCCATCGAAAAATTTAGTGTCCCTTTATTGCCATCCATTTGGATATTTTTCTTTCCTTTTATGCTACTACCGCTAATTTTTAGTAAAGTTAAAAGCTAACGCCTTTAAATCATCATCCGATAGCACCAATTGTGACTATTTTACCTGTCACACACATCGCCGATTGTGCCTTATTTCTTCAGAACTTCATTTTTGCGAGAGGTTTATTTTTTATACATACTTAATGGAAGAATTATATTTCCGTCGAGATGCAGACATAATCACATTTTTCAGTGTACATGCATGCTCTTTAGAAGAGGAACAGTAGGCTGGACATGGACTTATTTATCACTGCACAGAAAAATTGAAGGTGTATAATTGTCTTTTCAGAACCAACTAACAGGCCAGTAACCAGCAATGGCACACAAGGGAAAGAAAAATTAGAATTGATGGCATTGTAGGTTTCAATTGCATTGAAGAAATTTTCAATTGTCACCATTTTACTTTATTGACATCTGGTGAATTTATCCAGATACCCAAAGGAGTCCAACCAGGGCAAGTTGTAGTTCTAAGGGGGAAAGGTAACCTATGAAATTTGAGAAATGCCTCACCTGACTTTTCCTAGTAATGAAATGCAGCTCTCCTGCGTTTAAATAAAAAAAAAACACTTTTCCTAGTAAAGTGCTGATGATCATAATTTCTATCAGGATTGCGAGATCCGTCAGGATACTTCGGGGACCAATATGTCCGATTCCGAATTCATTTCCCCTCGTAAGCTGACTATCCTTTTCTTGGCACAATTTTTGCCGACATACTCCATATATATGAATATATCAAATTGTTGGTGTTCCAGTTCATTTGATCATCTGCCCTTGAAGTAAAAGTATACTGGGTTGGTAATTGATTGGTTGCCTGTTAGCACATTTCATTAAAAAGATCTTGTTATATTCTCAGAACAAAAGTAATGATTAGTCATCCATGTAGCAGAAAAGAATTGAAACTGTACAGATTTAGTGGATTTGCTGAACTGTTTGCACAGCCTGAAGTCAATCCAGTCTGAAGACAGATGGTTAAGCTGTTCAGTTGGGCTAGCTTTAACTGAGATTGGCGTATGATAACCTCTTAGGCTTTGTTTGGATGTTATCGGATTCAACTCAATCCACATGTATTTGGGTGGATTGGGGTGGAATTTAGTTCAAGTTCCACTCCAATCCACCCCAACACATGTGGATTGATGGGAATCTGACTACATCCAAACAAGGACTTAACAAGTTAACATGCTCAGTTTGGTTATGAGTCTATAATTCTATATAAATGATAAATGAAGAGTATCAGTATGAGATGATTCTAAATCGTCACAGTTTAAATGGCATTGAAGCATATGCGGATTGGCCACCTCTCCTCAACAGCTTGAACTATGCAATATTTTGAATACTGCTCCATTAGACTCAGCATCTCTGCTCTGGAAAATCGAGTTGGTTGTGATGGTGTGCCTGCCATTGTCATCATTTTACCCTACACTTTGTTTTATTTCCCACGTAGCCACTGAATAAAATATGGAGCAAACCACCATTACATAGCTGTGGCAGGCTGTCTGCCACCCTGTTCCTTACTTCTCGTCTCCAGATCTGATGAAACCCCGGCTCGCCTTTGAATCTGTTAAATTCCCAATGTGACCTGTCCATACTTGTCAACCACCTGCTGGAGCACTGGTGTCGATGCTGTCCTTTCCCTGCGCCATATTCCTCTGCCCTTCCTGTCAGCATGGCCTGCAGCGTTGCAACGCCTGTGTCCATTCTAGGCTATTTTGTTACTCACCAGTGCTTGGGGTGGGAAGACTGATAATTGGGCCTGGTGGTTCAAGGTGGTTAGCAGAGAAATTGGAACTCCGGCATCCTGTCCACCACTGCTCACTGTCTGTCAGTGGGTTTGGCCTGTGAGCTGGAGAGAAGCTGGGAAGGAACAGGCAGGGACTGGGTAAAGCTTGAGCGTTTGTTTTTCTTTCTTGTTTTTTCTAGGGAGAATTCTATGGTTTGGCTGTTATATCCTGAAGATTGTTATGAGGGGTGAGCGTTGTTTGTTAGCCTTGAGGACATTACGTATAAAGTGTTATCTTTATTTTTTTTTGCTGCTATTGAAGCTTGCAGTGTAAAATGCTAAAAAAAAAACCTTAACCACAAGTAGTTTATACTTAATGTAAAACATGGCACTCTTTGGTCAACAAATGGAAAATGTGTTGCCACACGAGGTATTGTAGTGACCGAGCTAGGAGACTGGAGGTTTCAAAAAATGAGCAGTTTGAACATGACTGCAGTTTGTGCAGGCTGCAACAACTCAATGTTGTAGGTGGCTTTTGGTGAGATCTCTTTTTGTCCACGGCAGTCTGTAGGCATACAACTAGTTCGATCAGATTGTGCTTTGCATGTTTGCTCTTGCACTCCTCTGTGTACGCTTGTCCTAATGGGCCTAGTAATAACAAAATAAAACTTGGTATTTGTATCACTTGTTACTATGTATATTATTTGTATTCTTAGCAATTTCTTCATCAATATATCAGTTTTCAGCCTGGTTTATGCTAAGTAAACATTTGATCATTTGATGGCCTTTGTATTACTCCTTTTCGTTCTTCTAATTCATTCTAAATGAAAGTACTTGATTAAACGGTCTTAATTTTGTTGCCGTTTTGTTTTTTTATGGTAAAACACTTGCCCTTTGATTTAATTCATAGCACACATTTTATTCTGCAGGGTGGTTACTGAACGTCAGCATGCGCTGCTGGAAGAATTTGCAGTAGAGGAAGCCACGAAAGAACAGAACACTTTTGTAGCAGGAAATTGGTAAGTTCAGGCAGATCCTCACAACTGCATGATCACATGCACACAAACAACACATGCATTTACACCACAGCAATCCATCCCCCTCCCTTCCTAACATTTTGAATGGAAGTGGAATTTTTGTTTCTGACTGCACGATTCGGTTCACCATAGAACTGGATTTGCCATTCTATACTGTCTTTGCTTTTTTGTTTCTGTTTGACTCATAAACTTATTTATAATGCTAGCATGTATCCTCTGCAAAAATTGATAATCTCACTAGCTTAATTTTTTTTGAAGAAAGCACTAGCTTAATTTTGCCTTTCTTTGTTGTGATATTCGTCCATTTGAATTATTCTTCTACTGCACCTGATATTTCAAATTACCATTTATCATCTCTTTTCCTTTCTATCCAATCAAACATAAAGCACATACATACATTGAACTTCATTTCAAAAGAAGCAAAGTCCACTGGTGTCAGTTTATTGGTTGCCTTTTTAAAAAAAAATATCAAATCTGATCTTTGCGTTGCATTCTAGTATGTATCTTCTGGTAGTGATAAAGATGAAATTTTAAACAGGCTTTATCAGCAGCTATCTACTGGTTGATACTTACAGGTGGCGGCTAGTTGCAGAAAATATGACAAGGCAAAATGTCATGATCGGAGTCGGCATCCTCCTACTGATTCACCTGATGCTGAGCAAGGCTATGAGCTAGGCCCAAGCTCACTTGTGCTGGGGCAGTGAGGCAACATCAAATACTATAAATTCTCCGAAGATTCAGCTTAACACAATAAAACAATGAGGTTGCGATTCTTTAAAGATTATTTTCACCCACTAGAGATCACAATTTTGAAGAAGGCGTTTGTTAGAAGGTTGCTGCTTCCTATGGTAAAATATTACAATAATATCTGTTCACATAGTTCAGAAACTATATGAAGCTGCCAATTGAGTTGTCTAAAGTTTGTTGTTGTTTTTTCTCTTTCGGTGTAAATGTAATGCGGATGCTCTACAGTTGGAATAGTTCAACGTGCTGGGTGAAATTGAATGTATCTTTTAAATTCACGCATCGTTTATCTTGGATCATAATCATATTACCTTTTTTCTACACCCGTGGTCACGTCACGTGCCCACCTGCTAGGCCTATGTAGTCATGGTGCCTCACTGGCAATAGTTGTGACTGCAGCTGCTCGGTTTAGGTTTCTCGAAGGTGGAGAGGCTGGGATTTTTATTTTATTTTATTTATTTATTTATTTTTGCCAATAGTTCTCTCACATGTTTGAAAATTTATATTGGAAGTACTTGTTATCAAGAAATAGAAGTTGAATTTTTTATGTATGAAAGATTTCTGTCTTGAACTGAAAATTGATTTGTGTTAAAATTGTCTGTTGCCTAATTTTCTTGGTTGAAACTTACCAATTCCCTCTTTAAGCAACGCAATGGATCGGCCCCTAGCGCCACGCTGTGACGACCGGTGTAGCGATGGAATGGGCTGTGTCTACTCAGGCCACGCTCTGACGGCAGGTGTAGCGATGGAATGGGATGTGCCCACTCACTGAGTAGTTGGCCTGATCGATGGAATGGTCATAGCTACTGGCCTAAAAAAAGGTGATAGAGATTAAATCTATTGATCCATAAGATAGGTCTATCTAATTTCACGTAACAAATCCTTTTTCCTGTTTGTTGGCCTTCTTTTTCTTTTCTGAACAATCACGGTTAGTAACGACTTTTTAACCATGTCATGCTTTGGAGAATTGGAGTAAACCAAGGAATATCGTATTTTGGAGCGAATAAATAAGTTTGAATCAAAGTTCACTTGCAAATTTCTTCTATTTGATGCACCACGTCCACATAGTAGTTTGTAAAAGGTCTATTTAACTCCCCTAACTGTTGCGGTTTTCTATTCTATCCCTTCACTTATAAAACTAGTGAAGTATTGAAGATCATCTAAATAACCCCTGAGGCGGTTTTAAACGCGATTTCTCTGACATGGCATATTACATGTACTGACTGACATGGTGGTGAGTGAGCAAACAGTAGAGAAAAAAGTTCTAACAAATCATGTCTTGACTATATAACTTCTTCAACTACAAAACCCAATATTATAGCCCTTAAAACATCTAATTATATTCAGACGAGCCTCAATGGTTTTGCATGACTTTTTGAAACTGTATCCTAACACACTGGCCTAAGTATCAATACTTGTATGCAGACTCATATGTTCCCTTCCTCTCCATACTCTTTACAGTCTCACCCCATCATCCGATGAACATTACTCGACCTTCTCTCTTGCTCCACCCCACGCCACTCCTCAATGGCATTGAGTTCATTACGTCGTATCTGATCCCTTGTCATCTAATCACTTCCACATCCTTCGTCCCTCTTGCTTTCTCCTAGTATGGTTACTTCAAAAACTAAAGGACCGAACAGGTGGCAGGAGAGTGAATGTGAGCCAATAGAAGTTCTCAAGAACTAGCCGAAGCACAAGACAATCACTCATCATCACCCCTCCTTTTCGTAGCATGTTCGGTCCTTCAGTTTTGAGTCATAGAAGGAGAAAAGCGTGGTGCGTGAGCTGAGCTCAGTGTCGTCAAGGAGTGACAAGCGGTGAGGAAGCTTAGAAAGAGTAAGAAAAGGGAGGCTGCGGATGGGCCTACATACAAGCATGGATACTCATGCCAACGTGACAAGAGACAATGTCAAAACAACCGAACAAAACTCTCGGAGGGGGTGGGATGATATCATTTAAACATCATTAGATGCTCTAAGGACTGTAATATGGGGTTTTATGGTGTAGGAGGTCATGTAGTTAACCATGTTAGGGGTTATAGACTTTTTCGATTGTTTGCTACCTACGTAATATGCGACATCAGTGAAATCATCTTCAAAACCACCTCAAGGAGTTATCTAGACATTTTTTTTATAATTTATTAAGGGACAGAATAACTGAGTGATGATGGAATGAAGTAAGCACCAGTCAATAGTTAGGGGGGGGGGGGGGGGGGGGCAAGTAGTATTTTTTTTTCTAATAATTTTAAGACGTCATCATGCTACTTTCTAAACTTGAGTTGTTCTTTTTGGGTTCATCCGAATGGGAAACTAGGGTTAGAGTTAGGGTTCGTTCTTGCCGATTCGGTTTTCTGTGCTTTCGATTTCTTTCTTTTTCGTTCATCCGAATGGGAAACTGGGGTTAGGGTTAGGGTTCCGGCCCTTCTTTTCTTTCTTCTTCCCCTTCTTCCCTCTTTTGGATTTGGGTCTAGGGTTTTCTCTTATCCGAAAGGATTTAGGTCTAGGGTTCTTGTTTCTATTTTCTTTTCCCGATCTGGTTTCTTCTCGGAACCTAGCTCCGGTACCATTGTTGGATTTCATTTAGTCATATTCATCAGATCAGGATATTTTGCATAGGAATAGAATACATGTTCAAGATTTACATGAGAGGCAGAGAGAAGGAGAGTGAGAGGTAGCAGACCATCGAAGGCCGTAGTGGTCGAAGCACCGGCCGGGATCTCGTTGGCGGACGCCATCTGCGCGCCGGCAGCGATGTTCGGTGGAGAGGGAGAGTCGGTGCAGTGGCATCCTCGGCGGCGGCGTGTGCGTCGGGGTGGCGTTGCCGGCGTCGGTGGTGCTTCCCGTCGCTGGCAGCGTCCCTTCTTAAGATCGGGTTAGGGTTAGGATGTAGGTGAGGTGACTGGCGGCGCGGTGAACCTCGTACTGCGAGCCCCGGCCCCATCTTTCCTTTATAGCGATGTGCGACGGGGGCCCACCAACCATGTAAGGTTGGGCGCCCCCGATCAGGGCGCGAGAACAAGGCCCAAAAAGGCCGTTGGGGCTAACTGGTGGGAGATCAAACCTAACAGTCCTAAGCACCAAAGTACATATCAGTGCCACAGTTATCATCAGTTAAAAATAATAATCCATCTAAATGGTTTTAAATCACCAAGACACATGCCATTGTTATTTTGCTTTGAGCATACATGCCTCTATATTCTAAAGAAAACACCAATAATTAGGCTTTTTGAACACGATTTTCATGACTAATAATCTCGAAGTTTTACATTATTCACCAATTGGAAGTATGCATCCTAATGTATACATAGTGTACTATTTGAAGTAAAATGTTGGTGCTAAAATCAAGAGTTAATTCCCCAGAGAACCACCTCTAAGATAGTTGGGTTGATACAAATCTGCCAAGACAACCCTTCTGCTTGACACCAACATAGTTGAAACGGATTTTGTGCTAATGAATCAAACATGAAGGAAATATATTATTGGAAGTATCAGTCTGCGTACCTTTAGTCTTAATACTGCAGGCAACAGGTCAAACACCTCTTGTGGGCGTCCTAGCGTTGATGGCGGACACTGGCGCCAGGATCAAGCTAGCAGTTGAGGTCCAACCATCCAAAGCCTGCACCCGACAGTGTGGAGGCTCCTCCTGTGTGACCGGCCGAAGCTGGGCCATGTTTAGTTCGCCAAGAATCTAAACTTTGGTACTATGTAAAAAGAAGATTTCCCGTCACATTAAGTTTACGGTATATGTATGGAGTACTAAATGTTGACGAAATTAAAAGCTAATTGCACAGTTTGGTTATACTTTGCGAGGAGAACGTTTTGAACCTAATTAGTCAACGATTAAACAATTATTGTCAAATAGAAACAAAGTGCTACTGTGCTACAGTGTAGCTACAGTGATTCAACGGCACCAACTCGGGCAACTAAACACGGCCCTGGTTGCAAATCCACTGAGTGCTAATCGCCAGTCTGCCCGTCCCCGGCACCTGGTTCACAGCAGACAAGAGTGCAAAAGAAGAGATCACAGTAGACAAGAGTGTAGAAGAAGATATCGTCGTTGAGGTCGACGGCCACAGCAATGCGGTGAAGACGGCTTGCACGAGATCATGAGATGCACAAGATCGGACTCGGTGGCTCAGGAAAGATGGAAAAGGGACGTTGATTGAGGAACGTGTGCCCTGATCGATGCTTTTTGGTGGCGGCGGGGTGCGATGGTACGTCCGCGAGGAAGGAAGGAAGGGATTTTTTTTTCTTTCCTTGTGTTCTACGGAGTACACCAGAATTAGTTGCAGGTGGCGTGGGGTGCGCAACGATCTGTGGGCAAGGGACACGCTGATCGCGGAAGGCGAATGATTATTGTTTCTGTTTTTGCCAGGCACGTTGTGTGGGCGCCGGTTTATTAGGAATGAACGGGGTGTGCGGGGAATTGCCGTGATAGGCGTGGATCGCAGGCCACGCGATGATTTGCCAGAAGGTTCACGTATCGCAGGCACACGGTGATTTTAACCGGGTGGACGAAAACTTTGGCTGCTTTTTAGTTGTAGAGATAATTAATTTTAGAAAAACATAGATTTAAAATCACAACAAAAACTTTGTACTAAATCATACCATATTATGTATTCACTGTGTATGGAGTTCAACAAAATTGGATTCTCCATTTTATGATTTTCTGTGATTTACTTTGATTTTTCAAAGATTTAGTCGAAATAAAAAAAAAGACAAAATCACCTTCAAAACTGCTTATAACAGGGTCAAGGAGGTAGGATGAACGGTTTTAAAAGTTAAGGGGGGGTGTTTTGCCTGGTTTTGAAGTTCAAGGAGATAATTTAGACTTTTTCCAACATATAATATATGATTTAGTACAATCTCATCGTACCAAATTTGGTGCAAAGGCCCATCAAGACATGGAGTTGTGTTAAAAGGGTGGAAGCAGAAGGCCCATCAGCTAGGCTGATCAGGCAGCCCATTTCCCCTAAACCCTCCAGTCCCAGATTTTCTTCCTTTCTTCTCCCCCAATCCACGATCCCCTCACATCACATGCCGCCGCTCTTCCCTCGCCGTCGCCGGGGCTTCTCGACCCGGCACGCTTCCGGAATCATCTAGCAGCTCGCTCTTCCACACCGCTCTGATTCTCCTCAGGTCTTGTTGGTCGCCAGATTCGCCAGCCCGGTGACCTCTCAGCCGACCGCTCCAGACGGCTCCAGTCTCCGCAGCCCGAGTCGACCTGTTTCCATTGGCCCATTGCTGCGCCGCCCCCCATGGGTCGGTTCGGGTGGCTCCGGCATGCGTCGAGGTTCCTTGCGTCCCGGTCGGGCGAGGTGAGACGAGCGAGCTCTCACTTACTTCCCTGCCCATTTCCCCCCTCCTGTTTGGGTTTTGGGGAGTGCCAGACTGCCACTTGTTTACTCTGTTTGGGGTTTTGCTTGCAGGTAGCCGTGCAGAGGTGCGCATGGATTCAGCCGAACACACGTAATCTCCGTTCCATTTTGTGTGTTTTGTTTGATCCCTTGCTGGTTTGGGTTTGAGAGAAGTTTTGCTCTTTCTGATGAAAATCTGCTATTAAAAATTTAGATAATTGGTAATTTGGTGGGCTTGGGGGAAAAATGGCATAGCCGATTACCGCTTACAAACCGTTCATTTTACAGGCTATTGACATGCTAATCGCTGTGCAATGCATTTTCTCGTTCATTTGTTTTATTGTTACAGGTTTTTATTATTTGAATAATTGTAGATTTATATTCAAACTACACTGGAAGAAAGAACTCTTAAAATCACATCCTAATATGAATAGTGTTGGCCCAAAATAAATCTCAGATTCATATTTAGGAACTACCAGAGTGCAGCTTGGCCCTTGGCCGCTTGGATTGAAAGGAAATGCAATGGCTTCCTGATACAAGGGTGTGCCTCTACTCTTATGGGCAGAGGGCAGCATCTACTATCTACCTGCTTCAGCATATTTTCTAACCACTAAAGTGGATGTTGAGCATATTCCTATTACAAAGGCTTGGAAGCCAAGGAAAGTAAAATGCAGAAAAGTAAGATATAAGTGCTGCTGAGCACTAGGCTTATCTGTCATTCTCTCCCTAAGCCTTGTGCCGAGCACTGGAAGCGATCTGCTGTAGCCCAATCCTCTCCCTCATCTCTTGGAATTTAGACTTCCCCAACAACTTGGTGAGAATGTCGGCGAGCTGATCAGTAGTGGCAATGTGGCTGGCCTTGATGCTCCTGTCCTTCAAGCAATCTCTGATGAAGTGGTACTTGATGCGGATGTGCTTGCATCTCTCATGGAAGACAGGGTTCTTGGCCAGAGCTAGAGCAGACTTGCTGTCCACCTTCAGCTCAACCACATCCACCTTCCTGCCAAAGAGCCCTACCAGCATCCTACAGCCATAGTGCCTGAGTTGCTGCAGTGTTGGTGGCGATGTACTCCGCTTCACAGCTTGAGAGGGCCACAACCTTCTACTTGAGGGACTGCCAGCTGACCAAGCAATCACCGAGGAAGAACATCGTCCCGGTTGTGCTCTTGTTGGTGTCCACATCGCTGGCGAGGTCGTTGTCGTAGTAGCCGATGAATCGCGCCGTGTCGAGGGCCCTTCCGTAGTGAAGACCGTAGTCGAGGGTGCCCGCCACGTAGCGCAGGATATGCTTGACGGCCTGCAGATGCTCCATCGTTAGCCGCTCCATGAACCGGCTCATGTACCCGACGGCGAACGCGATGTCCGGCCGAGTGTGGACCAGATAGTGCAAGCTCCCGATCAGCTGTCGGTAATGGGTTAGATCAACCTCCTCCGCCGTGCTCTCCCGACTCAGCTTGAGCTTCTCCTCCATCGGGGTGTGGGCCGGATTGCAGCCTGTCATGCCGCTGAGCTCGAGGATGCGCTTGGCATAGTGGGTTTGGCGGAGGGCGATCCCGCTGGCGTCCTGGCGCACTTCGACGCCGAGGTAGAAACAGAGGAGGCCGGAGTCGCTCATGTCGAACGCCTTCTTCATCTGCGCCTTGAACACCTCAACCTTCTGCTCTTCAGCGCCGGTGATGATAAGGTCGTCGCTGTAGACGCTGACCAGTAGGACGTTGCGTCCGCTGCCCCGCCGGTACACCGCCGCCTCGTGTGCGCTCTGCTTGAAGCCCATCTTCTTGAGTGTGGCGTCGAGCTTCGCGTTCCAGGCGTGCGGTGCCTGGCGCAGGCCGTAGAGTGCCTTACGCAGGCAGTACACCTTCCCCTCTTCTCCAGCGACGGCGGAGCCAGGTGGCTGGCGCACGTAGACCTCCTCCTTGAGGTCGCCGTTGAGGAAGGTGGACTTCACGTCCATGTGGTGGACTCGCCACCCCTCTTGAGCCGCCAGCGCGAGGACACAGACTGACTCCATGCGCGCCAGGGGGGCGAAAGCGTCGTCGTAGTCGATCCCCTCCTGCTGGATGAAGCCGCGCGCCACCAGCCGCGCCTTGTGCTTGATCACCGCGCCCAGCTCGTCCTTCTTGAGCTTGAACACCCACTTCAGGATGATGGGGCGGTGGCCGTCAGGCAGTGGCACCAGCTCCCAGGTGCGGTTCTGCTCGACGGATTTGAGCTCCTGCTCCATCGCCGCCCGCCACTCCAGATCACCCCGCGCTTCAACATAAGTGGTCGGCTCACCGGCGTGCGTCAGATGTAGCTGGGCAAAGAGCCGTTCGGGCTGGTCCGGTGGAGACTGCTCTCCGAGGATGTTTGCCACCGTGCGGTACCGGAGGGGCTCATCATCGTAGTAGGCGTCCAGGCGGTCTTCATCATCCTCCAGCGGCGTCGCGTACTCGACCTTCGGCTGCCTTGCGTGCGCTGGTGTCGCAGTGGGCGAGGTAGAAGATGCCGAGGAGGTTGGCTGGTGTGCCGGAGAGGTCGGCGCTGCTGCCGATGAGCTCCCGACCGCCACCGATGGACTGTCGACCACCGCCTATGGGCTTCCGACCACCGCCGATGGGTTTTCGAGCTCCCCCGGATTTGATGATGGTGAGAGCGGCGGAGCTGATGAAGAGGTCAGCGCTGGTGATGAAGACCCAGTCGTCGATGAGGATGCACCTTGTGCTTCCTCAGCACCTCCCGCCCACGTATACTCGACGGTGAAGTTGCGGAGCGCGGCCGCCGACCCGTCATCCACCGCCTTGTCCCATGCCCAGCCGCGTTCTTCATCGAACACGACGTCACGCGCACGCGCCGTGTTGCCGGGTCGAGCACGCGGTAGGCCTTGGCCCCCTCTGCGTAGCAGATGAAGACCCCTGGCGAGTTGCGATCATCGAGTTTGCCGACGTGGTTCAGCTCCTTGACGAAGGCGAGGCAGTCGAAGACGCGCAGATAGCTGACCGCCGGCTTGTGCCCGTGCCAGGCCTCATATGGCGTTCTTGCCGTCGAGAGCACTGGTCGGCGAGCGGTTGAGCAGGTGTACGACGGTCATCACGGCCTCGCCCCAGTAGATCGTCGGCATGCCGCGCTGCTTGAGGAGGGTGCGTGTCGCTGCCACCACCATCTGATTGCGGCGCTTGACCACGCCGTTCTGCTGTGGTGAGTAGGGTGCGGAGTTGTGGCGCTGAATCCGCTCGTCGGCGTAGTGCACCGCGAACTTGGCCGCCGTGAACTCACAGCCGTTGTCCGTGCGGAGCAGCCGGAGCTTGCGGCCGCACTCCTCTGCGGCTGCCTGGTGGCGCTTGATGGCGTCTGCAGCTGCCGCCTTGGAGTCGAGCAGCACGGCCCACATGTAGCGGGTATCGTCATCGACGAGCAGTAGGAAGTAGCGCCGACCTCCAGGAGTGGTCGGTGACACTGGACCGCAGAGGTCACCGTGCACCAGCTCAAGCTACTCGGTGGCGCGGTAGGAGGCTTGACGCGGGAAGGGCCAGCGCTTCAGCTTGGTCACCACACAGGTGTCGCAGGGCTGCTCAACGTGGTCGACGCAGGGCATGCCGCGGACCATCTCTTCCTTGCCGAGCTGTTTCAGGGCCTTGAAGTGAAGATGCCCGAAACGCTCGTACCAGCGCGACGCCTCATCATCTCAGCGCGCGGCAAGGCAAAGGGGGTGTGTCACCTGCACATGAAGCACGTAAAGGCGGTTGCTTCCCCGGTTCACCTTGGTGAGAAGGCGGCGACTTCTATCCCAGATACGCAGCACGCCGTCCTCGATCTCCACCCGCGAGCCATTCTCGTATAGCTGCCCGACGCTGATGATGGAGTTCCTCAAGGCCGGGATGTAGTACACGCTGGTGAGGAGGCGGTGCTCCCCGTCTTGGCCTTGAAGATGATCGAGCCGACTCCCTTGATCTCGACGGCGGAAGCGTCACCGAACTTGACGGAGCCCTTCATGCTGGAGTCCAGGTCGGAGAAGAACTCGCGCCGACCAGTCATGTGGTGCGTGGCACCGGTGTCGAGGTACCAGCCGTCGATCTTGTCATCGTCAGTGCCTTTGCCGAGGAAGGCGTGGGCGCGCGGTTCGTCGAGGTGGAGATGTGCGGAGCCAACCGTCGTGGATAGGGGAAAGCTTGGACCTTTCACCCCCTCCCCTGCTTGCTGCAGCTCGACGCACCCGTGCACTAGGAACAGAGCAGCATCCTCCTCCCCTGCTTGCGCGACGTGAGCCTGTCCACCGCGGCGTGGAGGATGGCGGCAGTCCTTGGCCCAGTGGCCGGACCTGCCGCAGTTGTTGCAGGTGTCATCCCGGGTCGCCTTGCGCTCGCCGGCGGCGCCGCCATCTGCGCCTGCTTGACCCCGGGGCCCCTTCTCCTCCTTCTTGCCGCCGCATGGACGCCGGCGATGCTCCTTGGAGGAGCCTGATGGTTCGGATCCTTCCTCCTCCTTCTCGAAGGTGCGCCACTGCTCCATCGTGTACAACAGCTTGCCTCCGGCGGCGCCTGGCTCAGTGTGAGGCCCCTCTTCGTGGTCCTGCACCGCCTTGAGCCTCCCGGTCACGTCCTTGACGGTGAGCTGCTCGAAGTCGAGGAGCGTCTCGATCGACATGACGATCTGCGCGTACTTCTTCGGCATGCAGCGGAGGAATTTCTCCACCGTGCGCTCCTCTGTGAGGTCGGTGTCGCCGTTGCGCGCCATCTGCTCCATCAGGTTGGTCAGGCGAAGGGCAAAGTCCTCGACATGCTCACCTGGCTGAAAGGCGAGGCCTTCCCACTCCCCTCGGAGGCGTTGCAACATCCCCCTACGCACACGATCTCCGCCGGCGCGCGCCGCGGCTATCGCTTCCCACGCCAGCTTCGCCGTAGCCTTGTTGGCGAGGGAGGCGCCGAGCTCGGTGGGGACGGCGGCGCACAGGGCCTCCAGTGCCCGGCGATCATCATCGTAGCTGACGCCGCCGACGTGTACCGCCTCCCACAACCGCCGAGCCTGCAACTTGACCTTCATCAGCAGGCTCCACTCGTGGTAGTTCGCCTTGGTGAGCATCGGCCATGGCGTTCCCGCTCCGGAGTCGCGGTAGACCGTCTGCAGCATCGGGGAGCGCCCGCGGCGACCATGATGCCACTCTGGTGACGGCGACTGGCGGCGGCGCCCGACCGGGCTACGCGATCCACCAGCTGGCTCTGGCTCCCGCTCCATCTCGGCGTGCAGCGCCGCAATGGCAGCCACCGCGGCTTGAGCCTCAACCGTCTCGGCCGCCATCGCAGCCGCTGCCTCTGCGGCAGCAAGGTGCGTCGCGCGATCTCCGGCTCCGGCTCCTGCTGCGTCACCGCCGGGGTTGATCACCGCACCGGCGGCGGCGTGCGCTCTCTCGATCTAGCTGGCGGTGGACATGGGGCTCACTCACTCAAGAACCCTAGGCTCTAGATACCAATTGTTGGCCCAAAATAGATCTCAGATTCAGATTTGGGAACTACCAGAGGGCAGCTTGGCCCTTGGCCACTTGGATTGAAAGGAAATGCAATAGCTTGTCCTGATACAAGGGTGTGCCCCTGCTCTACCTGCTCCAGCATATTTTCTAACCACTAAAGTGGATGTTGAGCATATTCCTATTACAAAGGCTTGGAAGCCAAGGAAAGTAAAATGCAGAAAAAGTAAGATACAAGTGCTGCCGAGCACTAGGCTTATCTGTCATATAGTACAGAGGGTTATTGTGATTAAACAAATTTTGTCCATAGATTATGGGCTGACTCATTTCATACTCATGCTCTCCTTTAAATGGATGTGGGTGTGAAGTTGGGAACAACTGCCCTGCCCTGTCTATACTGGATGTGTTTCTGTGTTTATTGTTGGAGAAGAATATTATATTCCACAGATACAATATAACTCTCGACATCTGCAGTCTACAGATGTGAAATCAGATCAAGTATATACATTTACTGGCTACTCTCATATTTCTCTGTTCCTTACCCATGCTTATTTCTGTTTTCTTCTGGAGAATTGCAGCTTGCAGCTCTACTGGCATCTATATTGGCGATAAGTTCTATGGTCGATTCATGTTGACACCATTTGTATTGAGCCGGAGTTTTCATGCTACAGGTTATTATACTGGGTTTACACATCACAATTACTTTTGCAATCACAAAGGGCAACTAAACATTTATTGTTTCTTTTGCCAGGTCACCTTTGTTCACAACACAAGGACTACTACAAAATTCTTGGTATTCCTAAGGATGCATCGCAGGATGACATCAAGAAGGCATTTCATTCTGTGAGTATCATTACAGTTCAGTTGATCTTGAGATATTCCAAGGCTTGCTCATGATTGGACTATTTATTTAAGATGAGCATGCTGTGAATCTAATATCCATTGATCAAGTGGCAATCTCACCTGTTTCTTATCTTTTCATACCATCATGTGTGATGCTGTACATTTCTGAAGAAGGCACTACATGTGTGATTCTTCACTTGTTGTGTAGCTTCGTTAGGTGTGCCGTTGAATCCTGCCAGCAACTGGAAACCTATTTTTGTTATTATACAGACTATGGATATTGTATACTTATATGGCCTTCAAACATATATGCTTCAAGAATTTGAACAAACTAGAATTAGGATGAAAATTAGGCAGATATGTTGAACAATGAATGGGGAAGTCAGATTCACTTGTAAATAATAAGTGTTCAGCATGCATATTAGCAATATGTTCCGTATATTAAAAGATACAAATGGTGTGATTCTGATGGTTTTGTTTGCTAATTGAATCATTTACACTTCTGCTTCTAAATACAAAAATGTGTGTAGCTTGCCAAAAAGTATCATCCGGACACAAATAGAGGCAATACTGCTGCAAAAAGGATGTTTCAGGAAATAAGAGATGCATATGAGGCAAGTAAGTTACCGCAATTTGTGTTTTCCTGTTGATTTTTTCATTATTGCGCCAAAATTAACAGTCTTGTTAGTTGTTATGGTCATTTTGGACTCCAGACACTACGGGATCCTTCAAAGAGAGAGCAATATGACATGGTAAGTTGTCATAGTCTGGTTTCCCTTTTTTACACCTTTTTAGGAAATGACTTGGATTCTTCCAAGCTCTTTGATTGGAGTGATTTTTTGGAATCTGGTACAAGTTTATTTTGTGTTGTAATATTGCAGCTATTTTCTAGAGGGCCAAGGATGGAGTTTGATGGGTCCTATCATGACACATTCTCAGGATCCAACAATCAGAGACATGACCCTTTCACAGAATTCCACAGACAGAATGATGGTCGTTTCTCTAGTAAATTCTATAAAATATTTTCTGAGGTGGTTTCCTGTCCCTGCAAACACATTTTACTTCCATTTGTCATGTCAGTGCAGACTGCAGAGTATGAAGTGATACTTATTTTCTTTGTTTTCAGGTTTTCCAGCAAGACATAAATGCGCAGGCAAATGATATTAAGGTTCATTCTTAGGCCTGTTCCTCTTTTATTTTAAGTGTTGTTTTCCTTTTGTTTTTTTTCTTGAACTTATTTTATATCTTAACTTAAGTAGGTAGAGTTGAATCTGTCTTTTAGCGAAGCTGCCAATGGCTGCATAAAGCAAGTGTCCTATCGTGCAAAAAATGTTTGTGATTCATGTGGTGAGTACACTTCTATGCTGGAAGTTATTGCCCGGGAGCATTTCTTATTGCACTTGGCTTTTGTATGCGTATCTGTTAAATCAAAATTTAAACCTTTGTTTTCATGCAGTTACTGTTAGTAGGCACTTATGTAGAAGTCATTTTCTGAAATGAGCTTTCAACTGTCTCGTACATGTGCTTTGACATTTTTCCTAATTTTTTTGTTTATTGATTTGCGCATGTCATCTATCCAAATAGTTTGTCTGTTGAACAGACACCTTACTTCAGAGACACCATTAGTTCAATAGCTGTTTCCATGCATCTAAAATTTAAGCTGATGGCAAGATAACTCTGGTGTTCATTTCGTTGTTTATTTATTAGGATGCTATTTCTAATACTATTTGTGTTCTTTGTTCCCGTCATAATCTTTTGGAATCAAGTTGTGGTTGGTAGTTATTTGAATGAAGCATTCTTTAGAAAATAATTATCGTCTGAAATCTGTAGGAAGATTGTCATATGTTTACCAGGCTTCATTTGGACACTCCATGGGGTTTTGTGAACAATGTAATAGTAGTAACCAATCATAACCTTGTGACTTGTGACGCTAGCAAACTTAGGACACCTCGTGATTTAGGCCCCACAAGGTAGTTCTATTACTGTACTAGATGGGACTTGAAAAGCTAAGGTTTATGAATGATAACTTGCTGAAGTATGTAACGTTAGAACTAATTAATTAATACTAAAGTTTTCTTTGCAAAGCTGCCATCTTGCTTGTACATATAATAATGATCATCCTGATTTAGCCCATATCCTCTTTCTTTTCTCATTAATACTGATTTTGTTTTACTGTTAGGTGGGAGAGGTCACTTGCCAAATGCAAAGATATATGTTTGTCCCTCATGTAAAGGTTTGGGAAGAGTAAGTACTTGCTGTTAGTTTCAAACTTTCCATGCAGATACATATGGTACATTCATCTGCTTTGGAGTTTGGACATCACATGTTGGTTTATGCAGGTCACTATGTATCCATTCACAACCATTTGTAGTTCTTGCAGAGGTGTCGGGAAAGTAATAAAGGTAATGTTCCTGCAGGTACCATAAACATTTACGAGCTGTTTGGTTCCGTCTTCTGTATCGCAAACGCAAATGATTTAAACCTGCAGTCGTTACCAGCGGGAAACACAATTGAACTAATTTTATTTACGTTTACGTTACTGTTGCACCAACCAAACAGCTCCTTAGTGTGTTTTGCCCTGTCTCATGGATGATAGTTTTCCACAGGATTACTGCTTGACATGCCAAGGTTCAGGGGTGGTAGATGGTATGAAACATGTAAAATTGGATATACCAGCAGGTACTGTGCACTCAGCTTCAATTGCCTTTTTTCAGTTTGTTTCTTTTTCCAGACGTGCACATGCTCATAAGTTTAGATTGTTTGGACTTTGAAGTTACTGTGTGCAATTGTCCTATATCCTAATGAAATTGCAGAGAGTCATATCTGCATTGGTTCTACTGTAAACTTACCACCACAACTTGTATGTAGTTGAGCTAACACTTGGCTGCCAAAATCTAGGTGCTTTTACATACTATACCTAGTTGCTCTTTTCACTCTATTAGAAGGATTTGGTTGCTTTATTATAGTTTGCTGGGGCTGTTTCTCGTCTCTTTGCATGTACAGCTTGTTGCCTGAAGGAGTTATTAGTTACACTCTGCCTGATGTTTACTATAGACTGAACATGTAACAGTAGAGTTTGCATTGTAATAGCGTAATAATTCACTGATGATTTTCTTGTTTTCTGCAACATAGGACTTGATTCTGGTGACACAATCAATGTACCGGAGGCTGGAGATAGTGGTGGACTTGATGTCCAATCTGGAAATCTACACATCAAAATTCAAGTGAGAGTCCATATCCATGCATGGTTCTTTTTATACATATATATCGATCTATAAGTTAAGTGGATTCCACTACCCAAAATTTACTTACCTAATCAGAGAAATATCTGCAATATAGGCTTGTTGGTGTTAACTGTTCTGGAGTGCCAGTCAGAAATGATAGAAAACAAAGCAATTTTCAGATGTTAACTTGTTTTGTCTTTATCTTACTAGAGTGTCACAACAAAGTGTATCAGCAAATTCGATTGATTGTGCTTGTGAAACCATGTGTTCTTTCTAGAGATGGAAGTAACATTAATTCTTATTTGGTGTGCCTGTAACAATCAGAAATTGTGGATGAGAATTGAGGGTCAATCCATAGGTGGTAGGAAGTGTTACATTTCTCTATGAGTTTGGTAGGGTCTGTCATGATTGTTAGTTTTTTTTTTTGAACACGCAGGAGAGCTGTGTATCATTATATTAAGAAGAAAAAGGGGCAACACAAATGATTGTTAGGTTTAGTCCCACATCGGTAATTGATGGTGGGGGAGCACAACATATAAGGCGGGGGCATCCCTCACCTATCAGGCTAGTCTTTTGGGTTGAGTTAGGCCCAAGGCCTTGATATGTTGTGGGCTCTGGTGGACCTGGGCCCGAGGGGCTCCAGCTTGTGGGTATAGCTAGCTGGGCCAAATTCCGCTGTGCATTCTAACAATGATTTTAATAGAGATTGAAAACTATGGATTCACAAAATGAGTGGTTCACATTCTGCTGGGAAACCATGCCTTCTGTTCCAGCCATCGTTACATGTGCCTAGTGTCATGCCTACTTAAATTCAAATGGCCTTTGGTAGCACAAAATGTACAATTTGCTTTAAATAAAAAGCTACTTTTACTAGAGACACTGGAAGGGAAAGTCCCATTTGTCAAACCATACCTGAACCCAAAGGATCCATTTCAAAGCTCAGTCCTTGCTAACCTATCATTGATATCAGAATCAGTTTCTTCAAAGCTTTCTTCAGGCCACTTTGTGTTTACGCTGGCCTTTATTCATTTTTCTCAGACTTATTTCTAGACTTGGATGGTCCAGCACATTCATTTCTATTTAATGCCAATTGTCAGAAATACCTCCTCAAAGATACTTAAGTTACTAGCACTGGGAGCATTAGGTTAGCTTGTTTGGTCCAAACATATTATTAGTGAAGGACCTGTGACCATAATATAATGGATGCTTATAGCATTCCTTATGCCATGCATGTCCTTTGCCAATTTGTGACCAGGCTTGATATGTCTCAATGTGATTTGTACCTGTGTTTGATTCTCACAACCATGTAAGGTTGAGACCATAACCAACACCCTGTTATTAGGAGATATCAGGCAGTAGTCCTCTTTGTTTATAACTACTAACTGCTGATGGGTTTATAGGTGTTATATGGGGTGCTGTTTTCTGTACTTAATAGAGGGTAGAGGCTATATCAGCTGCGATCATTATGTTTTTTTTATATTTTGTATGCAATTTTATTGCTGTCTTGTATCAAAGAAAATATATTCTGATTCTCTGGTCAACTGTGTATATCCTAGGTAGAAATTGATCCTGTGTTTACCCGAGATGGTGCTGACATCTATGTCGATAAAAGGATAAGCTTCACACAGGTAATAGCTTCAGTTGTCCTATTTTGCTCCTTTCCATTTGAACATTCTAAAGTTATGCTGTTTCTCACTCAGCCTCAGGAATTTTTTCCTAACCATAAATTATGTGTCGTCCTTCCTCTTTATTAGTTTATGTATCATTATTCTAACCTTCATTTCATGACAAATCAAGGCCGTTCAGTAAAAGATTTCTTGACTTTACTTTTGGTTCCATTGTAATGTTTCACTCTGGATTTAACTTTAAGGTTTCTGGTATAAGATCAACTAGGGTGTTAGTGTATTCAGAATTTGTAGTTGGTTATAATGTCATTATTGCAACATTTTAATTTTGGCACTTACCTAACAATTTTGATTTTCTTTTACATTTCTGTAAAGAATGAGTTTGTGCTTTTATAGTTTACTTGTGACGCGTTCATGCTGATTTTCCTTTTATAAAACTTGCAGGCGATGCTTGGTGGAAAAGTTGAAGTACCTACTTTAAATGGGAAAACAGAAGTGAAGGTAACAATTCTTGGTGGAATCGCACACGCGTGTACTGACACTGACAAAAACTACTAGGCACTTCCTGTATCATCTTATCTGCTTCTTGTGTTGTTTGTCTGTAACTGCATATATGCATGGAGCCTATTTCAATTCAAGTTTAAAATGCCTGGTAATAACTTGAGCTTATTTTTAACGGGTACATGTCTCCATGCACATGGTAATCTCTGTTTTGTCGAAACTTATCTGCGTGTACTTATTGAGTGGATAGGCTTTCAAGTTTAAAATAATATATTTATTCCCCACCAGTTTTTCTTCGAGAAAATTCCGTCAATACCATTGAAACCTATAACTATCCCTTATGTCCCATCGAAAAATTTAGTGTCCCTTTATTGCCATCCATTTGGATATTTTTCTTTCCTTTTATGCTACTACCGCTAATTTTTAGTAAAGTTAAAAGCTAACGCCTTTAAATCATCATCCGATAGCACCAATTGTGACTATTTTACCTGTCACACACATCGCCGATTGTGCCTTATTTCTTCAGAACTTCATTTTTGCGAGAGGTTTATTTTTTATACATACTTAATGGAAGAATTATATTTCCGTCGAGATGCAGACATAATCACATTTTTCAGTGTACATGCATGCTCTTTAGAAGAGGAACAGTAGGCTGGACATGGACTTATTTATCACTGCACAGAAAAATTGAAGGTGTATAATTGTCTTTTCAGAACCAACTAACAGGCCAGTAACCAGCAATGGCACACAAGGGAAAGAAAAATTAGAATTGATGGCATTGTAGGTTTCAATTGCATTGAAGAAATTTTCAATTGTCACCATTTTACTTTATTGACATCTGGTGAATTTATCCAGATACCCAAAGGAGTCCAACCAGGGCAAGTTGTAGTTCTAAGGGGGAAAGGTAACCTATGAAATTTGAGAAATGCCTCACCTGACTTTTCCTAGTAATGAAATGCAGCTCTCCTGCGTTTAAATAAAAAAAAAACACTTTTCCTAGTAAAGTGCTGATGATCATAATTTCTATCAGGATTGCGAGATCCGTCAGGATACTTCGGGGACCAATATGTCCGATTCCGAATTCATTTCCCCTCGTAAGCTGACTATCCTTTTCTTGGCACAATTTTTGCCGACATACTCCATATATATGAATATATCAAATTGTTGGTGTTCCAGTTCATTTGATCATCTGCCCTTGAAGTAAAAGTATACTGGGTTGGTAATTGATTGGTTGCCTGTTAGCACATTTCATTAAAAAGATCTTGTTATATTCTCAGAACAAAAGTAATGATTAGTCATCCATGTAGCAGAAAAGAATTGAAACTGTACAGATTTAGTGGATTTGCTGAACTGTTTGCACAGCCTGAAGTCAATCCAGTCTGAAGACAGATGGTTAAGCTGTTCAGTTGGGCTAGCTTTAACTGAGATTGGCGTATGATAACCTCTTAGGCTTTGTTTGGATGTTATCGGATTCAACTCAATCCACATGTATTTGGGTGGATTGGGGTGGAATTTAGTTCAAGTTCCACTCCAATCCACCCCAACACATGTGGATTGATGGGAATCTGACTACATCCAAACAAGGACTTAACAAGTTAACATGCTCAGTTTGGTTATGAGTCTATAATTCTATATAAATGATAAATGAAGAGTATCAGTATGAGATGATTCTAAATCGTCACAGTTTAAATGGCATTGAAGCATATGCGGATTGGCCACCTCTCCTCAACAGCTTGAACTATGCAATATTTTGAATACTGCTCCATTAGACTCAGCATCTCTGCTCTGGAAAATCGAGTTGGTTGTGATGGTGTGCCTGCCATTGTCATCATTTTACCCTACACTTTGTTTTATTTCCCACGTAGCCACTGAATAAAATATGGAGCAAACCACCATTACATAGCTGTGGCAGGCTGTCTGCCACCCTGTTCCTTACTTCTCGTCTCCAGATCTGATGAAACCCCGGCTCGCCTTTGAATCTGTTAAATTCCCAATGTGACCTGTCCATACTTGTCAACCACCTGCTGGAGCACTGGTGTCGATGCTGTCCTTTCCCTGCGCCATATTCCTCTGCCCTTCCTGTCAGCATGGCCTGCAGCGTTGCAACGCCTGTGTCCATTCTAGGCTATTTTGTTACTCACCAGTGCTTGGGGTGGGAAGACTGATAATTGGGCCTGGTGGTTCAAGGTGGTTAGCAGAGAAATTGGAACTCCGGCATCCTGTCCACCACTGCTCACTGTCTGTCAGTGGGTTTGGCCTGTGAGCTGGAGAGAAGCTGGGAAGGAACAGGCAGGGACTGGGTAAAGCTTGAGCGTTTGTTTTTCTTTCTTGTTTTTTCTAGGGAGAATTCTATGGTTTGGCTGTTATATCCTGAAGATTGTTATGAGGGGTGAGCGTTGTTTGTTAGCCTTGAGGACATTACGTATAAAGTGTTATCTTTATTTTTTTTTGCTGCTATTGAAGCTTGCAGTGTAAAATGCTAAAAAAAAAACCTTAACCACAAGTAGTTTATACTTAATGTAAAACATGGCACTCTTTGGTCAACAAATGGAAAATGTGTTGCCACACGAGGTATTGTAGTGACCGAGCTAGGAGACTGGAGGTTTCAAAAAATGAGCAGTTTGAACATGACTGCAGTTTGTGCAGGCTGCAACAACTCAATGTTGTAGGTGGCTTTTGGTGAGATCTCTTTTTGTCCACGGCAGTCTGTAGGCATACAACTAGTTCGATCAGATTGTGCTTTGCATGTTTGCTCTTGCACTCCTCTGTGTACGCTTGTCCTAATGGGCCTAGTAATAACAAAATAAAACTTGGTATTTGTATCACTTGTTACTATGTATATTATTTGTATTCTTAGCAATTTCTTCATCAATATATCAGTTTTCAGCCTGGTTTATGCTAAGTAAACATTTGATCATTTGATGGCCTTTGTATTACTCCTTTTCGTTCTTCTAATTCATTCTAAATGAAAGTACTTGATTAAACGGTCTTAATTTTGTTGCCGTTTTGTTTTTTTATGGTAAAACACTTGCCCTTTGATTTAATTCATAGCACACATTTTATTCTGCAGGGTGGTTACTGAACGTCAGCATGCGCTGCTGGAAGAATTTGCAGTAGAGGAAGCCACGAAAGAACAGAACACTTTTGTAGCAGGAAATTGGTAAGTTCAGGCAGATCCTCACAACTGCATGATCACATGCACACAAACAACACATGCATTTACACCACAGCAATCCATCCCCCTCCCTTCCTAACATTTTGAATGGAAGTGGAATTTTTGTTTCTGACTGCACGATTCGGTTCACCATAGAACTGGATTTGCCATTCTATACTGTCTTTGCTTTTTTGTTTCTGTTTGACTCATAAACTTATTTATAATGCTAGCATGTATCCTCTGCAAAAATTGATAATCTCACTAGCTTAATTTTTTTTGAAGAAAGCACTAGCTTAATTTTGCCTTTCTTTGTTGTGATATTCGTCCATTTGAATTATTCTTCTACTGCACCTGATATTTCAAATTACCATTTATCATCTCTTTTCCTTTCTATCCAATCAAACATAAAGCACATACATACATTGAACTTCATTTCAAAAGAAGCAAAGTCCACTGGTGTCAGTTTATTGGTTGCCTTTTTAAAAAAAAATATCAAATCTGATCTTTGCGTTGCATTCTAGTATGTATCTTCTGGTAGTGATAAAGATGAAATTTTAAACAGGCTTTATCAGCAGCTATCTACTGGTTGATACTTACAGGTGGCGGCTAGTTGCAGAAAATATGACAAGGCAAAATGTCATGATCGGAGTCGGCATCCTCCTACTGATTCACCTGATGCTGAGCAAGGCTATGAGCTAGGCCCAAGCTCACTTGTGCTGGGGCAGTGAGGCAACATCAAATACTATAAATTCTCCGAAGATTCAGCTTAACACAATAAAACAATGAGGTTGCGATTCTTTAAAGATTATTTTCACCCACTAGAGATCACAATTTTGAAGAAGGCGTTTGTTAGAAGGTTGCTGCTTCCTATGGTAAAATATTACAATAATATCTGTTCACATAGTTCAGAAACTATATGAAGCTGCCAATTGAGTTGTCTAAAGTTTGTTGTTGTTTTTTCTCTTTCGGTGTAAATGTAATGCGGATGCTCTACAGTTGGAATAGTTCAACGTGCTGGGTGAAATTGAATGTATCTTTTAAATTCACGCATCGTTTATCTTGGATCATAATCATATTACCTTTTTTCTACACCCGTGGTCACGTCACGTGCCCACCTGCTAGGCCTATGTAGTCATGGTGCCTCACTGGCAATAGTTGTGACTGCAGCTGCTCGGTTTAGGTTTCTCGAAGGTGGAGAGGCTGGGATTTTTATTTTATTTTATTTATTTATTTATTTTTGCCAATAGTTCTCTCACATGTTTGAAAATTTATATTGGAAGTACTTGTTATCAAGAAATAGAAGTTGAATTTTTTATGTATGAAAGATTTCTGTCTTGAACTGAAAATTGATTTGTGTTAAAATTGTCTGTTGCCTAATTTTCTTGGTTGAAACTTACCAATTCCCTCTTTAAGCAACGCAATGGATCGGCCCCTAGCGCCACGCTGTGACGACCGGTGTAGCGATGGAATGGGCTGTGTCTACTCAGGCCACGCTCTGACGGCAGGTGTAGCGATGGAATGGGATGTGCCCACTCACTGAGTAGTTGGCCTGATCGATGGAATGGTCATAGCTACTGGCCTAAAAAAAGGTGATAGAGATTAAATCTATTGATCCATAAGATAGGTCTATCTAATTTCACGTAACAAATCCTTTTTCCTGTTTGTTGGCCTTCTTTTTCTTTTCTGAACAATCACGGTTAGTAACGACTTTTTAACCATGTCATGCTTTGGAGAATTGGAGTAAACCAAGGAATATCGTATTTTGGAGCGAATAAATAAGTTTGAATCAAAGTTCACTTGCAAATTTCTTCTATTTGATGCACCACGTCCACATAGTAGTTTGTAAAAGGTCTATTTAACTCCCCTAACTGTTGCGGTTTTCTATTCTATCCCTTCACTTATAAAACTAGTGAAGTATTGAAGATCATCTAAATAACCCCTGAGGCGGTTTTAAACGCGATTTCTCTGACATGGCATATTACATGTACTGACTGACATGGTGGTGAGTGAGCAAACAGTAGAGAAAAAAGTTCTAACAAATCATGTCTTGACTATATAACTTCTTCAACTACAAAACCCAATATTATAGCCCTTAAAACATCTAATTATATTCAGACGAGCCTCAATGGTTTTGCATGACTTTTTGAAACTGTATCCTAACACACTGGCCTAAGTATCAATACTTGTATGCAGACTCATATGTTCCCTTCCTCTCCATACTCTTTACAGTCTCACCCCATCATCCGATGAACATTACTCGACCTTCTCTCTTGCTCCACCCCACGCCACTCCTCAATGGCATTGAGTTCATTACGTCGTATCTGATCCCTTGTCATCTAATCACTTCCACATCCTTCGTCCCTCTTGCTTTCTCCTAGTATGGTTACTTCAAAAACTAAAGGACCGAACAGGTGGCAGGAGAGTGAATGTGAGCCAATAGAAGTTCTCAAGAACTAGCCGAAGCACAAGACAATCACTCATCATCACCCCTCCTTTTCGTAGCATGTTCGGTCCTTCAGTTTTGAGTCATAGAAGGAGAAAAGCGTGGTGCGTGAGCTGAGCTCAGTGTCGTCAAGGAGTGACAAGCGGTGAGGAAGCTTAGAAAGAGTAAGAAAAGGGAGGCTGCGGATGGGCCTACATACAAGCATGGATACTCATGCCAACGTGACAAGAGACAATGTCAAAACAACCGAACAAAACTCTCGGAGGGGGTGGGATGATATCATTTAAACATCATTAGATGCTCTAAGGACTGTAATATGGGGTTTTATGGTGTAGGAGGTCATGTAGTTAACCATGTTAGGGGTTATAGACTTTTTCGATTGTTTGCTACCTACGTAATATGCGACATCAGTGAAATCATCTTCAAAACCACCTCAAGGAGTTATCTAGACATTTTTTTTATAATTTATTAAGGGACAGAATAACTGAGTGATGATGGAATGAAGTAAGCACCAGTCAATAGTTAGGGGGGGGGGGGGGGGGGGGGGGCAAGTAGTATTTTTTTTTCTAATAATTTTAAGACGTCATCATGCTACTTTCTAAACTTGTATCTCATAATCTCATATGCAGAAAACATTGATAGTATGTTCATAGCTCATACTAGCAAAAAAAATATTTAGATCAATTCATGCAATCCATTGAACCTTTAACCCAGACGGATCCACCCGTGGCCCTGAAATTCCCAAGCTTAGTACAGACGGCCCTGTTTGGCTCGCTGAAATTTGGTAGCTGCTGCTGCTGATTTATTATGAGATTTGTTATGAGAGAGAGACATTATTCCTTCGCTAAAAAGTAGTGTTAAACAGGGCGCATGATACCACCCTTGGCGACCACGGTCATGGCTACAAGCGGCTCACGCCTCACCGTCACCGAAGCTTCCATAAAAATATAAGGATGTGAATGCAGAGAAACATTTAAAATCCTGGTTCCCTTTGTCACTCGACAAAAAAGTAACGCATCACCAACCGTTTGTTTTCCTTTGACCTCCGGTTCCCTCCATCCTTTCTAGGCCCTTGATAATCAAGTTCCCACATTAGTTCTGTCACATTTAAATGTTTGGCATGCATTCAAAATGGACAGCGGCAGTGTTTTTCCATATATCTCATGATTACAACATTGACAAGAATAACAAACATTTCTGACGCGTATGCAAGCTAGTGTGTGTACCGTGTCAAAAGCTTCAGCTAAAAGGATCTGAAACAGGACACACTATGAAGCTAAGGAATCCCAGCGACCCAGCCTGAACTCGAGATGTGGAAACTGATGTAACCGCTTTACGGTTGCAACTCGCGAGCACTAGCCAAGGCTTCTTGAAGACTGGCTGCAGCCTTGTCGTACATTAGAAAACCCATGAACCAGAACTCATGGCCTTCAACGGAAACGACCTGAATGTACTTCTCAGCAGGATTTACTTTGCTTACTGAAGGATTAGCTGCTCTTAGCTGGTGAAGAGGAATGACCACCTGTTTTTGGAAAGTGAAGAAAACATTTTTAATGAACAGTCATCTGTTTAATTAAAGTCCTACTGATAATTGAACATCAAAATGGATCAAGCAACAACTGGGACAAAAGAGCCAAGTGTGACAAATTAACATGCATCTTCTTAAGTGACAATCAGTGCTTCAGCATTCAACCTAGTTTCATCCAGGGACAGGGAAAGCACCATTGTTAGAGTTAGACCATGTCCTCAGTAGAGAGATGGTAACATAAGCCTTCTGACTTTGTGAGCATAGAATCAACTTGTAGTTACCAGTGCACATCTTTAAAGATTCAAACTAAAATTTATCACACATGTGTAAGGCTTGCAAACTAACCAGACTTCAGTTGTCTCCTTTTTTGTTTATAATCTATATTTCTTCAGAATGGAATGGAACTGAAGAGCATCACTATACTCATCCTCAAATCCAATGTCATTTTTACCAGTGATCACTAAAAAATAAGTTTACCTATTCTAATCTACGGGAAAAAAACAATGATGAATTATAGAAATCAAACCAGTCAAAAATATGATAAACTGATGTGCAAAAGGAAGATTGACTTCAATAGCGATAACTCTAGATGCTAAGAAGGGAGTACCCTTACCTTGTAGTAACTCCATTCAGTTTTATTTCCAGCTTTGTATGACAGAGGATTGTCACTGCAGAAAGCAATCTTCGCTGTAGAAATATACAAGACTCCCATGACAGGACCTGCTGATGTTGAGAGATAGCACGCATAGCATATTTTCAGCTGCTCATCTGGAAGAACTTCGAAGGTCTGCTTAAATATTTTTTCATAGCCTCCTTCAGCTAAAACTTTAGTCCCTTGTGCTAGGCGTCCCATAGCAGCTTCAGTAAAACTAGGTCCAGTCTTGACTGTTAACGAAAATGGCATAATGTCAGGCGAAGGGGAAACCATGTTAATAGACGGAAGATATTAAATTTATTTACCACACCTTCAATTAGATTTGAAGGTTAATTCAGGATCTTGTGGGCTGGCTATCAATTATCAGCCAAATGTCTCACTTCATATTGAAAGTTTTACTGGTTTGAAGTAAATAAGGTGGATGGCTACAGTACCTACACACACCAGTGAGGACCTTCACTTGGAACAATAGCCAAATTCTTGGAAGATCTACAACACAGCCTATGATCTACAAGTATAGTCAGTTTTCAATGATTTGAAGTTTGATCATGAAAGTCCCATTGAAGTACATCACAACACGGGGAACTCCACCCTGGCTTTATCTTAAGAGGTGTCGTGCTTCGATCTTGGGTTGGATGGGAGTTCCAACGACTACCAGAGTCCAATGTTCTAACCAGTCAACAGCAAGAAGCTTGGCCATCACAAGTTCTACGATAATAGGTATTTTAGCCAAAAGCCCTAATCAATTGATACCTGAAAGGTAATGGCAAATCTTACTGTTGTATGATCTGTCCAAAGATGTTTGCTTTTATTCCTGTAAGGGATTTGGTCAAAGTGCAAGCAAAGACAAGTTTACACGTGCACTTGTGAACATTCAGTCAGTAGAGACACCATCCAGTTAAAGTTAGAAGACAAGCATGTGAATCAGTATGAAAAGTAAGTTTCTTCTCTCCCCACAAATGATTCAGCACACTACATGCCAGATAACATGCTATGACTAATGAATGTCTAAGAAAGATCACAAGATCATCAGTAGAATTACAAGTTCTTGGGTAACAGGGCTTAGAGAATTGTTTTAAAACAAAGTAAACTTATGAAGATACTTAGCCAACAAGGGATAAAGCATATGGAAAGCTACACCAAAATGTTCCTGTATGCTTCTTTTGTTGGGCCAAAGGTTCAAATATCCTGCTTCCCCAGCTCTACAATCCCCAACATAGTTCTCAAAAGGTGTCTAGCACAGCTTTCACTTTACATTTGCAACTTTATATATGGTGATTCTTTCCTTTGATCCTGAGAAAGCTAGTGCATCCTGCCAATCCGTGCAGCTCAAGGAATGAATCACGCAAAGAAACGAACACATTGGACTCTTAGAAGGAAAGGGAAAGACCCTACTATCACTTAGCAGGGGTGCTGACTGCTGAGATCTTACAGTGTTGCCACGTGTCGCGGCTGAGGCTCTCGACCATCTTGGTGGTCTCCCCCCACGACTTCCCCCACCTCGACAGCGTCTCCTTCATCGCCTCCACGGCGCCTGATAATGGGCCAATACACAGTGAAATCAGAAGCAAAAATTTACTCCAGATAAAAGAGTAATACAGCCGCAAAGCTAGGTGCGAGGCGTGGAGCTAGCGGGGTTTTTTTTACCCTTAGACGAGGAGGATGCGGGCCCGCGGGACACGTACTGGCTGGACTCCGCCGCGGCGGCGGCGTGCACGTGCGTCGGCGAGTCGGACGTGAGCTTCTCGCTCCAGGTGACCGTCTTGGGCGCCGGCTCGGGCGGCGGGGGCGGCGGATCGACCGTCTCAGCCGCCGGCGCCGGCGGGGGCGGGGATGGATCGGATGCGGGGACGGCGGCGCTGGCGGTGGTGTCGGCCGGCGCGGTGGAGGCGGAGGCGGCGGCGTCGACGGCGGGGTGCATCTCGGCGGGCGGCGGCTGCATCTGAGGGATGTGGGCGCGGTGGTGGGGTCTGAGGAAACGGAAGCGGGGGAGTGGGGTGGGGGGTGGGGAAATGGGGTTCCGCGTCGCAGAGGAGAGCGTGCGTGGGGTTGGCGACTAGTCGTGTTGGTGTGGTGTGGTGTGGTGGGGGTCAACCCGTTTCAGTTCCTTGTTGCAGCAAGGTCGCAGCTCGCACGCGGCACGCGGCACGCGGCACGCGGCGCTGCAATAACAACGGGCAACTGGGATCCGGTTCGCTTCCATTCCATCGAAATCGAATACGGTGGGTTCTAAAAGCGGGCGGGGTTAGGCTCCTTCGGGCCGTGCCTCACGCTGTGTTTAGGTTCTAATTTTTTTTTTCAAAAAGTGCTACAGTAGTTATTACATCGAATCTTACGATATGTGTATGAAACATTAAATATAGAAAAAAAAACTAATTGTACAGTTTTGTTGGAAATCGCGAGACGAACGTTTTGAGCCTAATTAGTCCATTGAACACTAATTGCCAAATAAAAACGAAAGTGCTACAGTAGCCAAATTCCCAAATTTCACGAACTAAACACAGCCTCAGTTCGGCTCTGCGGCTGATAAGTCGATTGACGTTGTGAAATACACTATACAATGAGTGATAAGTCGGACTGATAAGTTAACTGTTCAAGTGAACAGGGGCCAACGGCTCAACGTCCCAACGTCCACAGCTCGCCCAGAAGGTAGCCCAGTAAGAATTAGGAACTGTAGTACCAAAGGGAAAGGCTAGCGCCCCGGACATCTAGATGGAGGGCTAGCGTTCGGATGCCCGCACACGTATGCCTGCTTCACGTGGGGTCTCATACCGCTCCGTGTCTTGTGATCGCTCTGTGTTCCGCGTCGCTCCGTGTCCCACGTCTGCTCTGTCTCGATCTGCACCCGCACGGTTTTCCGTGCTGTCGCTCACGCCGCCTCCACACCCACGCGCATGCAGGTAGACCCAACAGTGCTGTAGATGGGTCTACTTCAACATGTGCAACATCAGATCTACTTGTGCAACATCTAGAGGAAACATTTACAACATACGTCCGAAATAATTAAAACAATTACAACATATGTTTGAAACACGAGGGAAACACGTGTGTATCCATTGCAAAACATATGCAATATCTAGATGAAAACACTTTCAACATATGTGTGAAAACATATGTAATATCGGGATGAAGCACTTACAACATAAGTGTGAATCATATTGCAACACTCAGATACAACATCCGTCTTAAACAGTTGAAACATTTGGAACAAACGCTTGCAACATACATGTATAGCTATTGCAACATATGCAATAACCCAATATGCTTTTACAACATCCACATGAAACACATGCAACATGTATATGAAACACCTGAAATACTTAAAACATACGCTTGCAACACACTAAAACAGTAGTTCATACCTAGGATAGCACAAGTACAAAGATTTTCCTATAAAGTTTGATGATTAAAGAAATAACTTAAAATTAAAAAACATCTATAGTTCCTAAGTAGGTTATTTTAACCAAAGACAACTTATTAGCAAAAAGGAATGTAGTTTATTTTGCTAAAAAGGTATTCATGCTAAATTGTATTATGCTAAATTCCTCAGTTTATTTTGCTAAAAGATATTCATGATCCTTTTTATTGCTGGTACAAACAAGGGAGGTTTCTAATAAACCTTTTTGGTGGATAGGAGGTGCTCCTATTTGTTGGACAACATGGCTAACAAGGAATGTACTCCCTCCATCCAGTAAAGAATGCAACTATGTGATTCATGCCGGTCAAACTAGTTCAAGTTTGATCAAATTTATAGTAAATAATATTAATGTTTATGTCTCTAAATAAATTTATTATAAAAATATATCATATAATGAATTCAATGATACTTATTTTGTATCATGAATGTTATTACTTTTTTATATAAACTAGTGGCCATGCACGTGCGACACGCACGTGTCTATTAAAAAAATTCATAAACATCAATAATGTCATTTTTTACAACTCTTCATCATCATTGTCCTCCCCTATTACATAATGTAAAGAAGCTAGTAGAGTGAAAATCAAGTCACCATGTGTCGGGGACCAATAGTGTCGGGGACCAATAGTAAGGTACCCGAAGAGGAGGAGCTAATAACCATCAACTTTGATTCATCCGAGCGGTCTAGAGCGCGACTACACCTCTTCCTAGGCTCTGTCTCGTCCGACCACCGAGGCCATGGGCTCCGCCTCGTCCGACCCCCGAGGGTGGGCTTCGCCTCGGTGGACACTGAGGTCGCAGGCTCCACCTCACCCGACCCTCGAGGGTTGGGCTCTGCCTCGTCCGACCCCTGAGGGTTGGCTTCGTCTCACTCGACATCTGAGGGCTAGCTCCGCCTCACCCAACATCTGAGGGTTAGATTCGCTTCGGCCGACCCCCGAGGGTTGGCTCCACCTCACCCAATGTCTGAGGGCTGGCTCTGCCTCGGCCGACGTCTGAGGGCTGGCTCTGCCTCGGCCGACATCTGAGGGCTGGCTCCGCTTCGGCCGACCCTCAAGGGTTGGCTCCACCTCACCCGACGTCTGAGGGCTGGCTCCGTCTCACCCGACGTCCGAGGGCTGGCTCTGCTTTGGCTGACCCACGAGGGTAGGCTTCGCCTCGACCGACGTCTGAGGGCTGGCTCCGCTTCGCCCGATCCCTCGAACATGGTTCCTAACGGAAGCTCACGTTGTCGCCAACCACTACGTGCCAGAAAGTACAACCCAGGGTCAAACTTCTAGCATCGTGTAGGGAGCGGCCACGTCTCAACACAACCCGTCCCCATGACATGTCATTCCAGGGGACTCACATCGCCCACAGTGACGAACGTGTGGTCACGATGCTGCCTACTCCCTGTGCGACCGCTGATCAGCACGCTGGTTCGCCGCACCACCCGCCGGGGCGGAGTGGGATGTGACGACCCGCTGACAATGCCAGGGCATGGCCTTATCAGCAGATAGGCACCCAGCGTGGAGCTGTCCCTATCGCCACCTGTCGTGTCAGCGGGGCCCGCACAGAGGAAAAGAAAGGCCCGGTGACCCTGAAGGACTTCCTCTGTCTCTCGTTCTCCTCTTTTCTCCCATTGTAACCCATGCTTTTCCTTGGCCTATAAAAGGGAAAGCAGGGCGTCCATTAAGGGGCATCGGACAAACGATCCATCGCACATCGCACCGCATCAAATCAGAACCACTAGCATCGAACCTCGAACACATAGCCAAGCAGCGATCCAGTTCTCGGTACCCTTTCATTCTTTCCACCAGAGACTTAGGACATGTCCTTCTCTCACCCGTTTGTAACCCCTACTATAAACTTTTCAGTGCTGGTAACACGAGCAACAACAACGAACTGGACGTAGAGACATTCTGCCCAAACCAGTATAAACCTCATGTCCTCTTAGCACGCCATCCAAGCTAGACATGCAATAATACAAATTTACTCGTTGGTGTTTATTCGAAACACCGACACCATGTTTATTTCAAAACACATCCGTATTCAGTGCACAACGACACGCATGTGTCTATTAAAAAATTCATAAACATCAGAGGAACGATAATGTCATTTTTTACAACTCTTCTTCATCATTGGCCTCGACATCAATGCTGACGTCACATGGGACCCACATGTCAGCAGCCTAGGCCCCACATGTCAATGACCCTAACTGTTGACCATTGACCGTTGACTCGATGTTGACTTTAACCAGACCCACCTGTCAGTGACCCAATAGCCCTTGCCCCACCTGTCGGTGTGGACGAGGTTGATGACGTCACACTAACGTCACGCTGACGTCAGTTGGGCCCCACCTGTCAGCTTGGAACCATGATGCTGACATTAGCATGACACGTGGACCAACCACAGCATGACACGTGTTAGCCCAGGATTAATTCAGCCTTTTTCCATTTTCAGAAATAGATTTAAACTTCAAAAAATTCATAACTAATTCATATGACCTCAGAAAAATACAAAACCAGGACCAAAATTCATCTAAAATCAAGCTCTACGCAATGAACCCATGTTTGAGTGCATTTGGCTCTTTTGAATTTTCATTGCTTCTTTGTGCTATTCTATAGACGTCGCTAACGCGACTATAATGCGATCGTTGCAGACTCGGAGGAGAAACAGACAGACGAGGATCATGAGTACCATGAGGAGTATGGAGATGACTACACTGAAGGTGCCACATCCCACCCAATCTCGTAGCACCTATTACGCATGGCTAATGTAGAATTGTTATTGCTTTACTTTACTGTTATAATCATATTATGATAGGACTTGCATGGTAGTATGCTTTCTTGATGGCCTTTACCTTGATGCAACCTTACCCCTTCTTACCCTGCTATTAGGTTAGACACTCGCTTACTGCTATATTTTATTTGCTTATACTTCTACTACGCTTATACTACATTAATGCGTGGTGTATTCTGGACTACGGGGAGATGCTACGTGTGTGACATGGGTGTGTGGAGGGTAAGGGTTGTGTCGACCAAGTTGGAGTATACGATGAGCCTGGGGCAAGTCATGTCATGTGGTGCTACCTGGGCACCCTTGGAATGGATACCTGTGGTGGGTAAATGGTATATGAGGTGGTCCTAGGTGTGAACCTATGATGGGAGGAGCCCGGGATGGAGGTGCTGTGGTGGCACGATAAATGGAAACCCTTATGAAGACATTCTAGCTTGATCACCCCTAAGGACTTACTAGTACTCAGATTCACCGGGAAGCCTTACCTACCACTCACCCTATATGGTGCGGGACGGCCAGACTACTTGGTAGGATATTGCCACTACTGCTAGGTTGATAGTGGATAGTGCGAGGGAGGTATGGGGCATGAAGGATTCCCCCACACCCTTCTGAGACTTCATGGAGACCTTGTGGACCCAGCTCATGACTCACAGTTTCAGCCACCCCAGACTAGACTTGGGGTGTACCAGGGCTGAATGGTAGAGTGGCATTATCCTAGGCTAGCAAGCGGCCGGAATCAGCCCAGTTGATGACGGTCAGCGAGGAAGGTGGATCTTGTGGTTATGTAAAACCTCTGCAGAGTGTATGGTTGATCGATCGATACATGTGCCGACTTGTCGGCTATGGACCTTTCCTAGGTTTCGCTTAAACTAGATAGAGAGATGAGTCCTTCTTTTCTTCCCCCCTGGAAGTGAGTGTTCGGTCGTAGTCAGGGGCTACGGGCCTTGAGACAGTGCCGAGAGAGAGTTGGTCTGTCAACTGAGCGATGGTATGGTGATGGTGTGGAGATGGTGGTATATCGATCCCAGGATCGAAACCTGGCTCTTGAATGGGAATGGGTGGAATAGGTGTGGGAATGGTGTTAAAACTTGACTATACTGTTATATACTTGATATGCTAAAATACATAGGAAACCCCAGCCTTATAGGTTCCTTTTACATATATCCAACTTGCATCCAATTTCCACAAAGCAATGCTCATAGGGTCAGGAGTGGCCAGTACAAATTGTACTGATAAATTTTGGCATACAGGTTCTGCTGAGGAGTATAGCTCCGAGGAGTTTGACGGTTGAGGGGTTCGTGCCTATGCTCGAGTTTGGCGATCTTATCTTCAAGCTGTTCTGAATGAATGCTACTTTTGATTCCGCCAATGCGGTGATGTAATAATTTATGTACTTCCGCACTATTTGTACTCTGATATTATCATTGTATGGATGTGATATTCGACTGGGATTTGGGTAATATGATCTACTACGGTCTTATTACACTTCAACTCTGTGGATTTCCCTTCGTAGAAATTGGGGTTGTTTCAGTTGGTATCAGAGCCATACTTGACCATAGGACAAAACCCTCAGAAATGGATGATAGAATAGGACGTGGACAACCCTTCTTTTGGTTATATACTGACTCTGCATTTACTTTTATGCAAGGCTTATCTATTTATTGACCTACTAACACCTATCCCCTTGAAACATGCAGATGGCAATGAACGTCGACTGGCCACCTCTAGGACCGCTACCTTCGGACCACGCCAAGCTTACCTTTGACCTACGTGAGCTTGGGGGTTTTGCACAGACCCTATGCCAAGTTCTCATCATGTTAGGTGTCCCCGACGAGCTTATCAAGGTCACCTGCACCGGGAAGCTAGCTCAGAAAGGAGGAATCGAAGGACCAATTGTCACCTTAGTCGAGTTCCTAGCTAGCACTACCTTACCTT
The DNA here is from genome assembly GCF_019320115.1 of Miscanthus floridulus. Classification (NCBI taxonomy): domain Eukaryota; kingdom Viridiplantae; phylum Streptophyta; class Magnoliopsida; order Poales; family Poaceae; genus Miscanthus; species Miscanthus floridulus. The sequence continues at coordinate 39,063,419 of NC_089597.1, forward strand.
CTGTCCTAGCTTCCACCGAGTTGACTATAGAGGACACCATCGAGGAGGGACTGCGAGCTATCTCGCACAAGGCACTTCATAGAGTGATGAGGGACCACTACGAGCACCTGAAGACGATAGAGTTCCATCTACTTCCCTAGGCCCTCGACCTCAGCCTTACCCCCAGTGAGCAGAGTTTCGCAGCAGGCAGAGTTATCCTTGCCGAGGAGGATAGATGCCTTTGTGTCTCAGCTATTCACCTACTAGAGCAGGACAGGTACGTGACCTAGCTAGAGCAGAGGAGATGTCAGGACCAGGCCCTTCGGTGGGAGTACCAGGAGCGAGACTCGTAGGGAGCACAGGAGCGAGCTAGTCTACTGGAGACAGTTGCTAAGCTACAGGACAAGCTCAACCATCGTGAGGAGGTCCACAGAGCCAAGGTCGCTGACTTACAGGACAAAGCAGCCGACCTAGGCAATAGGAACTACTACCTTGACAGCAAGGTCTTGGAGTTGCAGAGAGAGTTGGATGACAAGAAGGTTGAGTTCAACCGCAGAGGAGACAGAGAGAGATCCAAGGGGATTGACATGATGAAGATCTAATCTCGGAACAAGACCCTGACTCAGGAGCTAGAGGAGTTTAGGAAGAAGGCCGTTCACAACCAGGGTCACCTAATCGAGGCACTCAGGTAGACCGAGTACCTACAGGACAAGTGTGAGAGGACATGGCAGGCTTAGCAGAAGTCTGACAGGAAGCGCCTCAGGGAGATGAAGGGTGTGTGGGATCGGCTACCTAAGGAGGTTCGCAGCAAGACGAAGCCTAGGATAGAGGAGTTTGAGTTAGCCCTGACTTGCCTCAACCTAGATGCCTATCCTACGCTACCTGGAGCCAAGCCTACTAAGGAGCTCGCTGAGGCCTTGAAGTACGTGTCCCAACTTCACAAGTCTGACGAGGAGATCAAGATCGAGAACAGTCGTATCCCAGCTGCGGTGCATGAGTTAGAGTAGATGACCCTACATGGTCATGAGTCATGCCAGTAGCTTCCGTAAGATGTACCCCATGATGTACCCCTTATGAGATGTATTATGAGACATTATACGTAGTACGATTCTCGCATGTCTTTAAGTATAGCTACTGGAGATGATGCTATGTAATAAAACCCATGTAATGAATGTTTTGGATCTTATTGCATCTTATGGATCTTATTGCTTCTTTGTAATGAGTGTTGGATAGTGTAAATGTTTTTATTTAAATCATCAAAAATCATGTAATCATATTGAATTATAAGCACTTTTGGCACAAGCACTAAATTCTCTATGATCCGTGTTGCAGATGTCGAACCACCGATCTAATCGCCTAATGAACCATGGACGTGCACCCACTCCTGAACCAGTTGAACCAAATGGGGGACGTGGTGGCAACAACCATGGCCGTGGCCGTGGCCATGGACGTGGAGGGATACCCTTCCACCTAGAGAATACTCCACCGCCTGAGGAGAACATTCCTCCACCACCACCACCAAATCTGGCAGAAGTGATGGCACAGCAGACCCAGCTTCTTGCAGCTCTTGTTGAAGGAGCAAACCATCGCTAGGGAGGTTAGTAAAATGACTTATAAAGGAAGCTGGAGGGATTCCTAAAGCTAAGGCCACCTTCCTATGATGGCACCGACCCTGACCCACTTGTAGCCGATGACTGGCTCAAGGAAATAGAGAAGAAGCTTGACCTCACTACTTTCACCGATGATGAGTGTGTTGGAGCTACCACACACCAGCTCACAGGTGTAGCACATGCCTGGTGGGATAGTTTCAGTGATTCCCATGAGGACCCTGCCAACATCTCATGAGATGAGTTCACCGAAGCATTCACTAAGTATCACATTCCCAAGGGTGTCATGGAGGCCAAAGCTAAGGAGTTCTGCAACATCAAGATGGAAAAGGATAGGGTGACTGAGTACACTACTCGTTTCACCAATCTTCTTTGCTATGCACCTCCGTATGTTGTGAACTTTGAGAAAGAGAAGCTATACTATTACCACAAGGGACTTAACCCGCACATCAAGCTGAAGTTTGGCGGTATTGAGAGTAACACATTGCGTGCTCTGGTGGATCACTGCATCTAGATTGAGAAGGACCGTGCTGAAGCTAGAGAAGAGTATAGGGAGAGGAAGCGTAAGCCTAAGGAGTCCTTCCATGGATGTGATCGCAAGAGGTTCTATAGAGATGCACCATCTAGGGATCACTCTCGCCACAACAGGGATGACAACCCTTGATCGAGTAGGGGTAGTGGAGGTTACACAGCCAAATACTCCCGCCCTACTTAGGATCGTTACACCTGGGACCGTTATGCGCAGGACCGCTACACTCAGGACCGTTTCAACCATCCCCGCTCAGCGAATGAACGCCCAACATAGAACCGCTCCACACCAAGCACTAGAAACTGGAAGGCACCCGCGCCAACCCCAATAGGTGGTATGCCTTTCACCTGCTTTGCTTGTGGCCAACCAGGTCACAAAGCCATTGAGTGCCCTCAGAACTCAGCTGCTCAGAAGTCTCAGCTCAAGGGGTCTGCTACTTGTGGATGTCTCAACCATCTAGACGCCGAGGAAGCACAAGCTACCCCTGATGTGGTGTACGGTATGTTTTTAGTTAATGGCAACACTGCATCAGTTCTATTCGACTCTAGAGCAACTTGTTCATACATGTCATCTAAGTTTGCACGAGAGCATAACCTACCTGTAACCCCACATGAAAAGCCTATCATCACCAGTTCACCGTTAGGAGACCTAAAATGCACCCACATCTGTAAAGGAGTGAGTCTTACCATTGAGGGTCTTGTCTTTAAAGCCGACCTAACCCTTTTACCTTCTACTAACCTAGATGTCATCTTAGGTATGGATTGGTTAACCATTCACCAAGGTATCATATCATGTTCACCTAGATATGTCCAAGTGACCCACCCATCAGGCCAAGTCATTAGATGTGAACCCCAGTCTAGAAAGTCCACCTCTATCCTGTGTGCCCTTAAAGCCAGTTCAGAATCACAAAAAGAGGAGAAGATAGTTCATGATGTGCCAGTAGTCAGAGACTATCCCAATGTATTCCCTGAAGAATTACCGGGTATGCCACCAGACCGTGATGTAGAGTTCATCATTGATCTGTTGCCAGGAACAGGACCCATTGCTAAGAGACCCTATCGCATGTCAGTTGATGAACTGGCTGAGCTCAAGAAACAGCTTGATGAGCTCATCTCAAAGGGATATATTAGACCCAGTGCTTCACCCTAGGGATCCCGTGTTCTGTTTGTCAAGAAGAAGGATGGCTCAATGAAAATGTGCATTGATTACCAGAACTTGAATGCAGTCACCATCAAGAACAAGTATCCCCTACTAAGAATTGATGATCTGCTTGATCAGCTTCGAGGTGCCAAGTATTTCTCCAAGATTGATCTCAGATCTAGCTATCATCAGATGAAGATTCGAGAAAGTGATATCCCGAAGACAGCTTTTGTGACTAGGTATGGGCAGTTTGAGTTCACTGTGGTGTCCTTTGGACTCACGAATGCTCCCGCATACTTCATGAACATGATGAATAAGGTTTTTATGGATGAACTGGATAAGTTCATGGTGGTATTCATTAATGACATCCTTGTCTATTCACCCACCGCTGAAGAACATGAATATCATATGAGAACTGTGCTTGAGAAATTAGCCCAACATCAGCTCTACGCAAAGTTCAGCAAATGTGAGTTTTGGCTATAGGAAGTTGCCTTCTTAGGCCATGTACTATCAGCTGAAGGTGTCGCGGTTGACCCAGCCAAGATTGAAGCTGTGAAAGAGTGGGATCAACCCCGTAATGTGACAGAAGTCAGAAGTTTCTTGGGATTGGCTGGATATTATCGCCGATTCATTGAGAAATTCTCCAAGATAGCCCGTTCAATGACCAATCTTCTAAAGAAGACCAAGGAGTTTGAATGGACGCCCGAGTGCGAACAAAGCTTCCAAGAATTGAAACAGAAGCTTACCACAACTCCTGTGTTAGCATTGCCTAATATCATCAAAGAATTCATGGTCTATTGTGATGCATCCCGTCAAGGACTTGGTTGTGTATTGATGCAAGATGGAAGAGTGATAGCTTATGCTTCTCGACAGTTGAAAGAACACAAGAACCATTACCCTACTCATGATCTTGAGTTAGCAGTAGTTGTACATGCCTTGAAAATCTAGAGGCATTACTTGATAGGCAACAAGTGTGATATCTACACCGATCACAAAAGCTTGAAGTACTTTTTCACTCAAGAAGATCTAAATATGAGGCAACGCCATTGGCTAGAGTTGATCAAGGACTATGACCTAGAAATTCACTATCATCCAGGAAAAGCTAATGTAGTTAGTCGCAGATGCTCTCAGTCGCAAGAGCTACTATCACACTTTGATCACTGAATCTGTACAACCTGAGCTCAAGGAAGAGATTGATGATTTCCAACTTGAGATACTACCGCATGACTTGTTAAATGAGCTCCGTATATAGTATGATCTCACAGAACGCATCCGTCAAGCTCAGAAAGATTGTGAAGAAATCGAATATCTCTGTGATCTAATGAAACTAGGCTATAAGACCAACCACCATGAAGATGAACAAGGAACCATCTGGTTCAAGAACAAAATCTATGTTCCATCTGACCCAGTGCTACGAGAGGAAATTCTGTTAGAAGCTCACAACTCTAAGTACTATATTCACCCTGGAGGTTCAAAAATGTATCAAGATTTGAAGAAACACTTTTGGTGGAAAGGCATGAAGACAGACATTGCAGAACATGTGGCACGATGTGACACCTGTAATAGAGTCAAGGCTGAACATCAAAGGCCTACAGGTTTGCTAAAGCCTCTTGATGTTCCCGAGTGGAAGTGGGAGAGCATATCCATGGATTTCATAGTTAGATTGCCCTGTTCATAGAAAGGCAATGATTCCATCTGGGTGATTGTTGATCGCTTGACCAAGATTGCTCACTTTGTACCAGTAAAGACCAAGACCAATGCCAAAAAACTAGCAGATCTATACATTGAACATATTCTCAGACTGCATGGAGCTCCCTCTAGTATTGTATCTGATCGTGGCCCTCAGTTTGTGTCTCAATTTTGGGAAGCCCTACACAAGTCCATTGAAACCAAACTTGACTTCAGTACCGCTTATCATCCACAGACAGATGGACAGACTGAACGAGTAAATCAGATCTTAGAAGACATGCTTCGCGCAAGTGTACTGAATTATGGCTCTGATTGGGAGAGATGATTACCCTATGCAGAATTTTCTTACAACAACAGCTACCAAGCCAGTATCAAGATGTCGCCGTTTGAGGCTCTATATGGCAGACCTTGTAAGACACCCTTGATGTGGTCCCAACCAGGAGAAAGATCGTTCTTTGACTCTGCTAAGATTCAAGATGCCGAAGAAGGAGTTGCTCAAGTAAGAGAGAATTTGAGAATTGCTCAAAGTCGATACAAGAGCTATGCTGACAAAAGGAGAAGAGAACTCGAGTTTAATGTGGGGGACTTCGTCTATCTCAAGGTATCCCCGCTATGTGGGACTATCAGATTCCATGTGAAAGGAAAGCCTGCCCCTAGATTTGTTGGCCCATACAAGATTTGCAAAAAGATTGGAAAGCTCACCTACAAACTCGAGCTACCTAAGGAATTGGTGGGTGTACATCCCGTATTCCATGTCTCTCAGCTACACAAGTGTTTGAGGGTGCCTGATGAAGTAGTCCCAACTGATACACTTGACATTCAAGATACACTTGAGTATAGAGAACATCCTATCAGAATTCTGGACAGAGATACCAAAGAGACCTGAAGCAAGACTATTCCTATGTGCAAGATCCAATGGAGTAATCATACTGAGAGAGAAGCAACATGGGAGAGAGAGTCGGACCTCCAGCTACGATATCCTTACCTCTTTGAAGAGTACGTTACACTTTAATCTTGAGGACAAGATTCTGTTAAGGGGGTAGGACTGTAACAACCCAAAAGTCCACACACCAAAAATCACAACTACAAAATTTTTCTTAAAAACTCCCATGTAGTGATGAGTGTCATGTAAGAAAGCCAACCTAAGGGCTGCATTAGGCATAACCCCAACCCAAGTCATCATATAAGCATAGCATGACATTTGCTGATTATGTTATTCAATTTCTAACAAATAAAGGGTTGCATACATTGTTAACTCAAATTGTGAGTTGGATCTTCATTTGCTTTATGTTATGCTTAACAATTCCATTAAAGTAATAAACCATAAAGTTATTATTAAACAAAATCCTCTAAACTACAATGAACAAGTTACCTCAGTTTTAAATTCAAATTCTAAACCAAATTTGAATTCAAACAATGGAAAAGAAATGAAAAACAGAAAAAAGAAAAGGAGAAGAAGGCCTCCTAGCCAGCTGCTCGGCCCAACCCGCACGACCAACTACCGGCCCAGCCCTCCACTTCTCCCCTTTCGCTGGCCCATGCGCGCAGTAGCAGGCCAGCCCTAACTCGTGCGTGTGTAGTAGCAGGTCGGCCCTAACTCGCACACAACAGCCCAGCTTGTGGCCCAGCGCGTCGCCCACACCCATGCGCCCTGTTGCCTTCGCCAGCTGCCGCTACCACTTGGCCCCACACATCAGCCACACGTCGCCCATGCTCGCACATTTCCCCGTCTCACTTGCAGCCGTTGCCGCTAGACCCCGCATGTTAGCCCTCCTGTTCTTCTTCTCCACGACGTGCTCAACCGCCACGCGACCAAGAGCCGACAGCGGTGGTAGGGGTGGGCTAGGGGTCATGCCCAGGGCATGGTCCTATCTCCCCCTTGGCGCATCGCCCACGCGACCTCCGCGCTAACCACCCCACGCCGCAATGCCATTCGATGCCCACGGTGCATCACCAACCGTCCGCCCATCCACCGAAGATGGAGCTCAGAGCTCCGGCTATAAAGCCATGCCTAGAGCCCTAGGGTTCTCCCAATGTCCCGCCACCACCGTGGTGGCTAACCACAGCACACCTGAGCCAAGAGAGAAGAGTGGGGGAGAAAGGGGGAAAATGCTAACGCCGCTGTGAAGGGGAAAAGCTCGCCGAGACCGCCGGAGCCGAGAGCGACGCCATCGTCTACATCACCGATGTGGTTTGGCATGGCACTGCATGGCTACCAGAGCTACATGGCCTTGAATCAACACGGCACCACCATCCATTCTTCCACGCCACCCACGGTGGGGCCCCCCTTCCAGTCTCTCTCTGCCACCGAACCTCACCATCGGCCATGGCGCTCCACACCTAGAGCGTGTAGGCCAGCGCCTTGTCTCTGGCCATTAGGAACACACGCACCCACTCACACCCCACGACCATGCCGTGACCACCCCGCGGGAGCCCCCTTGATCACCCATGTGCATCGCTATCGTCACCCTATCGCCATGGCCGCTGGAGCCCCCACCGGCCACCAGGAAACCGAAACCCCGCCTCGAGCTCAGGACACCCTCGCTGTGACCACACGAAGCCATAGAAGCCTCATCTGCCCAGCACTAGCCACTGGAGGACTTGCGTGCGTGGCCTCGCCACCGGCGAGCACTGCCGGGCCACCGTTCGCCGTGGCCAGCGCCTCGGTGAGCCCCAGCCGCCACCTAGACTCCACCATCGCAGTCGCCATAGCCTGGGTAGCCTTTCCCCTCCCCAATTGGGCACCAGCACCACCATGAAGGCTCACAGCCAGCTTGCCACCGGCAGGAGCACCACCGCGGGAGAAAAATAGGGAACACCCCCTCAAAGGCCACACATGTGTGAGCTCGGTGCACGTGAGCCGAGCCAAGGAGAAGAGACGGTGGACTTGGTCCACCATGCGCCCTACCGTAAGTCCATGGACCATGAGTGCTGGTCCACTGTGAGCCACACGGTGTGAGCCGCGCTGTGGATGAAGCCTAATAAGAGCCCACGGCCGTGACGTGGCAGCGTCACAGCGTGCCACGTGTCTGGCCTGGCCTGGCCCAGACTGGCCCAACCCAAAGCCCGTTTGAGACCCGGCCATGTTGACTGTTGATTGGTCAACATTGACCATTGACCTAGCCCCACATGTCAGTGACACGAACATTTTGGACCCACACGACAGGTGCTGACGTCATGCTGATGTCACACGGGACCCACAGTCAGTAGCCCAGGCCCCACATGTCAGTGACCCTAACTGTGGACCGTTGACCATTGATCGTTGACTCAATGTTGACCAACGTTGACTTTGACTGGACCCACCTGTCAGTGACCCAATAGCCCTTGGCCCCACCTGTCGATGTGGACGACGTTGATGATGTCACGCTGATGTCATGCTGACGTTAGCTAGGCCCCACTTGTTAGCTTGGAACTGTGATGCTAACGTCAGCAAGCCACATGGACCAACCACAGCATGACATGTGTCGGCCCAGGATTAATTCAGCCTTTTTCCATTTTTAGAAATAGATTTAAACTTTGGAAATTCATAACTAATTCATATGACCTCAGAAAAATACGAAACTAGGACCAAAATTCATCTAAAATCAAGGTCTACACAATGAACCCATGTTTGAGTGCATTTGGATCTTTTGAATTTTCATTGCTTCTTTGTGCTATTCTATAGACGTCGCTAACCAGACTATAATGCGATCGTTTGTAGACTCGGAGGAAAAACAGACAGACGAGGATCGTGAGTACCATGAGGAGTACGGAGACGACTACACTGAAGGTGCCACATCCCACCCAATCTCGTAGCACCTATTACGCATGGCTAATGTAGAACTACTATTGCTTTACTTTACTATTATAATCATACTATGATAGGACTTGCATGGTAGTATGCTTTCTTGATGGCCTTTACCTTGACGCAACCTTACCCCTGCATACCCTGCTATTAGGTTAGACACTCGCTTACTTCTATATTTTATTTGCTTGTACTTCTACTATGCTTATACTACATTAATGCGTGGTGTATTCTAGACTACGGGGAGAGTGTTGCATGTGTGACTTTGGTGTGTGGAGGGTTGTGTCGACCAAGTTGGAGTATATGATGAGCCTGGGGCAAGTCATGCCGTGTGGTGCTACCTGGGCACCCTTGGAATGGATACCTATGGTGGGTAAATGGTATATGAGGTGGTCCTAGGTGTGAACCTGTGATGGGAGGAGCCCGGGATGGAGGTGCTATGGTGGCACGATAAATGGAAACCCTGATGAAGACATTCTGGCTTGGTCACCCCTAAGGACTTACTAGTACTCAGATTCACCGAGAAGCCTTACGTACCACTCGCCCTATATGGTGCGGGACGGCCGGACTACTTGGTAGGATATTGCCACTACTGCTAGGTTGATAGTGGACAGTGCGAGGGAGGTACAGGGCACGGAGGATTCCCCCACACCCTTCCAAGACTTCATGGAGACCTTGTGGACCCGGCTCATGACTCACAGTTTCAGCCACCCCAGACTAGACTTGGGGTGTACCAGGGCTGAATGGTAGAGTGGCATTATCCTAGGCTAGCAAGCGGCCAGAATCAGCCCAGTTGACGACGGTCAGCGAGGAAGGCGGATCTTGTGGTTATGTAAAACCTCTGCAGAGTGTATGGTTGATCGATCGATACATGTTCCGACTTGTTGGCTATGGACCTTTCCTGGGTTTTGCTTAAACTAGATAGAGAGATGAGTCCTTCTTTTCTTCCCCCCTAGAAGTGAGTGTTAGGTTGTAGTCAGGGGGCTACTGGCCTTGAGATAGTGCCGAGAGGGAGTTGGCCTGTCGACTAAGCGATGGTATGGTGATGGTGTGGAGATGGTGGTATATCGATCCCAGGATCGAAACCTGGCTCTAGAATGGGAATGGGTGGAAGAGGTGTGGGAATGGTGTTAAACCTTGACTATACTGTTATATACTTGATATGCTAAAATACATAGGAAACCCCAGCCTTATAGGTTCCTTTTGCATATATCCAACTTGCATCCAATTTCCACAAAGCAATGCTCATAGGGTCGGGAGTGGCCAGTACAAATCGTACTGATAAATTTTGGCATATAGGTTCTGCTGAGGAGTATAGCTCTGAGGAGTTTGACGGTTGAGGGGTTGTGCCTACACTTGAGTTTAGCGATCTTATCTTCAAGCTGTTCTAAATGAATGCTACTTTTGATTCTGCCAATGCGACGATGTAATAATTTATGTAATTCCGCACTATTTGTTCTCTGATATTATCATTGTATGGATGTGATATTTGACTGGGATTTGGGTAATATGATCTACTACGGTCTTATTACACTTCAACTCTGTGGATTTCCCTTCACGGAAATTGGGGTTGTTTCAACATTAGTGTACATCAGCACTGACCAGATGCACCCTGCCAGCGTCCGGTCACTTTTAGCACCAGCATCCAGTCAAAGACCGAGACCACGCGCTCACAGCTGCTACTGACCGGATGTGTCGGTCCAACAGAGACCAGCGTCCAGTCACTTACAGTGACCTTTGTCTTTTCTGTCTAGGGCGCCGGTGGCACCGGCGGACTATCCGTACTCTACGGGTGGACACTCCACCGGTGAAGTTTCCTACCCTTGCTCAAATGTGCTAACCACCAAGTGTATCACCTTGTGCACATGTGTTAGCTTATTTTTACAAACATTTTCAAGGGTGTTAGCACTCCACTAGATCCTAAATGCATATGTAATGAGTTAGAGCATCTAGTGACACTTTGATAACCACATTTCAATATGAGTTTTACCCCTCTTAATAGTATGACTATCGATCCTAAATGTGATCACACTCGCTAAGTGTCTCAATCACTAAAACAAAATGGCTCCTACAATTTTTACCTTTGCCTTGAGCCTTTTGTTTTTCTCTTTCTTCTTTTCCAAGTTTAAGCATTTGATCATCACCATGCCATCACCATCGTCATGATCTTCGCCATTGCTTCATCACTTGGAGTAGTGCTACCTATCTCATAATCACTTTGATAAACTAGGTTAGCACTTAGGGTTTCATCAATTAACCAAAACCAAACTAGAGCTTTCATAGGTTGATGTCTTTCACTAGTTGCAGATTCAGGTTTGATTTATTTCACTATTTGCAAATTGCAAATATGTAAGTATCGTACATTGATGTCCTTGAAGGGTGGGCCTGGTGCAAGTAGTATAGTCTTACCGCCTCTGACCGGAAGGTTTCAGGTTCAAGTCGCAGTCTCCTCACATTACACAGGCGAGGGTAAGGCTTGCCACTAACACCCTTCCCCAGACCTCGCACAGAGTGGAAGCTCTCTGCACTAGGTACGCCCATACATTGATGTCCTTCATTGGTTGTAGATTCCTTGGTAAGGCAGTTGGTCCTGCTGCTGCTGAGGTTTGTTCTCCCCATCCTAAGCCATACTACCCCATTTTCTTTATTTATATCAATCTGTCTTATTGGTCAAGCAATGAGAAATAGAAGAAAGCAAAACTATTCTTTTCGACAGTTAGTCAATGCTTTTGCTTTGGGGTTCCTGCAGGTCATAAAGGAAGTTGTGTTTGAGCTACTGCCACCAAGCGAGTATGCTATTGGAATGTTTTTTATGCCAACCGATGAAAAGCATCATGAAAAGGGCAAAGCTGGGTTTAAGAAGGTTGGTGTACCACTGTTAATAAATTTGGTAATGGTAGTCTATGAGCAATGCATGTTTGTATGTTAAGCTCATTTCTCAGATAAACTCTACCTACATACTGAAAGCACCTTAATGTCATCTAGAGGGGGGTGAATAGGCCTATTTAAAACAAACTTGCAGCGGAAGTTAAATTCTAGGTGCGGCACTGCTATTCCCAAGGTGCCGCACTGTGGCACTACTTCACTAAAAGTGTGGCACTGCTGCGCCTACAGACAAGCTCGAACTACAATTCAAAAAATGTCCAAGAAAAAGTAGATCGAGCAAATTACTGATGTTCCTAGGGTATTGTAGAGCCCATTCCACCACCTGGATGTTGGCGGAAGTGCACGAGCAAGTAGATCGGGACCAAACCCTAGAATCACCACAAATATAAGTATAGCAATGCAAATCACAAGAACACAAGTGACACATCGATTTATCCTGTGGTTCAGCTCACCACTAAGGCTTGCCTATGTCCATGTTGAGGTAGCCACAAAGGCTTTGGTCTCTTTCAACCTTATCCTCGTTCTCAAGTCAAGAGAATGAACTCTTGAGACGAAGGGTGATTTCACTAGCTGATTGAGGTGATTACAATCCTCTTGGGGCTGCCACATAAGTTGGCAAGCTCCATGAGCGATGCGTTAGCTGGCTAGGAGCAAGCTCTAAGAGTAACAAACACAATCCACTGGCTTGAACGCGAACCAAGTGCTCTATGAGATGAAGAACAGTTGGGGTTGCTCTCTAATGCAGTTTGGAGGCTCAAACTCTCTTGGATTTGGAAGGGAATCAAAGAGAAACTTGAGGGTCTCCAATGGTGAGTGAGGGAGACAGAGAGCTGCTCTGGTCGCACCTAGGAAGGGAATGGTCGAGCTGAAAACCAATGACCATTGTGGGAGAGAAGAGAAGGTATAAATACCCCCTGCTCCCAATAGTTAGTTAAGTCGCGGTAGTGCCGCAGCTGAACTACGGCAGTGCCTCGCCTTTACTACGGCAATGCCTCGCCTTAGCGTGGCAATGCCTCACCTGCCAGGCAGCACAAAAGATTGGATTGCAAATCTTGCTGTCTTGGCTAAGGCTTTAAGGGTATTTGGTGGGTAAATGAGCACTTGGTTGCACATTAAAGCTTGTGCATTGTATCCCCTTTATAGTACGGCTTTTCCTAAACTCAAATTCAAAATATCAAAGAATTTAAACACCTTTGAGTTGGTCACCGCATCCTTTTTATAATTGGGGCTCCACCATCGAATGTATTGTCCTCATTCTCATTATACCATGAGCATGTGGCTTGAACCATTTCAACACATGTGAGTTCAATCCATGGCTTTAAGTCACTTCCAATAATGATTTGATCCTCAACACAATATGACTCCTCATAGCTCGATTAGTTCCTCGAATCAATGTAAGTACAGTCTTCTTCACCTTAGCCATGGTATCTTGGTCCTTAAGCCATCGCTTGTCCTTCACCTTCACTTAGTCCCTCGAAGCCCTTTCCTTGCTATCTTCACCTTATCAAGCCATAGTCAAGTCACATCATATTAAGTATCCATTGAAAAACCATTTCTTCAATATTGTGATCCTTGCTTGAATATCTTCTAGATATAAATATTGAGATCAATCAAGCTTTAGTTGGATTCACAAACATTGAGATATATGAATCAACATCAATATAGTCAAGCCAATTCACAATTCCTTATATCCTCTTCATCTTGGCTTAACACTCCTAACACTCACTTCAATATCTATCTTCATACTTCTAGCTTGATCAAAGCAATGCAAAGTGATTTTCCAAATTGTTATCCATACAAGCAAACCAACATAGAGACCGACTTGTGTCCAATATGAGTTGTGTCCTTTATCATTTAAACCTTTGCTTGGTATTTCTTCACTTATATATTCTTGACTCATTCTTTAATCCTTGATCAAAGCTAATTCACTATCAAACTCTTCTTGTTCATGCAAAGCAATCCATTATTGAGACCAAGCAAAAATCATCAACTCATGTCTCTTTTAACATTTGCCAAATATGCTTGCTTTCTCATGATACTATGATTTTCCTCAACATAGAAGCCATTTCAACAACTCCATTTGCATTGTTGTCTTTCTCTTGAACTATATTTTTTCCGTAATCTTTGTAGGGGACCATGACGCCTAAGAGGGGGGTGAATTAGGCAACTTAAAGTTCTACTTCTTAACTATGGCCACTTTTTCTAACCTTAGCAAAACCAATGTAAAAGATAAACTATCTAAATGTGCAACTACGATTTTGCTAGTGTGTTGCTATATCTACCGCAAAGGAGTAATGTAATCAATGTAAATGCGGAAGCTAAAGAGCAAGGTAGAGATATGCAAACTCCCATCGATGACTCTGTTATTTTTACTGAGGTATCGAGAAGCACGCAAGCTTCCCCCTAGTCCTCATTGGAGCCCCTCGCAAGGAATCCCTTGCAAGGGCCAATCTCCCAGTCGGGTAACTCCGTGGATAGCCTCGGGCCTTCCCCGCATGCAAGTGGGTCTTCGACGTGTCTTCTGGCAAGCCTCTCCTAGATGCTTCTCGCCGTCTTCACTATCAAGCTTCCGGCCAAAATGCCGCAGGCCTTGTTCCCTCCGATACACGGTGGTGGCCACACCACAACCATAGTTGGTGTGATCTCGCAAGACTACAAGCCCCTCCAATGTACAACAATGGTGCACGCAAGCACCGAGTGGTAAGAGGTATGCAAACCTCACTAAACACTAGGCCTAAACCTAGAGCAAGCGCATAAGCAGTGGTCTAATCAACCTAAGCACTTCGCAAAGCACCTAGGCTAATCACCTAATGAATCACTAAGCACTATACAAGTGGGGATCACTAAAATGGTGTATCAACACCCTTGATATGTTTCCTCAGCTCCACACACTTCAAATGGCCGGTTGAGGGGTGTATTTATAAGCCCCACTGAGAAAGTAGCCACTGGGGACGAAAACCTGCTTTTCTACTACTGATCAGACGCTTATCATGTCCTGACCAGACACGTCCGGTCGTCTCGACCATTAGAGCCGTGATCAACTGATCGGATGCTGCCAGCGTCCGGTCACATGCCACCAAACATGTTCGGTCGCAATTTCGCCGCTCTAAAACCTTTCTATACTCGATTGGATGCTATAGTCCTGCATCTGGTCGATTTGCCTCCAGCATCCGGTCATTGCTGCTGATGCCTTATGTTGTTAAGCCTCTTGATCGGAGCGTCCGGTTGCTATACGCCAGCGTCCGGTTGCTATACGCCAGCGTCCGGTCCAGCGTCTGCTCACCTTTGTGAGCCTGTTTCTTCGTGATCTTGGGTCCGGCTTGGTTCCTATCTTCGTGCATGGACTTTGCTTGATATCTTGGATCTTCTCTTGTGCTTCTAAGGTCTTGCTTATGGTGTTGATCATTAGATCATCACGACGCCTTCGTCCAAGTCATGTCTTGCATCCTATTGAACTTCAAAACAATCACTTGCAAATTCATTAGTCCAATTTGGTTGTGTTGGTCATCAAACACTAAAATCCAAAGTAAATGGGCCTAGGGTCTATTTTCCTTACAATCTCCCCCTTTTTGGTGATTGATGACAACACGACCAAAGCAAGCAAATAATAAAAATTTGGAATTTAGAAACTATCTACTTGCTAGGATGCAATACAAGGGGCAAGGTTATATGATGCTAAAAGATACTACTTGTAAGACTAGAAGACGCCACTTGAAAACTTATCTTGCCCTTGCAAATGTCTCCATGTGGTATTATGGATTTAAGCCTTGCTTCCTATAAATTCTCCCCATTACATAGACTAATCCATAATCCAGTATCCTCCCTTTCTCGAACCATTACCACTTGTAGACCATTACCATTTGTAAATTATTATGATCTAGCTTTTGATCCTATAAATTAATGCTTGCTTTTGGTCCTCTGAATTCTCCCCTTTGGAATCAAACACCGAAAAGGAAGACATTAGTAGCACAAGGGAGGGTCAAACTTTGTGATCCTTTGTGTGTAGAGTGGAATAGGTCACAAAATTTGACTCTCACATTATATAGATTAAGCTCCCCCTAAATATATGCATACATATGGTAGAAGCAAAGCATATGCATAAATGGTAAATTATTGCACAAGAGATTTTAATCTATATAATGCATGGAGAAAGCATATAAATATAAAAAATGAAATCAACATGATGATATCGGTTTAGAAATACCACATGTGGAAACCAATTTGATTTCTACCACTTGCAATAGGTGGTGGATATTTGAAGTATGATTCTTAACTCTGGGGACTCCATTTTCCTTACAATGAGACTACTACACACATGATAAGCTTTGAAAAGGTGTTAGTCTCAAAGCATCCAACTTGTAGAGTAACCTCCCCCTAAATTTGTGCACACAAGTAAAAAAATACCACTTGAAAGATGACATCATATGAATGTGAGAGTCATTTTCAAAGGCGATATTCGGGAGAAATTATCTACAATTTGGACTTTGGCACATATTAGATGAACAATCGAAAGACAAGTTATGTGTCGTGCTCCTAAACAATTTTAAACCATGTAGGATTGCTCTAAGGAATAAGAATGAAACTGAGCAAGTCTATCATAAGATATACCTAGTGTATGTATGACAAAAGATATAAGCATACAAGTGCAAACCTAGGCATAAAGAGTAACTAGATGCTTAAAGATGCCACTTGTAGAAGATTAAATCTAGTACCACTTGAAGCAAATTGAATCTAGTTGCCTAACATGGAAATGGGAATTGGGTCTATAGTATTCACTATCCCACTTGGCAATGATTTTGTCCATCATGATGCACCCCATAAAATGCATCCATACTTTACCAAGTCTCCAAATTCCACGAAGTCCATTAGACCTCTCACTTTCCTTTTGGGATCCAAACCTTCTTGGTGCTCTTCATGTTGGAAATGATTTCCTTTGGCACCCAAAATCATTTGACCCCATTATTGGCTTGCTTATTCACCTTAATAGCCATCACCTTGTTATTTTTCTTCTTTTTTAACAAGTATGGTGTGGATGCCTTTTTGTCCACCTTCTTGGTGTAGGTGTTGGAGAGCTTGCTTGTTTTCTTTTTCTCTTTCTTCTTTGCTCCTCCCCTATTCTTCACCTTGCACTCATAGGACTTATGACCTTCCTTGTGGCACACGTAGCAAACCACAGTTTGTCCTTCATCAAGCTTCTTCACTCCCTTGATGGTGTTATCTTGATGAAGTTGGGCTTGCTTCACCTTGCCTTTCTCTTGAGTCAAGTCCTTTGTGAGGCAAGCTGCTTCATTGTTTGTGCATCTATTTGTTGTTGTACTAGCCTCAAGTTGCTTAATTTTAGTAGATAGTTCAACATTGAGATTAGCAAAGTTCTCATATTGTTCAAGCAAGGTTTTGTATGCTTCTTGTAAACTATCTAGCTTTTCTTTTAATTTTTTGAGCTTTTTTTGTTGACTAGTGCAAACTTTAGCATAATTAAGATTTCGTTGCACAATTTTATGATAAGAAGGCATTTCATTATCACTATCACTCTCACTAGAGGATGAGCTTTCGTTATCTCATGCAATAAGGCACATACGAGAGGAGCTTGATGATGAGTGCTTGCGGCCTCGTCTCTTGTGATGGTGTTCTTCTTCACTTGAAGAATCATCCCATGACCTTATTGATGTGAGGGCTTGGTTCTTGCATGTCTTCTTCTTTGTCTTGGGTGTGGGCTTGTTTGGACAAACTTCTACAAAGTGTCCCAACTCACCGCATCTATAGTATCCTCTCTTTCTTTGCTCATTTCTTTGATTAGTGAAAATGAGATCTTGAATTTGGATGGGCACATCCTTGACATTGAGCCTTTGGATCATCTTCTCCACCTTGTTGATAAGTTTGATTGATTCTTCATCAAGGTTAGAGGTGGAAGGGGAAGATTGATCATCATCACTTGAATCATCATCATCATCATCCTCATCTTCTTCTTCATCTTCACTTGAGGAGCTTGAGCTTGAGCTTGTCTCAACTTGCTTGCCCTTCATCTTCTTTTCTCGCTACATGCGAGAGCTTTGCCTTTGCTTGATGAAGAGGCTTCTTCTTGACCCATCTTACGTGACATCTCAAATGCCACTATCTTGTCAATGACTATGGTCGGGGTCATGATGCTCAAGTCCTCCATGTTGTGAAGGATGGTGATGTTGCTTGCATATTTCTTTTGTGGACGCACAGAGATGATCTTCCTCACAATATTCGCATCATCTAGCTTTGTTAATCCTATTGAATGGAGCTCATTGATTATTAGATTCAAACAAGAATACATATCACAAACAAGCTCATCATCATTCATTATAAAGGAATCATAATTTTGTTTAGCTAGACAATATTTTTGCTCACGAACATTAGATGTGCCATCATGGAGCTCTTGAAGTTTTAACCAAATTTCATGTGCCGTATTTAAAGTGAACACTTGGTTAAACACATCCATGCTAAATGATTCAAACAAGCAATTCTTACCTCTAGCATTGAAATGCATTTCCTTTTCTTCACTTTTTGTGGGTTCATCGGGATTCTTAATGGGTTTTATCCCGTCACGAGTGACTCTTCAAACACCCAAATCAACTGTCTAAAGGTGGCAAGCCATTCTAGCTTTATAGTAGAGGAAGTTAGTGCCGTCAAAGTGTGGAGGCCTAGAGGTATCCATCCTAACCACTCTAAATAGCGTTGGCTCAACGGCGGTTAAGCCAAAGGTCCAAATTTAGCCAACCGGCTCTGATACCACTTGTAGGGGACCATGACGTCTAAGAGGGGATGAATTAGGCAACTTAAAGTTGTACTTCTTAACTATGGCCACTTTTTCTAACCTTAGCAAAACCTATGTAAAAGATAAACTATCTAAATGTGCAACTACGGTTTTGCTAGTGTGTTGATATCTCTACCGTAAAAGGAGTAATATAATCAATATAAATACGGAAGCTAAAGAACAAGGTAGAGATATGCAAACTCCCATCAACGACTTTGGTATTTTTACCAAGATATCAAGAAGCACGCAAGCTTCCCCCTAGTCCTCGTTGGAGCCCCTCGCAAGGAATCCCTCGCAAGGGCCAAGCTCCTGGTCGGGTAACTCCGTGGATAGCCTCGGGCCTTTCCCACGTGCAAGTGGGGTCTCTAACGTGCCTTTCGGCAAGCCTCTCCAAGATGCTTCTCGCCGTCTTCACTATCAAGCTTTCGACCGAAACGCCGCGGGCCTTGTTCCCTCCGATACACGATGGCGGCCAGACCACAACCGCGATTGTTGTGATCTCGTAAGACTACAAGCCTCTCCGATGTACAATAACGGTGCGCGCAAGCACCGAGTGGTAAGAGGTATGCAAACCTCACTAAACACTAGGCCTAAACCTAGAGCAAGCACATAAACGGTGGTCTAATCAACCTAAGCACTTCGCAAAGCACCTACGCTAATCACCTAATGAATCACTAAGCACTATGCAAGCAGAGATCACTAAAATAGTGTATCAACACCCTTGATATGTTTCCTCAGCTCCACACACTTCAAATGGCCGATTGAGGGGTGTATTTATAAGCCCCACTGAGAAAGTAGCCGTTGGGGATAAAATCCCACTTTTCTACTACTGACCGGACGCTGATCACGTCCTGACCGGATGCGTCCAGTTGTCTCGATCGTTAGAGCCGCGATCAACTAATCGGACGCTGCCAACGTCCAGTCACATGCCACCGAACGCATTCGGTCGTAATTTCGCCGCTCTAGAACCTTTCTATACTCAATCGGACGCTGCAGTCCTACGTCTGGTCGATTTGCCACCAGTGTCTGGTAGCTACTGCTGACGCCTTCTGTTGTCGAGCCTCTTGATCGGAGCGTCCATTCACCTTTGTGAGCCTATTTCTTCGTGATATTGTGTCTGGCTTGGTTTCTATCTTTGTGTATGGATTTTGCTTGATATCTTGGATCTTCTCTTGTGCTTCTAAGGTCTTGCTTATGGTGTTGATCATTGGATCATCACGACGCCTTCGTCCAAGTCACGTCTTGCATCCTATTGAACTATAAAACAATCACTTGCAAATTTATTAGTCCAATTTGGTTGTGTTGGTCATCAAACACCAAAATCCAAAGTAAATGGGCATAGGGTCCATTTTCCTTACAATCTTCCAACACAACAATACACAATTATGGCCTTGATTTGGACATTATGTGGAATATCATCCAATTTGCCTTCTTGTTGAACCTATATACACTTCTCATTCCACAGTCCACAAGTGTATGCAATAAACTCAATTTTCTATTCAACACTTAGCAAACTTGTTAGACCTTTAATGGTGTTGTTATTCAATTTACCAAAACCCACTAAAGGGCTAGATGCACTTACATATACCTCTTGTGGCAATTGAACAACCAATGATCCATTGATAATTTCATTAAATAGAGAAATAATCGATATCCAGCTATGATGCACTATATAATTAGAAAAAAATCCAGTTACTACCACTACATTGAACTAAATCTTTTCAAATTGGGTCCCTAATTAAGCTCAGTGAGCCTCTTTCTCTGCAAAAACCCTTCTAGGAGCTCCTTTGTAAGAAGAATGGTGATATAATATTGTGGGCATATCCCTTCGTTGTTATTACATCCATGCTAATTTAGATGTTTGATCTTCAAGCTGGTTCGTTTGTGAAACTTCTCAGCATTTATTAATAAGTTGATCTGTCACTTTTTAATTTTCATTTGTTATTGCATTGGCTATTGTGCTATATTTTTATGTAAAGTTCTCTTAAATTAGACACAAATCACATTATACCATAACCTTCAAAGAATAATTTTGTAACATAATCCTTCTCTACTTTGTTTCTTGACAATAGGTGCCAGGAACATAGACCGGCTCAGGACTATATAATATGATTTGGAGTCTTTGCAGGGTACAAGCTACCCCACTCATTACCATGTTGTGTGGGGCTACAACAATTTGCTGCTGATGGTGACAATTTATACTGTATTTTGTTAAAAGGTTACATTTTTAAATGGTTGTAATCTCCTTATTTTTTAGTTGAATAATTTGTTTATTCCTTTGCACTATCTCTAAGTATGGTTGTAGTTACTTGGCTATAGATCAAATACAATTTTTTAAATAATCTGTGCACTGAATATGGATGTGTTTTCAAATAAACATGGTGACTTGATTTTCACTTTGCTAGCTTTTTTACATTATGTAATGGGGGAGGCCAATGATGAAGAAGAGTTGTAAAAAATGACATTATCGTTCCTCTGATGTTTATGAATTTTTTAATAGACACATGCGTGTCGTTGTGCACTGAATACGGATGTGTTTTGAAATAAACATGGTGTCGGTGTTTCGAATAAACACCAACGAGTAAATTTGTATTATTGCATGTCTAGCTTGGATGGCGTGCTAAGAGGACATGAGGTTTATACTGGTTTGGGCAGAATGTCTCTACGTCCAGTTCGTTGTTGTTGCTCGTGTTACCAGCACTGAAAAGTTTATAGTAGGGGTTACAAACGGGTGAGAGAAGGACATGTCCTAAGTCTCTGGTGGAAAGAATGAAAGGGTACCGAGAACTGGATCGCTGCTTGGCTATGTGTTCGAGGTTCGATGCTAGTGGTTCTGATTTGATGCGGTGCGATGTGCGATGGATCGTTTGTCCGATGCCCCTTAATGGACGCCCTGCTTTCCCTTTTATAGGCCAAGGAAAAGCATGGGTTACAATGGGAGAAAAGAGGAGAACGAGAGACAGAGGAAGTCCTTCAGGGTCACCGGGCCTTTCTTTTCCTCTGTGCGGGCCCCGCTGACACGACAGGTGGCGATAGGGACAGCTCCACGCTGGGTGCCTATCTGCTGATAAGGCCATGCCCTGGCATTGTCAGCGGGTCGTCACATCCCACTCCGCCCCGGCGGGTGGTGCGGCGAACCAGCGTGCTGATCAGCGGTCGCACAGGGAGTAGGCAGCATCGTGACCACACGTTCGTCACTGTGGGCGATGTGAGTCCCCTGGAATGACATGTCATGGGGACGGGTTGTGTTGAGACGTGGCCGCTCCCTACACGATGCTAGAAGTTTGACCCTGGGTTGTACTTTCTGGCACGTAGTGGTTGGCGACAACGTGAGCTTCCGTTAGGAACCATGTTCGAGGGATCGGGCGAAGCGGAGCCAGCCCTCAGACGTCGGTCGAGGCGAAGCCTACCCTCGTGGGTCAGCCAAAGCAGAGCCAGCCCTCGGACGTCGGGTGAGACGGAGCCAGCCCTCAGACGTCGGGTGAGGTGGAGCCAACCCTTGAGGGTCGGCCGAAGCGGAGCCAGCCCTCAGATGTCGGCCGAGGCAGAGCCAGCCCTCAGACGTCGGCCGAGGCAGAGCCAGCCCTCAGACATTGGGTGAGGTGGAGCCAACCCTCGGGGGTCGGCCGAAGCGAATCTAACCCTCAGATGTTGGGTGAGGCGGAGCTAGCCCTCAGATGTCGAGTGAGACGAAGCCAACCCTCAGGGGTCGGACGAGGCAGAGCCCAACCCTCGAGGGTCGGGTGAGGTGGAGCCTGCGACCTCAGTGTCCACCGAGGCGAAGCCCACCCTCGGGGGTCGGACGAGGCGGAGCCCATGGCCTCGGTGGTCGGACGAGACAGAGCCTAGGAAGAGGTGTAGTCGCGCTCTAGACCGCTCGGATGAATCAAAGTTGATGGTTATTAGCTCCTCCTCTTCGGGTACCTTACTATTGGTCCCCGACACTATTGGTCCCCGACACATGGTGACTTGATTTTCACTCTACTAGCTTCTTTACATTATGTAATAGGGGAGGACAATGATGATGAAGAGTTGTAAAAAATGACATTATTGATGTTTATGAATTTTTTTAATAGACACGTGCGTGTCGCACGTGCATGGCCACTAGTTTATATAAAAAAGTAATAACATTCATGATACAAAATAAGTATCATTGAATTCATTATATGATATATTTTTATAATAAATTTATTTAGAGACATAAACATTAATATTATTTACTATAAATTTGATCAAACTTGAACTAGTTTGACCGGCATGAATCACATAGTTGCATTCTTTACTGGATGGAGGGAGTACATTCCTTGTTAGCCATGTTGTCCAACAAATAGGAGCACCTCCTATCCACCAAAAAGGTTTATTAGAAACCTCCCTTGTTTGTACCAGCAATAAAAAGGATCATGAATATCTTTTAGCAAAATAAACTGAGGAATTTAGCATAATACAATTTAGCATGAATACCTTTTTAGCAAAATAAACTACATTCCTTTTTGCTAATAAGTTGTCTTTGGTTAAAATAACCTACTTAGGAACTATAGATGTTTTTTAATTTTAAGTTATTTCTTTAATCATCAAACTTTATAGGAAAATCTTTGTACTTGTGCTATCCTAGGTATGAACTACTGTTTTAGTGTGTTGCAAGCGTATGTTTTAAGTATTTCAGGTGTTTCATATACATGTTGCATGTGTTTCATGTGGATGTTGTAAAAGCATATTGGGTTATTGCATATGTTGCAATAGCTATACATGTATGTTGCAAGCGTTTGTTCCAAATGTTTCAACTGTTTAAGACGGATGTTGTATCTGAGTGTTGCAATATGATTCACACTTATGTTGTAAGTGCTTCATCCCGATATTACATATGTTTTCACACATATGTTGAAAGTGTTTTCATCTAGATATTGCATATGTTTTGCAATGGATACACACGTGTTTCCCTCGTGTTTCAAACATATGTTGTAATTGTTTTAATTATTTCGGACGTATGTTGTAAATGTTTCCTCTAGATGTTGCACAAGTAGATCTGATGTTGCACATGTTGAAGTAGACCCATCTACAGCACTGTTGGGTCTACCTGCATGCGCGTGGGTGTGGAGGCGGCGTGAGCGACAGCACGGAAAACCGTGCGGGTGCAGATCGAGACAGAGCAGACGTGGGACACGGAGCGACGCGGAACACAGAGCGATCACAAGACACGGAGCGGTATGAGACCCCACGTGAAGCAGGCATACGTGTGCGGGCATCCGAACGCTAGCCCTCCATCTAGATGTCCGGGGCGCTAGCCTTTCCCTTTGGTACTACAGTTCCTAATTCTTACTGGGCTACCTTCTGGGCGAGCTGTGGACGTTGGGACGTTGAGCCGTTGGCCCCTGTTCACTTGAACAGTTAACTTATCAGTCCGACTTATCACTCATTGTATAGTGTATTTCACAACGTCAATCGACTTATCAGCCGCAGAGCCGAACTGAGGCTGTGTTTAGTTCGTGAAATTTGGGAATTTGGCTACTGTAGCACTTTCGTTTTTATTTGGCAATTAGTGTTCAATGGACTAATTAGGCTCAAAACGTTCGTCTCGCGATTTCCAACAAAACTGTACAATTAGTTTTTTTTTCTATATTTAATGTTTCATACACATATCGTAAGATTCGATGTAATAACTACTGTAGCACTTTTTGAAAAAAAAAATTAGAACCTAAACACAGCGTGAGGCACGGCCCGAAGGAGCCTAACCCCGCCCGCTTTTAGAACCCACCGTATTCGATTTCGATGGAATGGAAGCGAACCGGATCCCAGTTGCCCGTTGTTATTGCAGCGCCGCGTGCCGCGTGCCGCGTGCCGCGTGCGAGCTGCGACCTTGCTGCAACAAGGAACTGAAACGGGTTGACCCCCACCACACCACACCACACCAACACGACTAGTCGCCAACCCCACGCACGCTCTCCTCTGCGACGCGGAACCCCATTTCCCCACCCCCCACCCCACTCCCCCGCCTTCCGTTTCCTCAGACCCCCCAGCGCCTGTCGTGTGGGTCCAAAATGTCCGTGTCACTGACATGTGGGGCCAGGTCAATGGTCAATGTTGACCAGTCAATAGTCAACATGGCCGGGTCTCAAACAGGCTTTGGGTTGGGCCGGTCTGGGCCAGGCTGGGCCAGACACGTGGCATGCTGTGACGCTGCCACGTCATGGCCGTGGGCTCTTATTGGGCTTCGTCCACAGCGCGGCTCACACCATGTGGCTCACGGTGGACCAGCGCTCATGGTCCATGGACTTACGACAGGGCGCATGGTGGACCAAGTCCACCGTCTCTTCTCCTTGGCTCAGCTCACGTGCACCGAGCTCACGCATGGGTGTCCGGTGAGGGGGTGTTCCCCTATTTTTCTCCCGCGGTGGTGCTCCTACCGATGGCGAGCTGGCTGTGAGCCTTTGTGGCAGTGCTAGTGCCCAATTGGGGAGGGGAAAGGCTACCCCAGGCTATGGCGACTGTGATGGTGGAGTCTAGGTGGCGGCCGGGGCTCACTGAGGCGCTGGCCATGGCAAATGCTGGCCCGGCAGTGCTCGCCGGTGGCGAGGCCGCACACGCAGGCCCTCTAGTGGCTAGTGCTGGGTAGATGAGGCTTTTACGGCTTCATGTGGTCATGGCGAGGGCATCCCAAGCTCAAGGCGGGGTTTCGGTTTCCTAGTGGCCGGTGGGGGCTCCAACGGCCATGGCGACAGGGTGACGACGGCGATGCGCACGAGTGATCAAGGGGGCTCCTGCTAGGTGGTCACGGCATGGTCACGGGGTGTGCGTGGGTGCGTGTGTTCCTAGTGGCCGAAGACAAGGCACTGGCCTACGCGCTCCAGGTGTGGAGCGCCATGGCCGACGGTGAGGTTCGGCGGTAGAGAGAGACCGGAAAGGGGGGGGGCTCACCATGGGTGGCATGGAAGAATGGATGGTGGTGCCATGTCGATTCGAGGCTGTGTAGCTCTGGTAGCCGTGCAGTGTCGTGTCGAACCACGTTGGTGATGTAGATGATGGCGTCGCTCTTGGCTCCGGCGGTCTTGGCGAGCTTTTCCCCTTCGCAGCGGCGTCAGCGTTTTCCCCCTTTCTCCCCCACTCTTCTCTGTTGGCTTAGATGTGCTGTGGTCGGCCACCACGGTGGCGGCAGGGCATTGGGAGAACCCTAGGGCTCTGGGCGTGGCTTTATAGCCGGAGCTCTGAGCTCCATCTTCGGCAGACGGGTGGACGGTTGGTGATGCACCATGGGCATCGAACAACATTGCGGCATGGGGTGGTTGGCGCGGAGGTCGCGTGGGTGATGCACCAAGGGGGAGACAGGACCATGCCTTGGGCATGACCCCTGGCCCGCCCCTGCCACCGCTATCGGCTCTTGGTCACGCGGCGGTTGAGTGCGGCGTGGAGAAGAAGAATAGGAGGGCTGACATGCGGGGTCCAGCGGCAGTGGCTGCAAGTGAGACGGGGAAACACGCGGGCGTGGGCGACGTGTGGCTGACGCGTGGGGCCAAGTGGCAGCGACAGCTGGCGAAGGCAGCAGGGCACGTGGGTGTGGGCGACGCGCTGGGCCACGAGCTGGGCTGTTGCGTGCGAGTTGGGGCCGGCCTGCTACTACGCGCACATGGGCTAGTAGAAGGGGAGAAGTGGAGGGCTGGGCCGGTAGTTGGTCGCGCGGGTTGGGCCGAGCAGCTGGCTAGGAGGCCTTCTTCTCCTTTTCTTTTTTCTGTTTTTCATTTCTTTTCCATTGTTTGAATTCAAATTTGGTTTAGAATTTGAATTTAAAACTGAGGTAACTTGTTCATTGTAGTTTAGAGGATTTTGTTTAATAATAACTTTATGGTTTATTACTTTAATGGAATTGTTAAGCATAACATAAAGCAAATGAAGATCCAACTCACAATTTGAGTTAACAATGTATGCAACCCTTTATTTGTTAGAAATTGAATAACATAATCAGCAAATGTCATGCTATGCTTATGTGATGACTTGGGTTGGGGTTATGCCTAATGCAGCCCTTAGGTTGGCTTTCTATACATGACACTCATCACTACATGGGAGTTTTTAAGAAAAATTTTATAGTTGTGATTTTTGGTGTGTGGACTTTTGGGTTGTTACAAATGTGGGACACACAGAGGAGACATTGAGTGACCGGACGCTGGGTGAGTCCGGTCGAGCATGACTGGACGTGTCTGGTCGTGAAATGTCGCATTCGAAACCTTACTAGAAACGATTGGACGCTGGGGTCCAACATTCGATCACTTTCTAACTGACGCGTCCATTCATCACTTGACCATAGAAATCAGGCGATCGGCGTTTGAAGCCGATGACATGTGGCGCACATCGTACGACCGGACACCGAGGTCTAGCGTTCGGTCAATGTGACCGGAGCGTCCGGTCGGCCCATGTTCAGTGCAATGAGGAGCCCAATGGCTCTATTTCGTGGGGGCTTCTATTTAAGCCCATGGCTGGCTCAAGCTCACTCTCTTGGCCATTTGCATTGACATAGCAACCTTGTGAGCTTAGCCAAAGTCCTCCCACTCATCTTCATCATTGATTCATCATCTTTTTGAGATTGGGAGAGAATCCAAGTGCATTGCTTGAGTGATTGCATCTATAGGCACTTGGTATTCATGTTTCGCTGCGGGATTCGCTTGTTGCTCTTGGTGGTTGCCACCACCTAGACGGCTTGGTGCAGTGGTGGAGGATTGGCACGAGTTGGTGATTATTCGTGGCCATCTCCAGTGATTATGAGGGATTTGTACCTTCCCCGGTGGAGCACCGAAAGGTAACTCTAGTGGATTGCTCATGTCATTGAGTTATCTCACTTGTGGGTAGGTTCTTGTGGTGTCCAATCGTGTGGATGAGGTTTGTGCAACACCTCATAGCCGTCGAACCACCAAGTGTTGGTCGACACAATGGGGATGTTGCGTGTTGGCAAACACGTGAACCTCGGGAGAAAATTGGTTGTCTCTTGCCATTTGGCATTCTCCCGGTGATTGGTTTAATATTCACCTTGTGATTGGTTCACTCCTCTATACGATGGTATAATCACCCTACTCACTCATTTATATTCTTGCAAACTAGTTGTGGCAAGCTCTTTAGTGTAATTAGAATTGAGAGCTTGCTTTGTTATTTTAAGTTCATCTAGTGGAGCTCTTTAGAGTAGCAAGATTGAGAGCTCTTAGTGAGTAGTAACTTTGCAAGTTGTGTGCCTAGGAATCATCGCAACTAGAATTGTTGGATAGGTGGCTTGCAACCCTTGTAAAGCTAGAGCAAGTTTACTTTTCGCTATTTGTCATACTAATCAAATTGCTCTAGTTGATTTGTAGATTTTTAAATAGGCTATTCACCCCCCTCTAGCCATATTAGGACCTTTCAAGTGGTATTAGAGCCATGGTCACCGTTTGATTAAAGGCTTAACAACCTCGGTGTCAAATTATGGCTCAAGTTGTGTTCAACCATGTGGAGGGCAAACCACCGTTCTTTGATGGCACATGCTATAATTATTGAAAGAGAAAGATGAGGATGTATCTTTGTTCAATCAATGATCAAGTATGGGAAGTGACTGAGAATGACTATGCTATCATTGATCCCGAACCAAGATAAGATCAACAAGCAATGCAATATAATGGCTGTCAATACCATATACAATGCCATTGATTCCAAGGTGTTTGAGCAAATCAAGGATTATGAAAGAGCAAATGAGGTGTGGAAGAGATTGGAGGAAACATATGAGGGCACACCGATGATGAAGAGTGCCAAATTGTATATCCTCAAGGATAAATTGACAAGCTTCAAGATGAAGGAAGAGATAGCATTCCAGAGATGTTCCATCATTTGCAAGTGATTGTCAATGATTTGAAGGTATTGGGAGAGAAGATCAAGGATGATGATGTCTCTCATCCGTTCTTGATGTGCCTACCTCCAAGATTTGAGATGTTGAGATTGCTCATCATAAGAGGAGGATTGAAAGATATTACCCCCAATCAAGTACTAGGTGATGTCATGACCCAAGAGACATACCGTGTGAAAAGGGAGGGGGATGACAAGGATGACAAGAAGGAAGAAGAAGACAAGAAGAAGAAGAGTATAGCATTCAAGGCTAGCTCATCATCATCCAAGAACAAGGGCAAGTCCAAGAAAGAATCAAGTTATGATGATGATCTTAGTGATATTGATGATGAAGCTATGACCCTCTTTGTCCACAAGATGGGAAAATTCATGAAGAAGAAGGGCTATGGTGCAAGAAAGAGAAGAGATCACACCAAAAGCAAAGAATATGTGAGAAGATGCTACAATTGCAAGAGCCCCGATCACGTTGTAGCAAATTGTCTCTACAATAGTGACAATGATGAGGATGAGAAGAAGAAGCTCAAAAAGGATAAGAAAGAAAAAAAGGAGAAGAGAATGACCTTCCAAAAGAAGAAGAAAGGTGGAGGCTATGTGGTCACATGGGATAGTGATGGCTCTTCGGATAGTGATAGCTCTAGTAATGATGACAAGAAATCTATCAAGAGAGCACTAGCAAGCATCGCCATCAACAACAAGCCCTCCATCTTCGGCACTCCATCGATATGCCTCATGGCAAAGCCTACCAAGGTAAAATATGATGAGAGTGATGATGATGAATGTGAAAGTGATGCTTGTAGGAATGATGATAATGATGATGATGATGATGAGGAGTACACCAAGGAGGAACTCTTGGATATGTGTGAGCAAGTGCACGCTTGTAATGAGATGAAGAGAAAGGAGTGCAAAGAATTATGCAAGAAAGTAAAATTTCTTGAGCAATCCTTTGATGAGCTTAATGCTACTCATGAGAGGCTAATGGAAGCCCATGAGAAGCTTGGCAAAGCTCACTCTAAGCTTGAAAAGTCTCACTCCTCTCTCATTGAGCAAGTCAAAGTGGAGGAAGCCAAGAAGGAGCAAGTGATCGTATCATGTGATGTGGGACTAACTTGTGATCTTATTGATGAGTCTTTTTATAAGCCCATTGTAGTTGCTCCCACTAACTCTTCTTGTAGCACTACCACTTCCACTTCACCTTTGAGTGATGGTCTCTCTTGTGATGCCTCACTAATGGTGGAAAATGAGACCCTCAAGAAGGAGGTGAATGAGCTCACTCGTGCCTTAGGCAATGCCTATGGTGGAGATGCCCTCTTGCTAAAGTGCTTGGGTAGCCAAAGGTTTTCTCTCAATAAAGAGGGATTAGGCTATACCCCTAAGAGAGGCAAGGTGGCCTTTGTCACTCCCAAAGTTAGCTTTGTGAAGGAAAATAGTCGGTTTTGCAATAGATGCAAGCAAGTTGGGCATATAGAACAATATTGCAAGATTAACAAGAGCAAGCTACCTAATGTATCCTCAATTAAATTTGATTCTTGTTACATGCTTTTTAAGGGTGCCAATGGTGTGAAGGCTAAGTTCATCGGTACACTAATTGTGGGCCCAAAGAAGAAGGCCATTTGGGTACCAAAAACCTTGGTAACTAATCTTCAAGGACCCAAACAAGTTTGGGTAACTAAAAGAAATTGATCCTCTTTTGTAGGTCAATTATAAAGCCGGAGGAAGGTATTGGGTGCTTGATAGTGGGTGCACACAACACATGATCGGTGATCCAAGAATGTTTAATTCAATTAATGAAAACAAGAGCAATGGGATTGATAGCATCACATTTGGTGACAATGGCAAAGGCAAGGTCAAAGGGCTTGGTAAGATTGCAATATCTAATGACTTGAGCATTTCCAATGTGCTACTAGTAGAGAGCTTGAACTTCAACCTATTATCGGTAGCTCAATTGTGTGATCTTGGTTTCTAGTGCATATTTGGTGTGGATGATGTAAAGATTATAAGTGTAGATGGCTCTAACTTGATATTTAAAGGATTTAGATATGAGAATCTATACTTGGTTGATTTCAATGCTAGAGAAGCTCAATTGTCAACATGTTTGATCACTAAGTCTAGCATGGGTTGGTTATGACATAGAAGGCTTGGTCATGTTGGAATGAAATAATTGAACAAGTTGATTAAGCATGATTTAGTTAGTAGCTTGAAAGATGTCACATTTGAGAAGGATAAGCTATGTAGTGCATGTCAAGCCAGAAAACAAGTTGGTAACACACATCCTAAGAAGAGCATGATGAGCACATCTAAGGCATTTGAGTTGATGCACATAGACTTGTTTGGACCAACCACATACACAAGCATTGGTGGAAACAAATATGGATTTGTGATTGTGGATGATTTCACTAGATACACATGGGTATTCTTTCTTGTTGACAAGAGTGATATGTTTGCAACATTTAAATCTTTTGTCAAGGGCATTCACAATGACTTTGAAACTACTATCAAGAAAGTGAGAAGTGATAATGGAAGTGAGTTCAAGAACACAGAATTGATGAGTTGTGTGATAAATTTGGAATTAAATATCAATTCTCGGCCAAGTACACACCTCAATCAAATGGCTTAGTTGAAAGGAAGAATAGAACTTTGATTGATATGGCAAGATCAATGTTGAGTGAGTACAATGTGAGTCATTCATTTTAGGCCGAAGCAATCAACACAGCTTGCCATTATAGCAACCGACTCTATTGTCACCCCATGATGGAGAAGACACCTTATGAGCTATTGAATGGAAGAAAGCCAAACATAGCATACTTTCGGGTCTTTGGATGTAAATGCTACATATTGAAGAAAGGCACTAGATTGAGCAAATTTAAAAAGAAATGTGATGAAGGTTTCTTGCTTGGTTACTCCACTACTAGCAAGGCATATAGAGTTTAGAATTTGGCTAGTGGTACTCTTGAGGAGGTTCATGATGTGGAGTTTGATGAAACAAATGGTTCCCAAGAGGAAGATGAGAATCTAGATGATGTAAAAGGCACTCAATTGGTCAAGGCAATGAAGAACATGGACATTGGTGATATAAGGCCTAGAGAGGTGATTGATGTTGAAGATGACAAGAATCAAGTGCTCTCAAACTCAAATGTGCAAGCTAGTGGTTCTCATGATCAAGTTCAAGCAAGAACTAGTGAGTAGTGATGACAAAGTGCAAGATCAACAACAAGTGGCTAGTTCATCATCTCAACCAAGTGATCTATCAAATGCAAGCAATCAAGTGCAAGTGCTTCAACCAACCAATGTTGTAAGAGATCATCCCTTGGACACTATCATTGGTGATATTTCAAGAGGTGTGCAAACTAGATCAAGGTTGGCTTCATTTTGTAAGCACTTTTTATTTGTGTCATCCATTGAACCTAAGAAGATAGATGAAGCTTTGAAGGATGTTGATTAGGTCAATGCTATGCATGAAGAGCTAAACAACTTCATAAGAAACCAAGTATGGGAGTTAGTTGAGAGGCCTAAGGATCATAATGTGATTGGAACCAAGTGGGTCTTTCAGAATAAGCAAGATCAAGATGGGATAGTAATAAGGAACAAAGCAAGATTAGTGGCTCAAGGTTACATTCAAGTTAAAGGTCTTGACTTTGGAGAAACATATGCCCCGGTTGCAAGATTGGAAGCAATTAGGATCTTGTTAGCCTATGCTTATGCCCACAACATCAAGATGTACTAAATGGATGTGAAGAGTGCATTTCTCAATGGGTACATCAATGAGCTTGTGTATGTTGAGCAACCTCCTAGTTTTGAAGATGAGAAGAAACTCAACCATGTTTACAAGTTGAGAAAGGCTTTGTATGGATTAAAAAACACCTAGAGCATGGTATGAGAGAGTGAGAGATTTCCTACTCTCTAAGGGATTCAAGATGGGAAAGGTTGACACCACTCTCTTCACCAAAAAGCTTGGAAATGACTTGTTTGTAATACAAATCTATATTGATGATATCATTTTTTGGTCAACAAATCAAGATTTTTGTGAGGAGTTTGGCAAGATGATGGCAAGTGAGTTTGAGATGTCCATGATTGGAGAGCTTAGCTACTTCCTTGGTCTTCAAATTAAGCAAATAAAGAATGGCACATTTGTGAGTCAAGGCAAGTATATCAAGGACATGCTCGAGAAGTTTGGAATGGCTGATAGTAAATCTATTAGTACACCAATGGGGACAAGTGGAAGCTTGGATAGTGATGCTAGTGGCAACATGGTGGATCAAAAGATGTATCAGTCTATGATTGGAAGCCTACTCTATGTGACCACATCAAGGCCAGATGTGATGTTTAGGGTATGCATGTGTGCTAGATTTCAAGCCTCGCCGAGAGAAAGTCATTTGAAGGCAACAAAGAGAATATTGAGGTACTTAAAACATACACAAAATGTTAGATTGTGGTATCCCAAAGGAGCAAGATTTGAGTTGATTGGATATTCGGACTCCGATTATGCGGGATGTAAAGTTGAGAGAAAGAGCACATCGGGCACATGTCAACTATTGGGAAGATCTCTTGTGTCTTGGTCATCAAAGAAGCAAAATAGTGTGGCACTTTCAACCACCGAAGCAGAGTACATTTCGGTCGGTAGTTGTTGTGCTCAATTACTTTGGATAAAGGCTACTTTGAGTGACTTTGGAATCAAATTCAAGCAAGTGCCATTGCTATGTGACAATGAGAGTGCTATAAAGCTCACCAACAACCCGGTTCAACATTCAAGAACAAAGCACATTGATGTCCGCCATCATTTCATAAGAGATCACCAGCAAAAGGGGGACATTTGCATTCAGAGTGTGGGCACCGAAGATCAACTTGCTGATATATTCACTAAGCCACTTGATGAGAAGAGGTTTTGCAAGCTAAGGAATGAATTGACCATACTTGACTTCTCCTATATGTGTTGATGCACCCCCAATTATATGACATGCCTCTCCTTTGAGCAATCTAAGGTAAAAGTTGATTGGCATAGCATACATCCTTGCTAAGGACATGTTTAGTGCATCTAGACATCTTTCACATTTAAATAGGCTCATTCATGAAATTCAAATGAATTTGATGCTTGTATGGTACCACTATTGCTTGTATGCTTAAAATGATCTAGTGGTAGCATATGACATATTTGTGGGCTTGTAAACCTAGTGTTTGATCTAGAAAATAAGCTATAAGTGTTTAACTCAACATGCTACAAGATAACCCTTATTTGGAGGTGTGAAGAAGCTTGTCCTTGGATCAAACCAAGTTAAATAACTTTTACAAGTAATCTAGATTGAACCAATTCAGGAAAATGATCCTCACTTCACATGGTTTCACCCCAACCTATCTAAAATTTGAGCCCTCTTTTTGTGCTAATTGTTGACAAAGGGGGAGAGAAATGTACAAAGATAGTAAGATAGATAGGGGGAGCAAACAAATGAAATAAC
This sequence comes from Miscanthus floridulus, assembly GCF_019320115.1. NCBI lineage: Eukaryota > Viridiplantae > Streptophyta > Magnoliopsida > Poales > Poaceae > Miscanthus > Miscanthus floridulus. The sequence continues at coordinate 39,097,110 of NC_089597.1, forward strand.
ATTGTAAGGGGATCAATCAAAAATCAAAATTGCACACAAGTAGGGGGAGCAAGCTCAAAAGCTTGTATGATGCATTTGAACATGCATTTCATATATTTGCTTGCATGGTACAAGTTCTTAATTTCAATATCCATGTTTGTGTGATGTATGCTAGTTGTAGGTTTGAATGTTGAAATGAAAAACTAGCATGCATAGGCTAAAGTAACTAGACCTATGTTCATTCTATGGAAACTAGACCCTTGCTTGTAATATTGATCTCATGGGGTATTCTAGTTTTTGTGTATGTCTAGTTACTAATGGTGCTAAGGATGGCATATTGGTGCACTCCGATTGGTATCATGCTTCAAAGGTCCATCTCTTATATCTTAGCATCATTTGGTAGAAATTGACTCCTATATTTCCTATCTAAGCATATGTGCAAGCTACAATCCAAACTCTTAGCACATATGTAGGGGGAGCAATTACTATCATTTGGAGTTTATGAAACTTGTCCATATTCTTTTACACATGGTAAATATGCTTGGGCAAGCAATGTGGATTCAATTAAATCTCAATTCATATCTTTGTGAAAGGGTTGTCATCAATTACCAAAAAGGGGGAGATTAAAAGCTCTAGTTTGGTTTTAGTTAATTGATGAAACCCTAAGTGCTAACCTAGTTTATCAAAGTGATTATGAGATAGGTAGCACTACTCCAAGTGATGAAGCAATGGCGAAGATCATGACGATGGTGATGGCATGGTGATGATCAAATGCTTAAACTTAGAAAAGAAGAAAGAGAAAAACAAAAGGCTCAAGGCAAAGGTAAAAATTGTAGGAGCTATTTTGTTTTAGTGATCGAGACACTTAGCGAGTGTGATCACATTTAGGATCAATAGCTGTACTATTAAGAGGGGTGAAACTTGTATGAAATACGGTTATCAAAGTGCTACTAGATGCTCTAATTCATTGCATATGCATTTAGGATCTAGTGGAGTGCTAACACCCTTAAAAATGTTTATGAAAATAAGGTAACACATGTGCACAAGGTGATACACTTAGTGGTTAGCACATTTGAGCAAGGGTAGGAAACTTTATCGTAGAGTGCGGACAGTCCGACGGTGCCACCGGTGCCCTAGATAGAAAAGACGAAGGTCACTATAAGTGACCGAACGCTGGTCTCTGTTGGACCGGCGCGTCCGGTCAGTAGCAGCTATGAGCGTGTGGTCTCGGTCTTTGACTGGACGCTAGCGCTAAAAGTGACCGAACACTGGCAAGGTGCATCCGGTCAGTGCTGACATACGCTGACGTGGGACACACAGAGGAGACATTGAGTGACCAGACGCTGGGTGAGTCTGGTCGAGCATGACCAAACGCGTCCAGTCGTGAAATGTCGCATTTGGATCCTTACTGGAAACGACCGGACACTGGGGGTCTAGCATCCGATCACTTTCTAACTAACGCGTCCGGTCATCACTTGACCGTTGAAATCGGGCGATCGGCGTTTGAAGCCGATGACATGTGGCGCACATCGCATGACTGGACGCTGAGGTCCAGCATCCGGTCAATATGACCGGAGCATCTGGTCGACCCGTGTTCAGTGCAGTGAGGAGCCCAACGGCTCTATTTCATGGGGGCTTCTATTTAAGCCCCATGGCCGGCTCAAGCTCACTCTCTTGGCCATTTGTATTGACATAGCAACCTTGTGAGCTTAGCTAAAGTCCTCACACTCATCTCCATCATTGATTCATCATCTTTGTGAGATTGGGAGAGAATCTAAGTGCATTGCTTGAGTGATTGCATCTAGAGGCACTTGGTATTCATGTTTTGCTGCAGGATTCGCTTGTTGCTCTTGGTGGTTGCCACCACCTAGACAGTTTGGTGCAGCGGTGGAGGACTGGCATGAGTTGGTGATTGTTCATGGCCATCTCCGGTGATTGTGAGGGGATTTGTACCTTCCCCAGCGGAGTGCCAAAAGGTAACTCTAGTGGATTGCTTGTGTTATTGAGTTACCTCACTTGTGGGTAGGTTCTTGTGGTCTCCAATCGTGTGGACAAGGTTTGTGCAACACCTCTTAGCCACCGAACCACCAAGTGTTGGTCGACACAACGGGGTCGTAGCGTGTTGGCAAGCACGTGAACCTCAGGAGAAAATCAGTTGTCTCTTGCCATTTAGTATTCTCCCAATGATTGATTTAATATTCACCTTGTGATTGGTTCACTCCTCTACACGGTGGTATAATCACCCTACTCACTCATTTATATTCTTGCAAACTAGTTGTGGCAAGCTCTTTAGTGTAATTAGAATTGAGAGCTTGCTTTGTTATTTTAAGTTCATCTAGTGGAGCTCTTTAGAGTAGCAAGATTGAGAGCTCTTAGTGAGTAGTAACTTTGCAAGTTGTGTGCCTAGGAATCATTGCAACTAGAATTATTGGATAGGTGGCTTACAACCCTTGTAAAGCTAGAGCAAGTTTGTTTTTTGCTATTTGTTATACTAATCAAATTGCTCTAGTTGATTTGTAGATTTTTAAATAGGCTATTCACCCCTCTCTAGCCATATTAGGACCTTTCAACCTACTACACTTAAAAATTTGCAACTAGTGAAATAAATTGAACCATGAGGCTACAGCCACAGAGATGGTCTCGTACCAGCAAGCAGCATTAAGGAACTCAGTGTCTGGCTTCGATGGCCCCGTCGTGAAGACCTTAACGTCATCCTTAGTAATCGCATCACTGCACAGGCAATGACACAAGCATTATAAGCAAACACAACCCAATCGTCATCAAAAGAAAGATTTTCTAAATTTAAAGCGAAAACAACAATGTCTCTTATCATGATCGTCATTGTAAGGAATTGAGAAACCTTTTCACCCAAACTTTCTTACCCACCTTTAATATAGACCCTTAGATAACCAAGTATCTTTAAATCTAACGCTCCATATCAATCCACTGGTGGGCCACCTACCATTTGCACGTTCCTACCATTCAGTCAGAATCAAAGTAATTAATTGCAAATCACTATCCTGGATGATGACACGGACCCGTCTGAGGTCGTTGGCTTGGTCATTGGAGGCGAGCACCCAATGGAGCTCAGGGTGGCGGCTGTGCTGCTCCTAAAAAAGCATTGTACATGAGAATGACACAAGAGATTCATCACTGCAGAGAAGCTGGTGACCTGAATGGAGAACCGAGATGAGAGTTGAGAAGGATTTCAACTAGGAATTCCTTGATCCCCTACATGGATTCCGTGGACAGAATGTTCACATCAAATTTAGTGATGCCTCTAAAATTTAGCTAAACATTCACACCCGAGGCTCCAGGGAGTATCTAGCTAGCTAGTTGCCTTTAAAATTAGCAAACCATAACACACAGAATACATGGGTTTTGACCTTACAGTTCCAAAGCCTCCTCGGCCATAGCTGTAATACCTCGGTGTTAAGCATGCATTAACATTCCATCTCATGAGCATAATCATCATTTCATTATGCATAAGCAGCATCTATGCATTCCATTCTAAAGAAAGGAATTGTCATTTCATGTGGTGCTGAAATTAAATTGAAATTCATCATGTTTAAACTATTTGAAATGCCATGCTCATGTTTGGGTGATATGATTTCTTGGTTTGATCACTAAGATAGCTTATAAATATTTAGGATACAATTTGGAGCAAAGTTTATATTTAAATTTTTGCCAAATTTTTCTTTTAAAAATAATTCTTCAAAATTAGGGTTTTTAATTATTATTGATTTTAATTTTGTAATTCAAAATCTATTTGGAATTTGACTTTGGTCATAAAAGCAAAGTTGTAGAGAATAAATTTTTGAGCAACTTTTATTTTTGGACAAAGTTTGAAACTGCTTTGAAATTGCTCAAAATTTGCATTGAATGAAATAGGAATAGAAAATAATTTGAAAAATCACATTTTCACCTTATTGGGCCGCCACCTCCCTTTCGGCCCAGCCGCACAGGCCGGCCCAGCCTACCTCAGCGCTGTGCCTCGCCCGTTCGCCGCGCCCATGCCCGACCACGCCAGAGCATGCACGCCGCGTGGCGGTCATGCGCCGGCGAGCACGCCGCGTGGCAACACCGGCCTGCGCCGTTCCGACCGACCGCGCTGCTTCATGGCTGTCCGACCACACGCACGCCACCCCACTCCGCACTCCATCCTATCTCCTCCTTCCTCTTCATTTCAAAGTTCCATGGGAGCTCTCACCACCGAGCACCGCCACTGCTCCGCCAGCAACGTGCCACTCCACCCGTGCCTCTTGCTTCGATTCCTCTAGCCAACAGTTCTGCCTCGTCAAGCTCCTTTGTTTGTGCCCACGTGTGGCTGCCGTAGTCAAGGTGAGAGGCTGTGGTGGCCGATCTTCTTCTCTGCACCACCATGGCCGAGCTCACCGGAGCTCATGCCCGCACTGGCGACCCACTCCGCCTCCTCTTTTCCCCTTTTGCTCAAGCGCTTTGGCTTCTCTTTGGCACCACACGGCGTACACGCCCCTCGCCTAGGCTTGCCGCGGCCACGAATGGTGGTGAGGCCACCATGTAGCTCTACCGCTCGTCGGCATAGCTCACCGTGGTGGTTAGCACCTATCCACGCTACCTTTTTCTAGCTTGCCAAGCTCGCGCTACAAAGAGGAGTCCGTTGGTGCCGGTGGCACCACCGGAAGGCTCGCCGCCGGTGAGCTCTGGCCGGCGGAGCCTCTTCCCTTGCTTCCGTGCGGCTGACCCGTGGGACCCGGTCGGTTCTCGGGGCCTAGTTGCAGCGACTGGGTTCGGATCTAGGTGCATGGAGCTGGGTGCCCGTAGCATTTTAGATCCGGTTTTAAAGAAAAGGATTTCTAAAATGATTTCAAAAATGGATTAAAAAGCTTGTAAAATGTATATCTCGAGTTATCTTGCTCCAAAATTGATGAAACAAATTTTGTTGTATTCCTTGTCACCAGATCTACATGATAAAAAAATATTGCATGTCATTTTTGATATACTTTAATGTAGAGCTTTATTTAATTCTTCATATTGTTGATATCTTGTAAAATGTTTAGTAAATCCTATATGTATCAGAAAAATATGATTCCAATTTGGTTGATCTATTCTTGAGATGTGTTTTCTGTGAAAAATATATGCCATGCATGTTCTGTAGAGAAATATTGAGGTGTAGTTCAAGTGCTTTTAATTGATGATTTTTGTTATTTTAATAGAGGGCAAAAATTGTATAAAACCTGTGTATGATAATTTTTGTACAGTGATTGTTTACTATGTAGAATATAGGAAAAATACCAAATCTATTGTTTGACACTTTTCATAGTACAAAGTATTTTCATGCTCATAATTATGACATAGCTTGTCATTTTTGTGTAGGCTATTTTACTTATCCAAATGCCATGAAAAGTTTGTGGTAGTCTACTTAGAGTAGTACTAGGCTACTGTAATTTTCTTAGATTTTTATGAGCACCAGAAATATATGTTGCTGTTGTAGCCCTAGTTTAAAATGAAATAAACTAATCTTCTTTAATGCATGATTAGTTAATAATGTTTGCTTTGGTGTATCTTTGAAGCATCTTAGATTGCTGTGGTGACTTGGCATGTTAGTACAGTGGTTGTAGTAGTAGTATAGTAGTGCATGTTCTTGGATGATGTTGGCTATCTTGTAGAAGAGCTTTAATTCTACTATGTCCAATAAAGTTAAACATGTTCATCGACATTCCATGCATCATGATCATTACATGTCATCTCTCCAATGCACCTATGTATTAGCACTCATACATCTACATCATACAGGATCATAGGAGTTGCTAGTAGTAGTTCAGGAAGAGCAGACCGGGATAGATCCACAAGAAGTCCAGGCACAGGAGGTGCTAGAGGAAGAGGAGCCGGGAGAGGACTTGCCCGAGTGCGTGGATCATCAACCTAGTTTGTTCGAACGAGGCAAGCCCTAGAGAATTCTAAGTCTCCTACTTTATAAAAGCAATTCTTTCTATATATATGAGTTTATATATTGTTGCATTAAGTTGTAGGAGTTGATTGAAACCGTTGATGCATTTATTACTATCCTTGCCTACCTTATTACCTTGATACCCTATTAGGTTAGGATCGAATAACTGCTTAGCCTTGCTTAGACCAGTAGCGGTCAGTGATATCCGGTCACCTACATTATAGGTGGTTACTGGAAGAATTTAGCTATGGAAAGAATGATATTCTGGAATTAACCATGTGTGATGGATAATTGGAGACCGGACGGAAAAAGTTAGAGGCAACCAGACAGGGTTCTAGGGTGCTGTTAGTTTCCATCTGTGTCGATTAAGGACCGATCGTTGCTCATCCCTCTTGTCATGTTGAACGCATGCCTCACATTTAGCTGGCCGAATAAAGTACCTTTTGACCACGAAGCTAGTGACACTATTTGAGCCGGGATAAACTCGGATTGGCAGACTGGTGCTGAAGGGGGTATGACGGGGGCGCAAAGAGTGAGCCCAAGGAGCGTCCTAGCTGTCGAGCGGTCCCTGGGTAGTGCGGTCTATGACTGTTATCCCATGGCTACTTGGAAAGTGTCATTGGGGATCTGTAGCTCACTTGATCGATGAGTGTGGTTTGTGTGAGGAATAAATCACCAGCTGGTTAGGAATTGATTCGAATCACCATCGCTCCTGGATAGTGAGCACTTGACTCAAGCTATGGCATCGTAGTAATTATTATGGAACAATGATGGTTATCTGGATGGTATGGGATATGCTAAATCTAAGTTAGTAACTGGATGTTATTGGTTAATCAAGTGATTGCTATAGTATAGGTGCTTACCTAGGTGGATAGGTTATAATAAAGATGATGCAAAGTACTTAAAATGGTTTCTTCATGATAGCTTATGCTTTTTGCAAACAAGTCAGCTAGCCCACTAAAGAAAGCCTTGCATAATCCTTGGTGTCGCTTTATTTTGGTTTAAGACGGGTAAGTCTAGCTGAGTACCTTCTCGTACTCAGGGCGTTGTTCCCATTGTTGTTGCAGATGGTCAAATGTACTATGGCTATTGCATTAACTGCCTGTACCCGGTGATGGGTGACAACTAGGACCAAGGGCAATGGTCACTCCGTATCTCTCATCTAATGCTTTTGTTGGAGATGACTACCTACTGGCATTGTATCTGAACTAAAAGTGTGTGTGTGTGGCTTTAAAGTTATTTGCTTCCACTATTTTAGATTGAACTTGGGTTGTAATAACTTTATATTCTAAACTCTAATGTATCCAACTATCATTGCGAACTTTATGTAATATGTGACGGTACTTGCTAAACTTGTACGATCTTGGTTTGTATGTCGATTGGTTTGAAATCCTTTGTGGTTTCACGGACTACCGGGTTATACGGGCTTAAGTTTGCTAAATTATCTTCTTTGGCGGAAGATTTCCTTACTTAATCTTGTATAATTAGTCGGTTCTGTTATAGCTGGCATCAGAGCAAGGGTTAGCAGGTTACTATTCATGCATGTATTTAAAACAAAAGGATTTTGTGTTACAAAACTAATTGCAAACTATAGTATATAGGTGTTTCAACCTCTAATTTAAAACTTAAGAGTGTGCCAGTGGTCATATCCTTTATGCCTAGTTAAGGACTCTAGGAGGCTTATTTAAGTACTGACTTGGGGGTCTTTGCATCATATTTCTAATTCGTTGCTCATACGGTGTGCTATTGTATGAGTGCCATTCACTTGAGTGGTAATGTATGGATCCATTGCCTCTACGCCTCAGTAAGTGAGAGTTGTGAGAGCATGATCGGATACACTGTCGATCTAGGAAAGTGCTTATATGATGCCGGATTATTTACATGTCATATGCATGTTTGTATGAAGGTATCCAATGTGTGGGGAAATTCCATCCTGTGGTGACGATGCCATCGATAGGACGATGGTTCGGGTAGTTACTACCATTGTACGCGTATCTAGGGATGCGTGTAAAACGAGTAGATTACTTTATTGCTTTTGTGCATATTTTTCATACTGTCAGGGTTTGGGCTGAAGTGGATCTTTTGTAGGTACGTAACAACGCTATCATGTAGTATGTATTAGCTACGTTTATCAAAGACCGTTGTATGCCACCGTCTATGCCGCTAGCAATTGTTATTTTTCCTAAGTTTGTGAGAACGTACAGAACGTGCATGCATCATGTTGTTACATATCATTCATGGCCTTGTTCCTCCCCTTATAAGTTGATTATCTCATTTTGATAAAAATGACAACTTAACCTTGTTCTCACATGAGTAATAAAACAAAATTTGCTACAGATGGCACGCACAAAGTAGACCACTCGCAAGTCCACCAGAGGCAGAGCTCCCCGCCATCAGCTTGCTCCACGTACCCGTCAGCGCCACACGTTTCTTGGAGAGTTTAGGATGCCTACACTCTTGTGGAGAGTGCTCAGCTATGTAGGCTATCCTGATGGAATGGAGCCCCGCTATTTCTAGACAAATGAGCAGTTGGGGGAAGGTCTCTTGGTTACTGTGGAGGCCGTTGTTTGTCCCTGAGGTGATGGTTCCGAGTGGATGGGTGGGCGTTATGAGTCAACTAGTAGGACCGCTAAAGAAGCAGCTAACAGGGCAGCCTTTGGGATACTGATGGATATCATGGATTGTTTTCCTCAGGAGTTGGTAGCCGCTTTAGTTGGAGTCTTTCCGAGGGGCAAGCTCTCCACTGACTCATGGCAGCAAGCAAGAGGAAGATCTCTGGAGATTGGTGCAGCAGAAGGATAGAACAGTGATAACCCTACCATGAGCACCATGTTCACAGTGATGAAGGCTTTCAATGGAGTAGAAGGTAGCCTGAGGCGTGTGTCTGGTGCTCTTGGTCATGCCCGTGATGACCGACGTCAGCTTCAGAGGGATCACGACACCGAAATTGAGAGGCTCAGTGTAGAGATGGCTCAGTTGACTCGTCAGAGGGATCAGGTGACCTAGAGGAATGGAGCCTACGAGGGAGACATGCGTGCACTGAGAGAGCAGGTCAAGCGTCTGACCACCACCAATAGGAACGCTGAGCGCATGTTGATCCATGTGCTCCACCAGAGGAATGAAGCCTGGTCCACAGAAGATGTTCTGAGAGCTCGACAGGTTGAGCTGGAGCAGCAGCTGGCCAATGCAGAAGAGTACAACGACAACCTACGTGAGGAGGTTCATCAGCTAAATAACCAGCTCCACCCTTATGTTCCACTTGGAGCCGCAGAGATGGATCTAGATGAGGACGAGGATCCCGAAGAGCTTGAGGCACTAGCTGATGATGATGACAATGATGTAGATAGTGACGATGTTGACATCTCTGACCTAGACAGCGACCACGATGAGTAGGCTAGTAGTTGTTGCGCTAGCTACTAGGGTTTTGTTTGCGATGACCTTTTGCATGGTTGACATGTCTGGCATGTAATAATGAGTAGAAAGACTAAGACCTTGATGTAATGTTAGAAAACTTGGATGTGTTTGTGGCGAAATCTGAACGTCAAAAGTCTAGTGTATGTATGCTGGCAATTTAGTTGTATTGGACGCGATGTGTGCGCTTCAGTAATCTAATTAGTAATGTTGTGTTAATTGGAATGACTTATTGTGCCCCTATTTTATTGTATGAATTTATTCTCTCCAGTGAATTCAGTACGGCATAATTTTTCATTCACCTGCAATTTCTACAACATAGCCTAATAATTACTGTTGCTGAAATATGCAGATGCCAAACACTCGTCGTACCGTGTATGATGCGACTGAGGCAGGTGGCAGTGCCGCTGGGAATGAGAACCGTGATCCACCACCACCACCTCCTCCTCCACCGTACATTGCAGAATAGTTCTTCGCACAGTTCCTTGGGAGTCAGCGCAACATGGAGGGCATGCAGCAGAACATGGAAGCTGCATTGCGCCATATTGCTGACAACACCCGCCATGGGTTAAACCTAGGTGGACATCAAGTGAATCAACATAGTAGTTTTAAGGACTTTATGGACACTAGACTACCAATTTTCAAAGAAGCGGCAGAGCCATTGGATGCGGAAGAGTGGATAAACACCATGGAAGATAAGTTTCGTGTTCTAAGGATGACAGAAGTGTTGAAAACTGAGTATGCAGCTCATCAGCTACAAGGCCCTATAGGAATGTGGTGGAAGCACCACTGCACCACTTTCCCCCCAATGCCCACATTACTTGGAGGGAGTTCACGGAGGCTTTTCGTGGAGTTTACATTCCACCGGGTTTGACCGAAATGAAGTTTGGAGAATTTCTAGCACTAAACCAAGGCACCAAGATGGTGACCCAGTATCTACATGCATTCAATAATCTAAGTCGCTATGCCTCTGACATGGTGAATACCGATGCCAAAAAGATCGCTAGTTTCAAGAGAGATCTGAATCCCAAGATGATGAAGCACGTGGGTACTAACACCAGAACTGGTTTCAATGACTTTGTTAGTGATTGCTTAAAGCAAGAAAAGAACAACAATGTATATGCTACATCTAAGACTCGCAAGAGGGCTTTTGAGTCAGGTCCATCCCAGCCAAGGGCCCCGATGACAAATCATTCTGCGTATCGTCCGCCTACCCCTAGTGCAAGGTTCAGGCCACCCCAACGGAGGAATCAGAATGCCCAGCAACCTTAGAGGAATAAGAAACCATTCAAGATGGTGGTGCCACAAGCCAAGACCAGACAAGGTAGTTCATCTAGAGCTGCTACTCAAGTAAGAGGACTGTGTTTCAACTACAATCAACCTGGGCACTTTGCGAAGTTTTGCCCATATCCCAAGAGGCAGCAGAATCAGTACCAAGCTTGTGTGCACCACACCACCATTGATGACATCCCGAAAGGAGAGCCCATGACAACCGGTATGTTTTCTATCAACAATCATCCTATAGTCATTTTGTTTGATTCTGGATCATCTCATTTATTCATAAGTCAAGCATTTGCAAGAAAGTATGAGCAAAAGATAATTGAATTGGAATGTGCTTATCGGATAAGTTCAGCTAGGGCTGATCTGTTAACTAATCAGATAATCCAGGGGTAACCCTGAGTATAGCAGATAGGCAGTATATGCTTAACTTGATAGTTATGCTGGGGCTAGTTCTGAATGTGATTATAGGAATGAACTAGATGAATAAGATGGGAGTAGTAATTGATGTTGGAGGAAGAAGCATTTCTCTCAAAGAACCTATTGGAGAAGGTACATTTCAAGTAACCTTACCTAGGAGAATAGATCTGACTAGTACAACTTATGCAGTCCAAACTACTCTTCTAGCCAAGATTCTAGTAGTGTGCGAGTTTTCGGACGTGTTTCTAGATGAGTTACCCGGTCTTCCATCGGACAGAGATGTTGAGTTTGCTATTGAATTAATCCCTAGGACACCACCGATCTCAAGAAGGCCTTATCAGATGCCTCCAAATGAATTAGCCGAGTTGAAGAAACAACTCCAAGATTTGTTGACTAAGGGTTTGATTCGCCCAAGTTCATCGGAATGGGGATGTCCCGCACTGTTCCTAAAGAAGAAGAAGGATAACTCCTTATGGATGTGCGTGGACTATCGGCCATTGAATGCGGTGACAATTAAAAACAAGTATCCTCTACCTTAGATTGATATCTTGTTTGATCAATTATCAAAAGCCAAGGTGTTCTCCAAAATAGATTTGAGATCAGGGTACCATCAGATCAAGATTAGACCACAAGATATACCCAAAACTGCGTTCTCCACCAGATATGGTTTGTATGAGTATCTTGTCATGTCCTTTGGTTTGACAAATGCTCCTGCATACTTTATATATCTGATGAATTCGGTCTTTATGCCGAAGTTGGATAAGTTCGTGATTGTGTTCATTAATGACATTCTAGTATACTCAGAGAATGAACAGGATCATGAAGAGCATCTCAGAATTGTCTTGACTAGACTCAGAGATCACCCGTTGTATGCTAAGTTTAGTAAATGTAAGTTCTGGCTGAAGACAGTTCCTTTTCTCGGTCATGTGTTATCTGAGAATGGAATCTCAGTGGATCCTAGTAAGGCACAAGAGGTTATGGACTAGAAGGCACCAAGCACCGTTCATGAGGTTCAGAGTTTTCTTAGATTAGCCAGTTACTATCGTCGTTTTATACTAGACTTCTTGAAGATTGCCAAGCCAATGACAAGTTTGCTACAAAAGGATCATAAGTTCGTTTGGACAGAGGAGTGTGAGGCAGCTTTCTGCACCTTGCGGAATTTGCTAACCACTGCTCCTGTTCTGGCGTAACCGGATATAGAGAAGCCATTTGATGTGTTTTGCGATGCATCAAAAAATGGTTTAGGATGTGTTCTGATGCAAGATGGAAGGGTCATTGCTTATGCCTCACGTCAGTTGAGGAAGCATGAGGTTATCTATCCTACGCATGATTTAGAGCTTGTGTCCATTGTGCATGCTCTAAAGATTTGGAGACGCTACTTGCTTGGGAATGTGTGTAATATCTTTACAGATCATAAGAGTCTCAAGTACATATTTACTCAGTCTGAGTTGAATATGCGACAAAGAAGATGGTTAGAGCTAATAAAGGAATATAATCTAAATGTGCACTATCATCCGGGAAAGGCAAATGTAGTGGCAGATGCCTTAAGTAGGAAGTCACATTCTCTTGTTGTGCAACCATTGTTTGAAGATGGGTTCAATTTGTTGCATCCTACTGTGTTGCATAATATCCAGGTCAGTTGTACCTTGGAGAGTAAGATCATGGAGGGTCAGAAAGCAGATAAGGGAATATTCCATATCATGGAGAAAATGAAGAAAGAACCGACCAAGCACTTTAGAGTGGATGAACAAGGAGTGTTATGGTTTAAGGACCGTCTGGTTGTACCTAAAGAGCGAGAGCTCAAGAACAAATTGATGGATGAAACTCATCACTCTAAGCTATCTATCCATCCTGGAAGTAACAAAATGTACCAAGAATTGAGACCTCGTTATTGGTGGACGAAGATGAAGAAGGAGATTGCAGCATATGTTGCTCGTTGCGACATGTGTTGTAGAGTGAAAGCTCTTCACATGAGCCCCATAGGAATGTTGCAACCTTTGTCAGTACCAGATTGGAAATGGGATGATATAAGTATGAATTTTATCACCGGTCTCCCTACCACACAAAAGGGGAATGATTCGATTTGGGTAATTATAGATCGCCTTACCAAATCAGCTCACTTTTTACTAGTCAAAACAACATTTTGACCACCTCAGTATGCTGAGAAGTACATTGCAGAGATTGTCCGATTACATGGTATACCAAAGACTATCGTGTCTAACCATGGGTCATAGTTTACCGCTCATTTTTGGGAGCATCTTCATAAAGGTTTGGGTACTAGCTTGATTCGAAGTATAGCTTACCACCCACAGACAGATGGGCAGACGGAGCGAGTTAATGCTGTTCTTGAAGATATGCTTAGAGCTTGTGTGTTATTGTCTAAGGGTTCATGGGAATCATGGTTACCTTTGGCAGAGTTCGCTTTCAACAACAGTTACTAAAAGAGTATCAAGATGGCTCCATTTGAAGCATTGTATGGCAGGAAATGTAGGACACCACTGAATTGGGTTGAGCCTAGAGAAAGAAGGTTTTACGGAATCGATTTTGTTGATGAAGCTGAGAAAAAGGTCCGTATTATCCAACAAAACATGAAAACGACACAGTCACGCCAGAAGAGTTATGCCGATAAGAGAAGGAGACCACTTGAGTTTGAGGTAGGTGACTACGTTTATCTAAAGGTTACTCTAATAAAGAAAGTACAACGGTTTGGAGTAAAGAGAAAACTTGCTCCTAGATTTGTAGGACCGTACAAGATCATAGAGAAGAAGGGTCCCGTGGCTTATAAGTTATAGTTACCAGAAGCGATGGGTTCAATCTTCCCAGTCTTCCATGTATCACAGTTGAAGAAGTGCTTGTGTGTTCCGGAAGAGAGAATCGAACCTCAGAGCATTCAGCTCAAATCAGACTTGGAATACCGTGAGCAACCAGTTCGAGTTTTGGACACCAAGGACCGAGTCACTCAGAATAAAGTGGTGAGAACATATAAGATACAGTGGAGTCATCACGATGATGGTGATGCGACGTGGGAAATAGGAGAATATCTGCAAAACGCTTATAAGGATATTTATAACCAATGGTCCGTAACTCAAAATCTCGGGACGAGATTCTTATAAGTGGGGAGGGCTGTAACACCTCGGTGTTAAGCATGCATTAACATTCCATCTCATGAGCATAATCATCATTTCATTATGCGTAAGCAGCATCTATGCATTCCATTCTAAAGAAAGGAAGTGTCATTTCATGTGGTGCTGAAATTAAATTGAAATTCATCATGTTTAAAACTATTTGAAATGCCATGCTCATGTTTGGGTGATATGATTTCTTGGTTTGATCACTAAGATAGCTTATAAATATTTAGGGATACAATTTGGAGCAAAGTTTATATTTAAATTTTGCCAAATTTTGCTTTTAAAAATAATTCTTCAAAATTAGGGTTTTGAATTATTATTGATTTTAATTTTGTAATTCAAAATCTATTTTGGAATTTGACTTTGATCATAAAAGCAAAGTTGTAGAGAATAAAATTTTGGAGCAACTTTTA